>NC_041393.1:283122841-283395055 GCF_002162155.2 Triticum dicoccoides | reverse complement strand
AGCCCGTGGTTCTCTACCTTGCCGCCCCTCCCTACTCCGCCAGTGCAGCAATGGTGGCGGTTCGGGAGGAGCACCAGGCTAAGGCCACATCCCGCCCAGCTACGGCCTCGGTCGGGGCAACACAAAACTAAGAAAGCCTCGCAAGGACCACGACAACGGCATCAGAGGAACAAACTCAGCAGGAAGATGCCCCCAGGGCTGAAGAGGCCCTACCAAGCGACCAGGCGCTGGGGGCTCCGTTATCTCAGGAGGCACTTCGACCTCTGGATGATGCAGGCCACGTCGGCACCCCCACCCTCGTCGAGCATCCAGTGTACTTTCTCAGCATGGTGTTGCGGGGTGCGAGAGCGCGATACCCAATGCCTCAGAAGCTCTTATTCGTGCTCTTGGTGGCCTCGCACAAACTGCGGCACTACTTTCAAGGTCACCCCATCAAGGTTGTCTCGGCCTACCCATTGGAAAGGGTACTCAGGAGCCCCAACTCCACTGGGATAGTTGCCGAATGGAACATCGAGCTGGAGGTGTTTCAGTTGGAGTTCAGCACAACCAGAGTCATCAAGGGAGCCGCGCTTGTTGATTTCGTGGCTGATTGGACAGACGCACCAGAGCTCAAGATGGGCGAGGATCGGTCTCTTTCCCCAGGGAGTGAGGCTCCAGATGGCTAGGTCATGTATTTCAATGGTGTCTTCTCGCGGCAGGGCGCGGGGGTTGGTGCAGTGCTTATATCACCCAATCAGGACAAGCTCTACTACGCAGTACAACTTTGTTTCCAGCAGGGCGAGAAGGTCTCCAACAACATAGTAGAATACGAGGGCCTCATAGCAGGCCTGAAAACTGCAGCAGTACTGGGAGTGAAACGCCTCGTCATCAAGGGCGATTCACAACTCCTCATCAACTTCTCCAACAAGATGTACGAGCCGAAGGACGAGCAGATGGAAGCATATCTTGCGGAAGTACGCAAGATGGAGAAGCAGTTTTGGGGGCTGGAGTTGCAGCATGTCCCCCACGGAACCAACCAAGAGGCTGATGACATCGCCAATAGGGCGTACAAACAGCTGCCTCAGGAGCTCGGCGTTTTCGAGGAACGACTCTTCAAGCCGTCGGCAGCACCACCAGCCTCGAGAAGAACTCCCTCAGCCACCAGTCACAGGAGCCCTGACATGTGGCCTGACCTCAGGAGCGCGCCTACTTTTGGTGATGGAGCCTCAGGAGGGATGCTGGACCAAGGAATTCAAGGAATACCTGACGCAAGGGATGCTTCCGGAGAAGGGGGAGGACGCGGAGCGCGTGGCCCGGCAAGCCACGGCCTACTGCATCCAACACGGCGAGTTATACCGGAAGCGGCCGAATGACGTTTTCCTACGTTGCATTTCCAGGGAACAGGGGAAAGAGCTGCTGGCCGACATACACGGCGGAGATTGCGGTCACCACTCATCGTCACGGACCCTCGTCGGCAAGGCATTTCGCAACGGATTCTATTGGCCTACAACAGTCAACAACACGACCGAGCTGGTGAAGTCCTGCGAGGCCTGCCAATTCCACGCCAAGCAGATCCATCAGCCAGCTCAGGGCCTACACACCAACCCTCTCTCGTGGCCGTTCGCGGTCTGGGGGCTGGATATATTGGGCCCATTCCCTCGAGCGCCTGGGGGCTACCGCTACCTCTACGTCGCCATCCACATGTTCTCCAAGTGGGCGGAGGTGGAAGCCGTCCGCACCATCCCAGCCGGCTCCGCGGTGAAGTTCATCAAGCGCCTCGTGAGCCGATTTGGGGTCCCTAACCGCACCATCACCGACAAAAGTTTGCAGTTCACTAGCAATCCCTTCAAGACGTATTGTGCTAACCTTGGAACGCAGATTTGCTACGGTTCGGTGGCGCACCCCCGGAGCAACGGCCAGACCGAACGCACCAACGCGGAGGTCTTGAGGGGCCTCTAGACTAGGACCTTCAAGAAGAAGCTGGAGGCCTGCGGCAGGGGCTGGCACGACGAGCTCCAGTCCGTGTTGTGGTCCATCCGCACTACTGCCACCAAGCCAATGGGCGAGACCCCATTCTTCCTCGTCTACGGAGCAAAAGCGGTTCTCCCTCACGAGGTCAGCCGTTGCTCCACGCGAGTCCTGGCGTTTAATGAGGCACAGCAGGATGGCATGCGGGGGATGGACCTCGTGCTAGGGAGGAACTCCGCCTTGAAGCCACGCTACGGGCGACAAGATACCAGCAGGCACTGCGGCGGTATCATTGTCACAGCATCCGCCCCAGGACGCTTGAGGTAGGTGACCTCGTCCTTAGGCGGGTGCTCTCCAGGGAAGGGTTGCATAAGATCTCACCCATGTGGGAGGGCCCGTTCAAGGTCGTCCACGTCTCTAGGCCTGGCGCTGCGCGCTTGGAGACCCAGGACGGGGTACCCATCCTGAACGCTTGGAACATCCAGCACCTCCGTAAGTTCTACCCCTGAAGAAAGGCCTGGTGCCTATGAAGAAGGTCCAGTGCCTGTGAAGCTCGCCGCCCGTGACACTCTCACGTAATAATGAGTGAGTCTGTACACGCCCCGGAGTCTGAGGAGTGCCGCCCTTGGGCCTCGGGGGCTCACTCCCATGGCCAGTGGCAGCACTTAGCTCTATGCTGGTGAGAAGACTTGAAGACTAGACTAGGTGCTGGATGAGGCTTTTCATCTGCTTTCTGCAGTTGGCTCGCTCTTCCTTGTTTGAACCTTGATTAAAGTTGCTCCTGGTGTTCTTTGCTGGTTCTGTTCCATCACCTTCTGCCTCTGTTTTCTGTCTTCAGCTCTTTGTCAGATTTGCTCTCTCTCGCAAGCCTCGCGAGGGGGCTGTACGGGTGGCCTCGTGAGCCCTCTCTCTTCTATTTTTGCGAGGCTCTCCCGTTCGAATTCACAGTGGGAGCACCCCTCTCAGTCCGTGCCCCTCGGGTACCGCGACACAAAGAGTCGGGCCACGGTCGGCAGCCCTTGCGACCAGGGTTCAAAAAATGATAGTCTCTTAACAAGTTTTTTGCAGCTCTGAAGGCGCCCGGCAAGGCCTGAAGTGGGCACCTTGCGAGGTGGAAACTACTTCAAACATGCCAAGCTAAGTTGTTCCTACACGTACGACAACGATGCCGTGATGCAGCACAAGAACAATAAATGGAGCAGGTTAACTAGGAAATCATAGTTTGTTGCATGCCCCCACGGGGCCCCATACTTGTCTCTCTCAATGCAGGAAAGAAAACAAAACAAAAGCAGCATGCACCTTGCAACAGTTCGTGAGGAGGGATCTACGGCGACCTCCTAAAGCTCAGCCAGACCCCACCTCGCGCTTAACCAGAGCGTGGCGACGGGACGACCCGTTGCCACCCTAGAGGCGGGCATGGCGGCGTGGTGGTTGATCGTAGCCGCCGCTAGAGGAGCTGTCGCTGGAGGAAGAGCCGCCGTAGCTTGACGAGCCGCGGTCGCTGCCGGGAGCAAGTTCTCTTCACCCCATCACGACCATCACCAAGACCGAGCACCTTGTCACCGTCGTCGTCTTCAGGGCAGCACCCAACGCGGCGGCCATCCTCTCTAAACCCTCTCACGCAGAGGGTCGCGTCACAACCGTACTTTAAGTGCAGGGTGCATCGCCTGACCAGACCGCGCGCGCGGGCAAACGTCTGCCAGCCTCGGGCCAAGGATGCGTTGCCGGCGACGGAGACCTCCACCGCAACCCAGAAGGCCCTGCTGCAGCAGCCGTCCTCCTACAACCAGAGCCCGCCTGGGCCAGCGGCTGGCAGCGCGCCAGCGAAGGAGCGCGAGAGCTGAAGCCAATTGCTGGCCGGGTTTTCCGACCACACGACGAATTCCGGAAGCACCTCCGCCGAGTGGAAGCGCAGCCAGGGAGGCCGCACGGCCACAACACGCCTTCCTCCACCAACTGGGCTGCCTCGACATGGGCGGCCCCTACCACATGAAGCGCCACCGCCGCGGCCGCGGGGAGCTGTGGCGGCGGTAGCAGAGTGTTTGCGAGGGCGACCGCGTTCGTGCTTGGGTGGAGGAGATCCAGGCCCTTCCTGGCGAGCCTTCCCCTTCTCCGTAGCCGAAAACTTCTTCGCAGGTGCCATGGGGGGCGCTACAAGCAACAGAGCGAGGGAGGATAAGCGAGCGGAATGGGAAGAGATGGGAGACGGGGGCACTCGCCCCTCCTCATTTATAGCCCAACGGAGGCCAACCGTCGACCTCCACGATTGCAGGTAATGATACCCCTTTTTTGCATGCAGCAGGGACTCATCAAGTCGGTCAGTTGTTGAGGCAGTGTGGGGAAGCGGAGACGCCCACGTCAAATTAGTCGCCACGCGTCGACCAAGGTCGTAGGCTGTTGGGGCCCGCGGCGCTCCGCACTTTCCCTTTGGCTTCGCAGCTAAGCCAGGTCCACATAGTGATCAACAAATATAAATCCCAAGATACTCAGAGATTAGCTATGCTCCCCGGCAACGGTGCAAAAAAAGGTCTTGATAACCCACAAGTGTAGGGGATCGCAACAGTTTTCGAGGGTATAGCATTCAACCCAAATTTATTGATGCGACACAAGGGGAGACAAAGAATATTCTCAAGTATTAGCAGCTGAGTTTTCAATTCAACCACACCTGAAAGACTCAATATCTGCAGCAAAATATTTAGTAGCAAAGTAGTATGGAAGTAACACTAACGGTGGCAAAAGTAACAGTAGCAGTTTTGTAGCAATCATAACAGTGGCAAAGGAAAAGTAACGAAGCAAAGATCAATATGAAATGAACTCGTAGGAAATGAATCACTGATGGATAATTATGTCGGATGGCATTCATCATGCAACAGTTAAAACCTAGGGTGACACAGAACTAGCTCCAATTCATCAATATAATGTAGGCATGTATTCCGAATATAGTCATACGTGCTTATGGAAAAGAACTTACATGTCATCTTTTGTCCTACCCTCCCATGGTAGCGGGGTCCTAATGGAAACTAAGGGATATTAAGGTCTCCTTTTAATAGAGAACCGGACTAAAGCATTAGCACTTAGTGAATACATGAACTCCTCAAACTACGGTCATCACCGGGAAGTGTCCCGACTATTGTCACTGCAGGGTTGCCGGATTATAACACGTAGTAGGATACTATAACTTGCGAGATAGGATCAAGAACACAAATATATTCATGAAAACGTAATAGGTTCAGATCTGAAATCATGGCACTCGGGCCCTAGTGACAAGCATTAAGCATAGCAAAGTGATAGCAACATCAATCTCAGAACATAGTGGATACTAGGGATCAAACCCTAACAAAAATAACTCGATTACATGGTAAATCTCATCCAACCCATCACCGTCCAGCAAATCTACGATGGGATTACTCACAGACGGTGTTGAGCATCATGAAATTTGTGATAGAGGATGGTTGATGATGACGATGGCGATGATTTTCCCTCTCTGAAGCCTAAAACGGACTCCAGATCTACCCTCCCAAGGAAGAACAAGAGGTGGCGGCGGCTCCATATTGTAACGCGGTGAATCCTTCTCTCTGGTTTTTTTCTCCCTGAACATGAATATATGGAATTGGACTTGAGTTCGGTGGAGCTTCGTGGGACCCACAAGACAGAGGGCGCGCCCAGGGGGTAGGGCATGCTCCCACCCTTGTGGAAAGCTGGTGGGTCCCCTTTGGTTGATTCTTTCACCAATATTTTGTATTTATTCCAAAAATATTCTCCGGGAAGTTTCAGGCCATTCCGAGAACTTATATTTCTGCACAAAAATAACACCATGGCAATTTTGCTGAAAACATCGTGAGTCCAAGTTAGTTCCATTCAAATCATGCAAATTAGAGTCCAAAACAAGGGGGAAAAGTTTGGAAAAGTAGATACGATGGAGACGTATCACCTTACAAGTGGTAATATTAGTTAGAACCTCTCTTATATCCATTCTCAGCTGATCAGCGCGGGCATTTGCAACTGAATGAGCTTAATTTCATTGAACCTTGTAATCTTCGAATTTGAGCCATATAACTCTGGAATTTGAACCTTGTAATATTTCGGGCTTTTGTGGTACAATCGTTGAAATGGCATCGTATGAGATTCGTATATTGGTAGTACTACTTTGATCTTAATATGCAACGGACTTATATTTTATTAACAATTCTCAAATGTGTTTCCCTTATCGTTCTCATAGCAAATGATTTGTATAGTTAACTCGACTGCGATCTTCAATATTATTGCACACATTTGTTTTCCTCAATCGTGTGCAATATCGAGTAGTGCTGAATTAATTATCGCACTCGAGTCCCTCATCACCCTTCTGTGTAACTTTGACTTCATCATCCACGGTAAACTTATGTTCGAATTCATTCCACACACACTCTGTTTTTGCAAAGCTTTTTGCCAATAAACGCCCATGATTTGCCCCTCTTCTAGCCAATGCGTGGCCAAACTAGACGGCCGGAAGGTTGCGCGGTTGCGCGGGAACAGGCTCACCAACAATACATTTGCCGCCTCTTAGATCCCACACGTGGTCAAACAAAATGCGTGTGGGGTGCTCAAGCGTGCACTGGAATCCTTCACTACGAACGCAGTGACAAGACGTGATGATTACAGGCCGGCCGGCCCTCCATTTATTACAGCGGCCAAACCCCTGTATCTCTTCAACCTTTCGATCTCGCCCCAGTATTGCAAGAAGTACACCCACCACGATAAAGTCTTAGAGGGTATCCTGTACTACTGCAATGGCGCTCTGAGCGGCAGTTCACCATGAATTCCGTGTTGGACAACCACAGAAGGTTCACGGAGCTCTCGGTGGTGTACACCAACAACCTGGTCTAGATCGGACACTCCATCCACATCATGGAGCTATTTCCTACTTAGGAGAAGTACAATGTGGTCGGCTTCGACCTGAGTACACCCGTGCTCGTGCCGGGTCTCGTCCCAAGGTTGCCATTGCCCAAATGTGGAGGCGCAACCGCGTCCTGGTCTACCACTGCTTCTTGGCCATAAGGCCTTGTTAGCGTTTTGCCAGGTTTGTCAGCAGCCCCCACCACATGTTCTCTAAAGGTGCTCAAGAATTTGGGCATCGCCTACCAGAATGTTGTCGACATCCAGGCCAATACAAGATCTGGGGTAGAAAGAAGCATGAGAAGCACTCACTGATTCACCTCGCCGAAGCCATCATCGACCCCTACTACAAAGACAAGAAGGATTCCTACAACAAGGACAAGCGTGCCTGGCACTCGGCCTAGATGGAGAAACTCGACAAAGCTCACATCGTGTACGCGGCCAAGGAGGCGTACACAAGCTACGAGATGTACAAGCAGATTGTTGACATGAGGAAGTGCCTCCTTCCCAAAAAGGCCAGGGATCCAGCCGGAAGCTGAGCAATAGCAAGCATCGTCACAACAAGAAGTTGATGATTAGATGCTTGTTTCTCCTAGTTTAGTATGCATGTAATTACTTACGTTGGTGTGTGGAAATGTTATGTGTGTAGTCACTTATATAATTGTATGCTTAATTTGGTTATGCATTGTTGTTCTTATAAGTATATATGTTGATGTTTTGTGGATAGAGCGTAGATGTTGTGCGGACAGAGCAAATCACATCGCACACGGGCTAAACAATGGAACCCGTCGGTGATGATTTCTTCAATCGCTCACAATTGCATAACAGCAATCGTTTCCTAACAACACACACGGCTTGTTAACAATGATCGTCTGTGTTGTTATTGGTCTTCCCACACATTTATGATTACTGACCTATTTGCCGCGTATCACACACATCATGTTAAGTTGAACCATTTCTGTTCTGTTGCTAATCACAAATAGTTCATCTGAGTGAATTGTATGTCATATATCACACACACATTCATGTGGTTGACTGTTTCTATTGTTATGATCAGCACAAACAGTTCACGCAAGTGAACTGTGTGCCACGTATCGCACACGCACCTACAATATGGAACGTGTTTGATATCTCTGCCATCGCAAATGTTTCGTATCATTTTTGACGGTTTTCTTACACCACCATTTGCGATTAATGCGTCGCACACAGTTTCCATGAAGGGTCTCTGATTATAGTGTTGTGTTAGCAGCATGCTGAAGTAGTGAGAAGAGATCGGAGATCATACATTACTACTTAATTGTGCAACAAAGAAACTTCGAAAGATTCAATATAATTCGATAAACAATCTTACCATAAAGTGAAATTCATCATATCCCAACAAACACAACCATTGATTACATCACACTAATCCTGATCATGTGAGGCAGCTCACGGGAATTTTGTATTGAATCACAAGGGAGAGATGATGCCATCTAGCTACCACTATGGACAGTAAGGTCCTAAGGACACTACTGACACATGGTTATGGTGGCAGCAAGGCTGATGAGGATGGATCCAGTGATGGATTTCTGCTCCGACTGGGTGCCGGAATAGGACTGCAAATTGGATCTCCCTAGAGTAGGAACTTGTAGAGGTGAAATAAATTGTGAAAAATGGTACGGAGGGTTTCTCAAATTATGGAGTTTATAGGCGAAAGAATTAGCTTAAGGTGGTGGCTAGGGGTGCCACATGGCCTCCCCACGTGGGCGGTGTTGGGGAACGTAGTAATTTCAAAAAAATTCCTACGCGCACACAAGATCATGGTGATGCATAGCAACGAGAGGGGAGAGTGTTGCCTACATACCCTTGTAGACCGTAAGCGGAAGCGTTAGAACAACGCGGTTGATGTAGTTGTACGTCTTCACGGCCCGACCGACCAAGCACCGAAACTACGACACCTCTGAGTTCTAGCACAAGTTCAGCTTGATGACGTCCCTCGTACTCCGATCCAGCTGAGTGTTGAGGGAGAGTTCCATCAGCATGACGGCGTGGTGATGATGATGATGTTCTACCAACACAGGGCTTCGCCTAAGCACCGCTACAGTATTATCGAGGTGGACTATAGTGGAGGGGGGCACCGCACACGGCTAAAAGATCAAACGATGAATTGTTGTTGTGTCTAGAGGTGCCACCCTGCCCCCATATATAAAGGAGCAAGGGGGAGGGGACGGCCGTCCAGGAGGAGGCACGCCAAGGGGGGAGTCCTACTCGCACCGGGAGTAGGACTCCTCCTTCCCTTGTTGGAGTAGGAGAGAAGGAAAGAGGGGGAGAGAAGGAAGGAAAAGGGGGCTGCACCCCTTGTCCAATTCGGACCAGAGGGGGGCTGCGCGCCTCCTTCCTTTCGGTCTCTCTCCTCTATTCCCGTATGGCCCAATAAGGCCCATATACACCCCGGCGAATTCCCGTAACTCTCCGGTACTCCGAAAAATACCGAATCACTCAGAACCTTTCCGAAGTCCGAATATAGTCGTCCAATATATCGATCTTTACGTCTTGACCATTTCGAGACTCGTCATCATGTCCCTGATCTCATCCGGGACTCCGAACTCCTTTGGTACATCAAAACACATAAACTCATAATATAACTTATCGAAACCTTAATCGTGCGGACCCTACGGGTTCGAGAACAATGTAGACATGACCGAGACACGTCTCCGGTCAATAACCAATAGCGGAACCTGGATGCTCATATTTGTTCCGACATATTCTAGGAAGATCTTTACCGGTCAGAGCACATAACAACGTACGTTGTTCCCTTTGTCGTCGGTATGTTACTTGTCCGAGATTCGATCGTCGGTATCTCAATACCTAGTTCTATCTCGTTACCGGCAAGTCTCTTTACTTATTCCGTAATACATCATCCCGCAACTAACTCATTAGTTGCAATGCTTGCAAGGCTTAAGTGATGTGTATTACAGAGAGGGCCTAGAGATACCTCTCTGACAATCGGAGTGACAAAATCCTAATCTTGAAATACGCCAACCCAACAAGTACCTTCGGAGACACCTATAGAGCACCTTTATAGTCACCCAGTTACATTGTGACGTTTGGTAGCACACAAAGTGTTCCTCCGGTAAACGCGTGTTGCATAATCTCATAGTCATAGGAACATGTATAAGTCATGAAGAAAGCAATAGCAACATACTAAACGATCAATTGCTAAGCTAACGGAATGGGTCAAGTCAATCACATCATTCTCCAAATGATGTGATCCCGCTAATCAAATGACAACTCTTTGTCTATGGCTAGGTAACATAACCATCTTTGATTAACGAGCTAGACAGGTAGAGGCATACTAGTGACACTATGTTTGTCTATATATTCACACATGTATTATGTTTCTGGTTAATACAATTCTAGCATGAATAATAAAAATTCAACATGAAATAAGGAAATGAATAATAACTTTATTATTGGCTCTAGGGCATATTTCCTTCAGTCTCCCACTTGCACTAGAGTCAATAATCTAGTTCACATCACCATGTGATTTAACACCAATATTCACATCTGTATGTGATTAATACCCATAGTTCACATCGTCATGTGATCAACACCCAAAGGGTTTACTAGAGTCAATAATCTAGTTCACATCGCTATGTGATTAACACCCAAAGAGTACTGAGGTATGATCATGTTTTGCTCGTGAGAGAAGTTTAGTCAACAGGTCTGTCACATTCAAAGACGTATGTATTTTGCAAATATTCTATGTCTACAATGCTCTGCACGGAGCTACTCTAGCTAATTTCTCCCACTTTCAATATGTATCCAAATTAAGACTTAGAGTCATCTGGATCAGTGCCAAAACTTGTATCGACGTAACCCTTTATGAAAAACCTTTTGGCACCTTCATAATCATGAAACATATCCTTATTCCACCAAGGATAATTTTGACGAATGTCTAGTGAGCTACTCCTAGATCACTATTGTACTCCCTTGCCAAACCAGGGCAGAGTATACAATAGGTCTGGTCCATAGCATGGCATACTTTTATAGAACCTATGACTGAAGCATATGGAATCACTTTCATTCTCTTTCTATTTTCTGCTGTGGTCGGGATTTGAGTCTTACTCAATTTCATACCTTTGCAACACAGGCAAGAACTCTTTCTTTGACTGTTCCATTTTGAACTACTTCAAAATCTTGTCAAGTTATGTACTCATTGAAAATCTTATCAAGCGTCTTGATCTATCTCAATAGATCTTGATGCTCAATATATAAGTAGCTTTACTGAGGTCTTTCTTCGAAAAACTCCTTTCAAACACTCCTTTATGCTTTCCAGAAAATTCTACATTATTTCCAATCAAAAATATATCATTCGCATATACATATCAGAAAGGTTGTAGTGCTCCCACTCACTTTCTTGTAAATACAGGCCTTTCCAAAAGTCTGCATAAAACCATATGCTTTGATCAACTCATCAAAGCGTATATTCCAACTCCGAGATACTTGCACCAGTCCATTGATGGATTGCTGGAGCTTGCACACTTTGTTAGCACCATTAGGATTGAGAAAACCTTCTAGTTGTATCATATACAACTCCTTTTTAATAAATCCATTAAGGAATTCAGTTTTGACATCCATTTGCCAGATTTCATAAAATGTGGCAATTGCTAACATGATTCAGACAGACTTAAGCATCGATATGAGTGAGAAAATCTCATCGTATTCAACACCTTGAACTTGTCGAAAAACCTTTTTGCGACAAGTCGAGCTTTGTAGATAGTAACACTACTATCAGCATCCATCTTCCTCTTGAAGATCCATTTATTTTCTATGGCTTGCCGATCATTGAGCAAGTCAACCAAAGTCCACACTTTGTTCTCATACACGGATCCCATCTCAGATTTAATGGCCTGAAGCCATTTCGCGGAATCTGGGCTCATCATCACTTCCTCATAGTTTGTAGGTTCATCATGGTCTAGTAACATGACTTCCAGAATAGGATTACCATACCACTCTGGTGTGGATCTTATTCTGGAAGACCTACGAGGTTTGGTAGCAACTTGATCTGAAATTTCATGATCATCATCATTAACATCCTCGCTAATTGGTGTAGGAATCACTGGAACTGTCTTCTGTGATGAACTACTTTCCAATAAGGAAGAAGGTACAATTACCTCATCAAGTTCTACTTTCCTCCCACTCACTTCTTTCGAGAGAAACTTCTTCTCTAGAAAGGATCCATCTTAGCAATGAATATCTTGCCTTCGGATCTGTGATAGAAGGTGTACCCAACAGTTTCCTTTGGGTATTCTATGAAGATGCACTTCTCCGTATTAGGTTCGAGATTATCAGGTTGGAAATTTTTCACATAAGCATCGCAGTCCCAAACTTTAAGAAATGACAACTTTGGTTTCTTGCCAAACCACAGTTCATAAGGCGTCGTCTCAAACGGACTTTGATGGTGCCCTATTTAAAGTGAATGCAACTGTCTCTAATGCATAACCCCAAAACGATAGTGGTAAATCGGTCATGATGTTCGGACACACCATTACGCTGTGGTGTTCCATGTGGCATGAGCTGTGAAACTATTCCACATTGTTTTATATGAAGGCCAAACTCATAACTCAAATATTCTCCTCCACGATCAGATCGTAGAAACTTTATTTTCTTGTTACGATGATTCTCCACTTCACTCTGAAATTCTTTGAACTTTTCAAATGTTTCAGACTTGTGTTTCATTAAGTAGATATACCCATATCTGCTCAAATCATCTGTGAAGGTCAGAAAATAACGATACTTGCCACGAGCGTCAACACTCATTGGATCGCATACATCGGTATGTATTATTTCCAATAAGTCAGTAGCTCGTTTCATTGTTCCGAAGAACAGAGTTTTAGTCATCTTGCCCAAAAGGAACCGTTCGCAAGCATCAAATGTTTCATAACCAAGTGATTCCGAAAATCCATCTTTATGGAGTTTCTTCATGTGCTTTACACCGATATGACCCAAACGGCAGTGCCACAAATAAGTTGCACTATCATTATTAACTTTGCATCTTTTGGCATAAATATTATGCATATGTGTATCACTATGATCGAGATCCAACAAACTATTTTCATTGGGTGTATGACCATTGAAGGTTTTATTCATGTAAATAGAACAACAATTATTCTCTAACTTTTAAATGAATAATCGTATTGCAATAAACATGATCAAATCATATTCATGCTCAATGCAAACGCCAAATAATATTTATTTAGGTTCAACACTAATCTCGAAAATATAGGGAGTGTACGATGATGATCATATCAATCTTGGAACCACTTCCAACACACATCGTTACTTCACCCTCAACTAGTCTCTGTTTATTCCGTAACTCCTATTTTGAGTTACTGATCTTAGCAACCGAACAAGTATCAAATACTCAGGGGCTACTATAAACACTAGTAAGGTACACATCGATAATTTGTATATCAAATATACCCTTGTTCACTTTTCCATCCTTCTTATCCACCAAATATTCAGGGCATTTCCACTTCCAGTGACCATTTCCTTTGAAGTAGAAGCACTTAGGTTCAGGCTTTGGTCCAGCTTTGGGCTTCTTCATGGGAGTGACAACTTGCTTGCCATTCTTCTTGAAGTTCCCTTTCTTTCCCTTCGCCCTTTTCTTGAAACTAGTGATCTTGTCAATCATCAAAACTTGATGCTCTTTTCTTGATTTCTACCTTCGTCGATTTCAGCATCACGAAGAGCTCGGGAATCGTCATCCCTTGCATTATAGTTCATCACGAAGTTCCAGTAACTTGGTGATGGTGACTTAGAGAACTCTGCCAATCACTATCTTATCTGGAAGATTAAATCGCACTTGATTCAAGCGAATGTAGTACTCAGACAATCTAAGAACTTGCTCACTATTTGAGCAATTCTCCTCCATCTTTTTATCTATAGAACTTGTTGGAGACTTCATATCTCTCAACTCGGGTATTTGCTTGAAATATTAACTTCAACTCCTGGAACATCTCATATGGTCCATGACGTTTAAAATGTCTTTGAAGTCCCGATTCTAAGCTGTTAAGCATGGTGCACTAAACTATCAAGTAGTCATCACATTGAGCTAGCCAAACGTTCATAACGTCTGCATCTGCTCCTGCAATAGGTTTCTCACCTAGCGGTGCATCAAGGACATAATTTTTCTGTGCAGCAACGAGGATAATCCTCAGATCACAGATCAAGTCCGCATCATTGCTACTAACAAATTTCAACTTAGTTTTTCTCTAGGAACATATCAAAACTAACATATGAAAGCAACAACGGGAGCTATTGATCTACAAAATAATTTCAAAATATTACCAGGACTAACTTCATGATAAATTTAAGTTCAATTAATCATATTACATAAGAACTCCCACTTAGATAGACATCTCTCTAATCATCTAAGTGATCACGTGATCCAAATCAACTAAACCATAACCGATCATCACGTGAAATGGAGTAGTTTTCAATGGTGAACATCACTATGTTGATCATATCTACTATATGATTCACGCTCGACCTTTCGGTCTCAGTGTTCCGAGGCCATATCTGCATATGCCAGGCTCGTCAAGTTTAACCCGAGTATTCCGCGTGTGCAAAACTGGCTTGCACACATTGTAGATGGACGTAGAGCTTATCACACCCGATCATCAGGTGGTGTCTGGGCACGACGAACTTTCGCAATGGTGCATACTCAGGGAGAACACTTTTATCTTGAAATTTAGTGAGAGATCATCTTATAATGCTACCGTCAATCAAAACAAAATCAGATGTATAAAAGATAAACATCACATGCAATCAAAAATATGTGACATGATATGGCCATCATCATCTTGTTCCTTTGATCTCCATCTCCAAAGCATCGTCATGATCTCCATTGTCACCGGCATGACACCATGATCTCCATCATCTTGATCTATATCAATGTGTCGTCACATGGTCGTCTTGCCAACTATTGCTCTTGCAACTATTCCTATCACATCGCGATAAAGTAAAGCAATTATTTGGCGCTTGCATCTTATGCAATAAAGAGACAACCATAAGGCTTCTGCCAGTTGCCGATAACTTCAACAAAACATGATTATCTCATACAACAACTTATATCTCATCACGTCTTGACCATATCACATCACAACATGCCCTGCAAAAAAAAAGTTAGACGTCCTCTACTTTGTTGTTGCAAGTTTTACGTGGCTGCTACGGGCTGAGCAAGAACCGTTCTTACCTACGCATCAAAACCTTCTCAAGGACCGGGCGTAGACACACTCAGTTCAACTAAAGTTGGAGAAACTCACACCCGCCAGCCACCTGTGTGCAAAGCACATCGGTAGAAACAGTCTCGCGTAAGCGTACGCGTAATGTTGGTCCGGGCCGCTTCATCCAACAATACCGCCGAACCAAAGTATGACATGCTGGTAAGCAGTATGACTTGTATCGCCCACAACTCCCTTGTGTTCTACTCGTGCATATAACATCAACGCATAAAACCTAGGCTCTGATACCACTGTTGGGGAATGTAGTAATTTCAAAAAAATTCCTACGCACACGCCAGATCATGGTGATGCATAGCAACGAGAGGGGAGAGTGTTGTCTACATACCCTTGTAGACCGTAAGCGGAAGCGTTAGAACAACATAGTTGATATAGTCGTACGTTTTCACGGCCCGACCGATCAAGCACCGAAACTACGGCACCTCCGAGTTCTAGCACATGTTCAGCTCGATGATGTCCCTCGTACTCCAATCTAGCCGAGTATCGAGGGAGAGTTCCGTCAGCACGACGGAATGGTGACGATGATGATGTTCTGCCGACGCAGGGCTTCGCCTAAGCACCGCTACAACATTATCGGGGTGGACTATAGTGGAGGGGGGCACAGCACACGGCTACAAGATCAAACGATCAATTGTTGTTGTGTCTATAGGTGACCCCTGCCCTCGTATATAAAGGAGCAAGGGGGAGGGGGCAGCCGGCCGGGAGGAGGCGCGCCAAGGGGGGAGTCCTACTCCCACCGGGAGTAGGACTCCTCCTTCCCTTGTTGGAGTAGGAGAGAAGGAAAGAGGGGGAGAGAAGGAAGGAAAAGGGGGCTGCACCCCTTGTCCAATTCGGACCAGAGGGGGGCTGCGCGCCTCCTTCCTTTCGGCCTCTCTCCTCTATTCCCGTATGGCCCAATAAGGCCCATATACACCCCGGCGAATTCCCGTAACTCTCCGGTACTCCGAAAAATACCGAATCACTCAGAACCTTTCTGAAGTCCGAATATAGTCGTCCAATATATCGATCTTTACGTCTTGACCATTTCGAGACTCGTCATCATGTCCCTGATCTCATCCGGGACTCCGAACTCCTTTGGTACATCAAAACACATAAACTCATAATATAACTTATCGAAACCTTAATCGTGCGGACCCTACGGGTTCGAGAACAATGTAGACATGACCGAGACACGTCTCCGGTCAATAACCAATAGCGGAACCTGGATGCTCATATTTGTTCCGACATATTCTAGGAAGATCTTTACCGGTCAGAGCACATAACAACGTACGTTGTTCCCTTTGTCGTCGGTATGTTACTTGTCCGAGATTCGATCGTCGGTATCTCAATACCTAGTTCTATCTCGTTACCGGCAAGTCTCTTTACTTATTCCGTAATACATCATCCCGCAACTAACTCATTAGTTGCAATGCTTGCAAGGCTTAAGTGATGTGTATTACCGAGAGGGCCCAGAGATACCTCTCCGGCAATCAGAGTGACAAAATCCTAATCTCGAAATACGCCAACTCAACAAGTACCTTCGGAGACACCTGTAGAGCACCTTTATAATCACCCAGTTACGTTGTGACATTTGGTAGCACACAAAGTGTTCCTCCGGTAAATGGGAGTTGCATAATCTCATAGTCATAGGAACATGTATAAGTCATGAAGAAAGCAATAGCAACATACTAAATGATCAATTGCTAAGCTAACGGAATGGGTCAAGTCAATCACTTCATTCTCCTAATGATGTGATCCCGTTAATCAAATGACAACTGTTTGTCCATGTCTAGGAAACATAACCATCTTTGGTTAACGAGCTAGTCAGGTAGAGGCATACTAGTGACACTATGTTTGTCTATATATTCACACATGTATTATGTTTCCGGCTAATACAAGTCTAGCATGAATAACAAACATTCATCATGAAATAAGGAAATAAATAATAACTATATTATTGCCTCTAGGGCATATTTCCTTTAGGCGGGCCCTGGTCCGCGTGGAGGCCAGGGGTGGCCCACTGGCCCCTTGATGTCTACTACACAACTTTATTCTTGTAGACTTGTGTTGGGCCTCCAAGCGCAGAGTTTTGTAGGATAGTAGAAAATTTCCCTCAAGTGGATGACCTAAGGTTTATCAATCCGTGGGAGGTGTGGGATGAAGATGGTCTCTCAAACAACCCTGGAACCAAATCAGGAAATCTTTTGTGTCCCCAACACATCCAATAAAATGGCAAATTGTACAGGTGCACTAGGTCGGCGAAGAGATGGTGATAAAAGTGTAATATTGATGGTAGGAATATATTTTTATAATCTGAATAAATAGAAACAGCAAGGTAGCAAATAGTAAATGTGCACAAAAACGGTATTGCAATGCTTGAAAATGAGGCCTAGGGTCCGTACTTTTGCTAGTGCAATCTCTCAAGAATGCTAATATAATTGGATCATATAACCACCCCTCCAAGTGCGATGAAGAATCACTCCAAAGTTCCTATCTAGCGGAGAACATAAGAATAAATTGTTTGTAGGGTACGAAACCACCTCAAAGCTATTCTTTCCATTCGATCTATTCAAGAGTTCGTACTAAAATAACACAAAGCTATTCTTTCCGTTCGATCTATCCTAGAGTTCGTACTAAAATAACACCAAAGCAAATATATATTCATAATACTCAATCCAACACAAAGAACTTCAAAGAATGCCCCAAGATTTCTACCAGAGAAACAAAGACAAGACCGTGCACCAACCCCTATGCATAGATTACCCCAATGTCACCTCAGGAATCCGCGAGTTGAGTGCAAGTGAATCAATACGATACCCCATTATCACCGCGAGTATTCAATTGCAAGACATATATCAAGTGTTCTCAAATCCATAAAAGTATTCAATCCGATAACAACGAAATTTCAAAGGGAAAACTCAATTCATCACAACAAGATAAAGAGGGAAAAACACCATATGATCCGACTATATTAACAAAGCCCGTGATACATCAAGATCGTCACATCTCAAGAACATGAGAGAGACAGAGATTAAACACATAGCTACTAGTACAAACCCTCAGCCCCGATGGTGGACTACTCCCTTGTCATCGTGGTGGTCGCCGGGATGCTGAAGATGGCCACCGGCGATGATTCCCCCCTCCAGGGGAGTGCTGGGACGAGGTCTAGATTGGTTTTTGGTGGCTACAGAGGCTTGCGGCGGCAGAACTTCTCATCTAGGTCAACCCCGAGGGTTTTTGGAATATTTGGGATTTATAGGGCAAAGAGGGGGTGTGGGAGGCCACCGACCAAGGTGTGCCCTGGTGGGTTATTCCCGCCTTGGGGCACCCCCAGGTGCTGCTTTACCCCACTGGTTGTCTTCTGGTCCATAAAAAATCCTCAAAAAGTTTCACGGTTTGTGGACTCCATTTGATATTGATTTCCTTTGATGTAAAAAGCATGCAAAAAACAAAAATTGACACTTGGCACTATGTCAATAGGTTAGTACCAAAAAATGATATAAAATGATTGTAAAACATCCAAGAATGATAATATAGCAGCATGGAATAATAAAAAAATTATAGATACATTGGAGACGTATCAGCATCCCCAAGCTTAATTCCTGCTCGTCCTCGAGCAGGTAAATGATAAAAATAGAATTTTTGATGTGGAATGCTGCCTAACATGTCATCTCATATTCTTTTCTTTATAGCATGTGCATTTGGACTTTTATAAGGTTGAAAGCAATAGTCTAGTTTTGACATGAGACTTAAATACTCAAGCATATCAACAAGCAACCATGTCTTTCAAAATATCAACACTAAAATAAGTTATCCCTAGCCCATCATGCTCAATCATTGATCCATTCGTGACAGACACTCGCATATTAGCTACACCCAATGCTCAAGTACGATCATAGTGCCCCCTAGTTGGTGCTTTATAAGAGAAGATGGAGACTCAAATTAAAAATAAAAATTGCATAAAGTAAAATAAAGGCCCTTCGCAGAGGGAAGTAGGGATTTGTAGAGGTGCCAGAGCTCAAAGCGAAAAACTTAGGGATAAAAACATTTTGAGAGGCATACTTTTCCCATCAAATGATTTAGATCTCCCAACACTTTCCATGCTAGATATAACATAGGCGGTTCCCAAACAGAAAATAAAGTTTATTCATTTTTCCATCATACTTTCACTTTCCATTGCTAGCCGAATCCACGGTTGCCCTCCATACCAACACTTTCCGAGGAATTTATTATTTGACAACACAAAGTAAAAATCATTTTTCGTTTCGGGACTGGGCATCCCTAATACCTTTGCCTTACTCTCGTGCAATGACAAGTGAATAAACATTCATTATGAGAATAACATATCTAGCATGGAAAATATTAGCCACCCTCACCGCCTCGCGAGCAGAACGAGCACACAAAAGAGAAATTTATTTTGAAAATTAGAGATGGCACATACAAATTTGCTTAGAATGGCAAAAGAATACCGCATATAGGTAGATATAGTGGACTCATATGGCAAAACTGGGTTAAAGGATTTTGGATGCACAAGTAGTGATCATCCTTAGTCCAAAATGAAGGCTAGCAAAAGATTGAGAAGCGACCAACCAAGAAACGAATAATCTCATAAGCGATCATTGAGAATAATTAACACCAAATAATGCACCACAAGTAGGATATACTTTCTTTTCACAACTATTGACATTCGTGCTTGCATAGGGAATCACAAACCTTAACACCAATATTCTTACTAAAGCATAATTACTCATCAACATGACTCACATATCACATCATCATATCTCAAAACTATTACATAGAATCAAGTTTATTTTGTCCAATGATCTTCATGAAAGTTTTTATTATATCCTTTTTGGATATCTATCACTTTGGAACGAATTTTCATGGTGTTGCTTTTGATAAGCTCAAACAAATATAAGTGAAGATCATGAGCATGAAATTTCCTTCTCTCAAATTAATTTAAGTGAAGCAAGAGAGAATTTCTTCCAAAATACTAAAGCACACCATGCTCGAAAAGATATAAGTGAAGCACTAGAGCAACTCCATAGAAAAGAGCTTCGTTGACGGGATGTGAGTGCCACTTACCTAGCCTCCCTGGCAACTATTTGAGGACTCTATTTTATATAAAAACTTTCAGTTCTAAGTATTTTATTAAAACAGAAAGCAAAACAAAATAAATAACAATCCAAGAATAGCACAACTCATGTGAAGAAGCAAAAACTTAGGCTCAACCGATACTAACCGATAATTGTTGAAGAAAAAGGTGGGATGCCTACCGGGTCATCCCCAAGCTGAGATGCCTGAGACTTCTTGAAATATTATCTTGGGATGCCTTGGGAATCCCCAAGCTTGAACTTTTGTGTCTCCTTAATTCCTCCCATATCACGGTTTTCCTAAATCTCAAAAAGCTTCATCCACACAAAACTCAACATGACTCGTGAGATAAGTTAGTATAAACCAATGCAAAAACCTTATCATTCTCTACTGTAGAAAACCACTAAAATTATTATTCAACATTGCATACTAAATGCCTCTACATATTTAATAGTCCTATACTCAAATAGAATCATTAAACAATCAAACATATGCAAACTATGCAAATATAACAACTATCTGCCCAAATAGTACAGTCTATAAAGAATGCAAGAGTATCAATACTTCTTAAAGTCCAAAAATTATGAAAAATTTACCACACTCTAGAAAATTTATCAGATCTTATTTTGCAAAAAATTTCAACATTCTATCACATTCTGACTTTTCTAGGGAATTTTTGCAACATCGATGAACTTTCTGTTTTGAAATAGCAACATGTAGACTTGCAACATAAGCATAATAAAGGCTATTAATGCCACTTTTATTGAAATAAAAGATGCAAAACATTATTCTGAATAACAACAAGCAAATCCTAACAAAATAAAATGATTCTCCAAGCAAAACACATATCATGCAATGAATGAAAACATAGCTCCAAGTGAGGTTACCGATAATGTTGGAGACGAAAGAGGGGATGCCTTCCGGGGCATCCCCAACCATAGTTGCTTGGATCCTCCTTGAATACTATGATGAGAAAAATTACTATGATAAAAAGACACCTCCTATTTATGATGATTACAATTATTATGAAAGTGGGTTTGCAAGAGTGTTAACTTTAAGTAACTATGATCCCACTATTTTGGAGGGTGTTGAAACTTATTCCACTACAAAAAAATACACTTCCGTGATGATACATGTTTGTCAGAGTAGGTCGCGTTTTCTATCATGCATGTACATCCATGACGATTTTATGACAGAATCAAGATAGTCATACATGTGCTGTCGTAGAAGTGTTCCACGACATTACCAAAATTATCATCACGGAAGTGTCCACTTCCATGACGATAAATAGCGCGTCATGGAAGTGCTTTCATCAAGGGTAACCGACACATGACATCCACTTAAACAGGTCGCCATTAAGCTATTGGGTCCAGTTTTGGATCCGATAACCCATTAACAGCCTGGACAAATGGGGATTTTCCACGTGTAAAATTCTCAATGGCCAAAGGAACCACGTGCCGGCTCACCGTTGGTGCAGATGTCATCCACTCATTGGATAGGAGGCACCTATGATATGTCGACACATGGCCCGTCCAAACAGAGGCCCATTCGGTGAAGAGGCCGGCCCGTTTGACTTGGTCAAAAGGTAACAGCCCAGCCCACGGAAAGCATGTTAATAGCCTGTTCGTATATAGCCCATTTACGGCCCGCTAACTCCCGGCCCGTTACAGCCTATCCGAACTAAGCCCAACAGCTTCATCTGGGCCGTCCGATATGATTCCAGCCCACTGTAACTTCCAGCCCATGTATGGCGACGTCTTTCGGCCCATATTAGGCCCTTTGTAACTCTTTGCCCATTAACGGCCCGTGGTGAAACTGGCCTGTAATGAACAGTGTACCGCTTTATAACCATTAACGACCCATTATTCCATTGGGCCATTCCCAACCCAGGTTATGTTTCCACCTTCTCAGGGCCCATTTATTCTTGGGCTCATTTCTAGCGTTCGGTTACTTATGGCCCATTACTGGCCTTTTCTACTTGTGGGCCAAATTCAGCCCGTGGTTATAGTTGGCCAGTTTGTGGCCCGTTAATCCGTTGGGCCATTTTCATAGCATCATCAAATACGGCCGATTAACGACGGCCTGTTATGGTCGGCCCATGAACGGACGATTCCAACTCTAGCCCGTAGATGACCCATAATGCGCTCTGTTATTGGCCCATGTTTGGCCAATCGATCATAAGGACCGTAGAAAGCCCATTGATGCTATGGCCCATAGAAGGCCCATTTTTTCTACGTCCCATAGAAGGCCCATTGTTTCTAAGGCCTGTAGAAGGCCCATTGTTTCTACGGCCCGTAGGAGGCCCATGGTCACTACAGTAAATATGTAGCCCATGGTTATTGTGGCCTAGTTTTAGAAAATAGGTTATTGCGGCCACTAGCAAACCACGGAAAAGGAATTGCACCAGTGACAAGAAAACAAATAAACAAGACAACAAGGAAATAAATAAGCAAGCAACTTACGCTAGGCTATCACGGCTATTGCACATATTGCATCCACTAGGCATCAAAGTTCGCCACCAATGCAAATATAGGGAACAAAGCAGCATATCACATACACTGGTTGTCAAAGTTGGCGACCAATGCAAATAAATGCCGCAGCAAAACAAGTCCAGAACTGAAACCACTTCAGAAGAGCTCAAGAAACAATATCCTGGGTACCGATAGTGGTGGCAAGATGGTTACCAAGCTTATTAATTTTCTCTTGTTTGTCACATAAATCCTCTAGTGCTTGTTGTTGCACCAGAAAGTATGCATCTGAATTCTGCAGGGACTTACTCAGTCCTTCGGCTTCGTGTCGTAGAACATCTGATCGATGTCTTTCAACTTGAAGTTGAGACTCAAGAAGACGAACTGATTCAGGCAGCGAGTTCGAAGAGCTTGTGCCAGTAGTAGTGGCCAGTAACTTGAACACTACATCAAGACATGACTTTTGGGTTCTCTCACTGTCGTCAAGATAGTTTTTATCAGCTTTCTTGGAGACCAACAGGGATGTCTCACTATCTTGAACCTTATCTGCATTACTTGCTTTACCATTGCATAACGGGGTACTCTTCTCCAATATTTTGTCCATATTCGAAAAGAGAAACAAGCAGACAAATCACAGGTTTACCATGTTGTATATGAAACTCATTTTGGTAAATCAGTCCAGTAGTGAAGTGGAGAGGATAACAACATGATACAAACATATATCTATGTACCATGGTCACTGTATGGTCTATACCATTCTAGTTTTTGTTGCCAAATCAAGATAGAGACACGGTTCAAATAATATCTATTTAAGACAACGCAGAATAGAAATAATATAAGTGTGGGAAACTACAGAGCAATAACAACAATTGTAATGTGCATGACATGAGAACATAAATTTTTATTCAATTGAAGCTGAAATCAACATAGAGCAAGCTACAACAACAAAC
This sequence comes from Triticum dicoccoides, assembly GCF_002162155.2. Taxonomy (NCBI): domain Eukaryota; kingdom Viridiplantae; phylum Streptophyta; class Magnoliopsida; order Poales; family Poaceae; genus Triticum; species Triticum dicoccoides. Next base: position 283,371,457 of record NC_041393.1, on the reverse strand, counting down.
CAGTTAAAGAAACAGGTTTAAAACATACCTGTTGCGCCATTGGAGTTTCAATTCCATCCTTCAAATTTGAAAATAGTTTTTTTTGACTGGGAACTGTGGTGCAACACCCCCACAACATATCAAAGCTTTATTAAAACAGAAGGAACGGTTATGACAAAGGGATTACAAGAGATAATCAAAGAAAACTAGACTAGAAGATAAAAAGAGAGGTCTAACAACTCTATGCCTTAAGGGGGTAGAAAAGAAATCCACTTTAGGAGGTCATCCTTATAGGCAGATTTTATCCTGTATTGCATAAGACTAATATCATGCCGAAAAGCACCTCTCCATTTATTAAAACCGGCCCTCTCATTTCTGAAGACTTCTGCATTTCTGATGATCCAAATATTCCAACAGGGAATGAACACCACTTCAGAGAAGAATGGCATAGCAAAACGTCTCCTAGCCTGAATAACTAGTTCAGACATTGAATCACTAGAAACTCATTCAATCTGCAGATAATTCCCTACTCTCACACTGAAATTGCTGTTAAAAAATATGTGATCCCTGGTTTCTCTTTCCTGCAAGGGGAAGAGCCTACAGTGAACTCCATCTTCCATGTGCCAATGCCTTCTGTCCCCCATATCCTTTGTATTCAATCTGTCCATAATGAGCATCCAGGCAAACACCTTAATCTTCATAGTACAAGATGATTTCCATATCCAGCAGGTCAAAGGATTAAATGTTTCAGATACAAAAGTGTGAGAGTGGAACATCTTGGTCCTTTACTACTTGGAGGAGGCTTGCCAAAACCACACACCCTTAGTGCCAGCTATCCTGCTGTGACAGCCCATCAAAGTTTGCAACATAGTCAAATCCTCATAACCCTGAGTAGACAAAGGAAGATGAAATTGCTGGTGGATGTCCTGAGAGTTGAAAATCTCCTTAACTAAAATCGAAGGTTCCTTAGCATCTGAGAATAGTCTAGGAAATCTGGTCTGAAGAGAAGAAACTTCATTACCAAGATTCCAGTTGTCAGACCAAAAAAGTGCAGAATCACCCTCATTTATCAGGACCCAGGAACATTCTCTAAAATTCTGCATTACCTTGCAAATATCCTTCTACCAAAAATAACCCCATTTAGAGGTTCCTTGGGGCACCCTACCATGGTAATATGAGTCCCAAATTAGGGACACCTAGGGAATATCTTTCCTATTAAGGAAATTTCTTGCATCCTTGAGGAGCAGAGCCACATTCAGCACCCCAAGATTAAGAATACCAAGTCCTCCCCGGTTCTTTGGTCTGCAAATCAGCTCCCAAGCAGCAAGGGAAGGGGTTGGCTCACCTCTATGTTTCCTCCAAAGGCGTTGCATCTGTATTCTCTCCAACAGTTTGAGGATTCCAACAGGGACAGTCAAACTACAAACAAAGAAGATGGGCATGGAAGACAATGCAAAATTCATGAATTGCAATCTTTCACCTTGATTTAGGAATGATGAACTAGCAGTCATTCTCCTTTCCATGCAGTCCACAAGTGGCATAAAATCCACCGTTTTGGGCCTTGTGGTTCCCACTGGCAAGCCAAGATAAGTAAAAGACATTTTCCCAATTCGGCAACCAAAAGCAGCAGCTAAACCATTCATCAGTATAGGATCAACATTTATTGGGATGATGAAAGATTTATGGTAATTCACATCAAGGCCAGTGGACTGAGAGAACTCCTAAAGCATATCCTTCAAAGCAATAAGGTGTGCCCTGTCAGCAGGTAAAATGATCAAGGTATCATCTGCATACTGAATCACTGGGTAATCCTAATCATGACAAGGGATAGGTAGGTGGAGAATTCCTCTTCTGAACATGTCATTAATAACAGTTTGCAAGAGATCAGCAGCATAGCAAATAAGAGAGGAGAGACATGATCCCCCTCCCTGACTCCCTTTTTGCAGACAAATTTCCTCCCAGGAACACCATTGAGAAGGACTGAAGATGTACCAGTGGCCAACAGCTGCTTCAGAAGAGATCGAGAAGCAATATCTTGGGTACCCATAATGCTGGTAAGATGCTTAGCAAGCTTATTAACTTTCTCTTGTTTGGTGCTTAAATCCTGCAGCGCTTGCTGTTACACCAGAAAGTATGCATCTGAATTCTGCAAGGACTTCCTCAGTCCTTCGGCTTGGTGTCACAGCACATCAAATTGATGTCTTTAAACTTGAAGTTGAGACTCAAGAAGACAAACTGATTCAGGCAGCGAGTTTGAAGGGCTTGTGCTAGCAGTAGTGGCCAGTAACTCGAACACTACATCAAGACAGGACTTTTGGGTTGTCTCCCTGTCATAAATATAGTTTTTATCAGCTTTCTTGGAGACCAAAAGGGATGTCTCACTATCTTGAACCTTATCTGTGTTACTTCTTTTACCAATGAATAACGGGGTACTATTCTCCAATATTTTGTCCGCATTCTAAAAGAGAAACATGCAGACACATCATAGGTTTACCATGTTGTATATGAAACTCATTTTGGTAAATCAGTTCAGTAGTAAAGTGGACAGGATAACAACATGAAACAAACATATATCTATGTACCATGGTCACTTTATGCCTATACCATTCTAGTTTATGTTGCCAAATCAAGATAGAGACAGAGTTCAAATAATATTTGTTCAAGACAAAGCAGAATAGACAGAATATAAGTGTGCGAAACTATAGAGCAATAACAACATTTGTAATGTGCATGACATGAGAACATAACTGTTTATTAAATTTAAACTAAAATCAACATAGAGCAAGTTACAACAGCAAACCAGTTAAAGAAACAGGTTTAAAACATACCTGTTGCGCCATTGGAGTTTCAATTCCATCCTTCAAATTTGAAAATATTTGGTATGAATAAATAAAGTGATGCAAGAGCAGAGGAGTATGAACGATAGCTACAGAACCTGAATTGAGAACAATTCTGCTTCTACTTTAAGCATTGAGTTGGGATTCAAAGTGGCGGTCCTCGTGCTTAGGTCGCTGCAGTTCCCTTACTAACAGCTCATGTTTGGGTGCTTTGTTGTGGACACTGTGTTGTGTCAACCGGAACTGGATTACTATCTGCTGGGGTTGGGGTTAGAAGGGGTGTGGCTGGTTCTCTGTCCAATTGGGTATGGGTACAATCTGCGAGAGTCTAGGTTATGTGTGGTCGTGCTGGTTCTTGGGCAAGTACAACTGTGGTTCTATCTGCATCGACTGGTAGCACTATCTTTTCTGAAGACCATGTTGTTACTCCGTTAGATACTGCCATCACCCTCTCCAATTCAAATGGCTGATAAACAAGAAAAGTAATTGTATGTACAGAAATTGTATGATAGACAGGTGCAATGGATAGTCGTGAATAAAAGAGGGCATGAAATAATTCACATTTATGTTGTCTAACCAAACATGATAGCATGACACAATTTCACATATATGATGGCTAACTAAACAGGATAGCATGACACAATTTCACATTTATGATGGATAAATAAAAAAGATGGGAACACATTGTTCAAAATATGATGACTATGTAAACATGATGACATGATATAACTATATAATGTGTTTATTAAATAGGTTGGCATGCCATAATTCACATAGATGCCACCTCTGGAAACATGATAGCATAATATAATTCATGGATAGAATGACATAATTCAAAATATGATGATTGTAAACACTAAACATGATGAGATGATATAACTATATGATGTCTTTATTAAATGGGTTGGCATGCCATAATTCAGATAGATGTTGTCTATGTAAACATGATGGCATGATATAATTCAAATATATGATTTATATAGTAAGCAAGTAAGCAAATGCCAATCGCATATATGATGTAAAAACTAAGCAATGCAAGACAACATGCATAGCATGAGTAATATAACCCTGCCAAGTTTGAGCATAGACCTCAGGTGGGAAATATGACTAGTCATTAGTCTCTGAATCCTCCTGTGAGGAGCTATCTGTAACCAACAAGATGTCTGCTTCAGCAGGTAGCATTGACTGCTCTGAATACCTTGTTTTCACTCCAGATACTTCCATCACCGCTTTCAAATGGCTGATGCACAGGAAGAATAGTTGAATATACAAACATTTTTGACAACTGGAACATGTAATACAAAACAAGGACAGTATGTTCTAATTCACATATATGATGATTGGCTAAACAACATGGCATTATATAATTTACATATATAATGCCTTGCAACAAGATAGGATTTGATAATTCATATATATAATGTCTTGCAGCAAGATGGCATTGCATAATTCACATCTATGGTAATTAGACACTAAACTGGTGGCATTCACACAAAGCATGTCTGAACTAATCAAATGACATCTGTCTCTGAATCCTCCTCTGAGGAGCTATCCATAACCAGCGAGATATGCAATTTGTCAGATAGCATAGTTTGCTCTGAAGACCTTGTTTTCACTCCAGAAGTTTCCATCGCTGTGTAAAATGGCTGATGCACCCGAAGAGTAGTTGAATGTACTAACATTGTTGACAAATGTTATGTGTACCACACAACCATTTAAAAACTCAAGTTTGGCCATTAGTTTGGAGCTGACTCAGAGTCTAATCGGTGGATATGATGATAAAGTAGCATGTAATATTAAGCGATGCATAACGTAAGCAGATACGAAAGAGTGTGACCTCTCGTGTGGATCGGTGTAGTCCTCGAGGTCATCTGCTCGGTTGATGATGGTAATGCAGTTGTCAAGGATGCCGGTCGTGGGGAAGATGATCCGAGGCGGTGAAAGACAGTCTGGAGGCCGGATCCCTGCTGTGCTAGACACTTCTACCATTGGAGCAGCTGAGCTGGGGTGGATGGCAGTGCAGCAGGAGTGGGACAAACCACAGAAGGTTTTCTTTGACAACTATCTGTAAGAGAAGTAATTCTATAAGGGCTCGTTTGAATTGCAGGATTATAACAATGCAGGGACAGGAAATACACAGTAATAGGATAGGAATGCACGTGCCAAACAGAGAATTTGAAAACATAGGATTTCTGCCAATCTGGATGTTTAGTTCACAAGAATTGGAAGATCATATGTGCAAAGAAGCACGGTGAGATTAAGTCAAGCCACAAGAAAATGTACGGTTATAATGCAATTATGCTACTATCTCTTAGTCTTGTGCTTCATGAATAGGAATTTGAAAAGGAGGACAGGTGGATACTAAAATTCCTACGGTTTTTTTCAATGGGACACTAAACGAACAAATACTATAGTTTTCCTTTGCTCCATTCCTTTGACCAAATGCATGAATAGTAGTACCATAGGAAACTTTCTAATCCCTATGTGTTTTCTTCAGTTTTCTTTTCAAGCACTGGCGATTCTAGTAGGCAGGCATCAGGAGGGAAAAGCCTACTCTCAAAAAATGTTTCTGTGCTACTTCTACTACTTTGGACCCAGGCTAGTGCCCTACTAGCTCAACTCCCAGGCCCATATATAAATGCATAGCTCAAACGCACAGAGACAAATAATGATAGCATTCAAGAGAGTCCATCACGAATAGCTAAGTTGCTAGTACCTCACTGCTTGTCATATAGTAGGATAAACTAATCGTATTTCACGTTACTACGTGTGCTTAGTGGACAATATATATATAACATGTAGAGTAAAAAAGTGATGCAACAAGTGTACAACCTCTTTGGCGAAGCCATGTCGATCTCAGTGTGATTGGGTTGGTCATAGAGGACGCTCCGGCTAATTTGGCTGTTAGAGGAAGGGAAGAAGATCTTAGGCGTCTGGAGATGGAGCCCGGGGTACTACTCCGCTGTGATGGAGGGTTTTGTCATTGGAGCAGCTCTACTGAGTTGTACGACGGCGAGGCTGAAGCAGGACAAGAGAGACAATGTTAACCTGAGTGGAATTCTAATACCATCTTCAATAGATGACGTAAGATACATAAACACAAAGTTCTAGATGTAAAATACACCAGCCGCTCATCTCTGAACTTAACTGTCGAAACTGAATTTAACTGTCGAAACTGAATTTGATTGTCAAAACTGAATTTTGCTGTCTAAACAGAATTTTACTGTTGAAAGTGAACGCACTAGTAGCAGAAAAGCAGTAGTAGTAGCAGCAACACCGGGAGCAGCAGCGTGTGCGAGAGCCGGGGCAGCTGGTCATGTCGCAGCATCTCGGGTAGAAGCTGCAGGGGATCCAGGGAGAGCGTGATCTGCTACTCGTGCAGCAGCAGCGCGCGCGATAGTAGAGCAGCAGCAGCGGGTGCAAGAGTAGAGCAGCATTGCAAGCAAGACCAAGAGAGAGAGCAGTGGCGCAAGCAAGAGCAAGAGCGAGAGCAGCGGTGCGAGCAAGCGCAAGAACAAGAGCAAGAGCAGACCAGGCAGGGGACTGAGATCAAGAGCAGAGCAGCAGCGCGAGCGAGAGCCAAAGCAGCAGCAGCTCCTGCTGATGTGGACGTCGCCGCTGAAGGTGCGACGCCGTGGAGGAAGTGGCTGGCGACGACATCGTGGATCGAGCCACGCCAGTTCAGCTCGAGACGGAGCGCCGACAGCACCATGAAATCGAATCAAGAAGAAAATGCGGTGATTAGTGTACAACCTCTTTATTTGCGGCGATTAGGCCTCAACTTCATCTGAGGAAACGGTAATGATGCTGCTCTTCCGGTGGTGCAGGTGAACACGACAGTGTGGGAAGGGAGGTGGCACGAAAGACAAGGAGAACATCTGGGCAGCTCCTTGGAGGTGGAGGACGGGGTGGCTAAACCGACGGGACAACAAAATCGATGATGGATCCTCATCCGGTATGGTGGAAGAGGGACGTCGAGGTGTTGCTGTGGATGACGTCGTTGGGGAAGATGCTCTGGCTAGGTGGCGGACGCAGGAGGGTGTTGGGCTTCATGGGTTTTCGTGGCCTCAGTGTATGAATGGGTGGGCGGATGGGATGGGAGGGGGAACCATGGCTTAGGGATGCGCTTGTCCGAAATGTGGGGTAAGTTACGAAAGTACCCCCAACGATTTGAGCTAGGCGGTTCTTTCGGTTCAGGTGTATCACGGGCATTTCACATGTCGGGATTTCACAGGAGGTGGTAGTTTCCGCGCGCGTTGTAATTTTGGGATAGCAAGGCACGGGTTGAGATGGAGGGAGTTTTCGGAGCACAACGGGACTAAGATATATCTTACATATTTTAGGGTAACAAGGCGCGGGTTGAAATTTTTGCACGAGCATAACATGGACTGTACCAAATTAATTTGCACTTCCGTCGATGAAAAAACAAAAAAAATCAATTCGCACCACACAAGAGAGTGTAGTCAAATCAATTTGCACTAAAAATGCCATTCAATACTTTGAATCCATGTTATGTTCAATTAAAATATGTCGCTATGTGTATAATGCATGCAACCTGCTACTCAAATGAACATTTTAGTGCATTCCAAACGTATATACTACCGCTTCAATATGAACTAAATTTGAATTTGTTTCTCTATTCGAAGAAGATCTACAATCATGATTATTGTGAAGTTAAACCATTTGAGTTTGTTTCTCTATTTTAATAAGATCTACAATCATCATTATTGTCAAGTTAAACCATCGTTTGTGTATTATCATCACAACACACCACATGATTACTAGCGAGTTAGATATGAACTATGTGTACTATATGAACTCGAACTCGATTTTTTGAATCTTTTTTATGTTGATTTGAAATCACAGTACATTTCAAGCTCTAGCTAGATCTTCATAATCTAAATCATGTCTCATATGTATAATGTGTTTATCACATAATGTATGGTGCCCCGCCCCCTATGCCTGCAAGTATTTAGATGCGAGTTGCAAACGCCACACATTACCACAAATTCAAATAAAATGTGAGATTGTTTGATATATAGAATGGTTTATGTCAGATTATGGGATCTGCAAACCCTTGAGAGGTTCGAACTCTGGGGTGCGTGCGGAGATCTCAACCTACCCAGCCTGCCTACTTGCAATCCTCCTAAGCCTAGCGCATCGAGCTCAAAGGGACAAGAGACACAGCAGTTTTATCCTTGTTCGGGCCACCGATGTGGTGCAATACCCTACTCCAGCGTTTTGGTGGATTGCCTTGAAGGGATGAGGATGAGCTAGTACTGTGGATGAATAATCCTCAGGAGGTGAGGTGTTCTTGAGCTGGTGTGGTGTATGCTAGTTCTACTTGTTCTGATCCCCCCTTTCTATGGTGGTGGCTAGTCCTATTTATAGTGACCTTGGTCCTCTTCCCAAATATGAGCGGAAAGGGATCCCACAAAGGCCGGATTTGAAAGGGGACAAGTAGTACAGTCTATCCTGAAAAAAGTAGTCTTCGCCTGCTAAAAGCCTTTGGTCGTGACGCTGTGGTGGGCTCGTCGATGACCTCCGTCCTGCCGTCCTGGCGTTCTTGGTATCGTTGCACCAGAATGGAAACCTTTGGCCGAATCCTCGGGACTCCGCGCCTGCGCCCTGCTTCCTTTGCACCGAAGAGGAAACCTGCGCTCTGTGCCCGCTGGCGCCCTCCTGGCCTTGGTCGTCATGGCTCACGTCAGCTAAGCCTCGTGAGGCAACATTGCATAGAACTCTCCGCCCCTCAGGAGCCAGCCTGAGGAGGCCGATTCCTTCGAGGGTCTTGGCATCGCCCGCCTTGCGAGGCTTGGTTCCTCGCGAGCGTCTTGTGTTCTTGATGTTGAAGCTGGGCCGTACCAGGCCATCATTGGAGCAACATGGTGGGCCGCAGGAAGGCAGGGCTGGATACCCCTGAATCCAGGATGCCGACAGTAGCCCCCGGGCCGAAGGCACACTCGGACTTGGCTTCCAGGCGAAGCTAAAGGGCAAGTCTGGAGCGCCGCGGGCCCTAATCAGTCTACGGCCTTGAAGACATGTGGCGGATGATGGGACGTGGACATCTCCATTTTCCCATGTCGCCTTGATATCCGGTAGACCCAGCAGCTGCTCGTTGTTAGTGAAGCTGGCCCTTCGCAAATTACCATGCTCGGCTCTTGTTTCCTCCTTCCCAATCTTGCCACCGAGTCCAAAGATCCAGCGCAGGCCCCTCGCCCTCTTTTAGTGCTCGCCATGAACCCCAAGCCGAGGAAGAAGAAGGGGAAGCCGCTCGCCCCGGCCGGCCCTCCACTGGCCCTGGAGCCAGCCCTTGAGCAGTCGACGGTGATCAATGAGGAGGGGCTAGAGATGGTTCGCCAAGCGCTCACCGCTGATTCCAATGATGGGAGGGCGACGGCTGTCCGCCCTGCATCTTGGCGAACTAGAGAGATGACCGCCACCGAGATCCCCATCTATATCCATGCTCTTCTTTCTCCCCTTTCTTTAACGCTATGATGTCGCATTACCAGATCCATCTACTGCATCTAGATCCCCGCTCTGTCATCCTTCTCGCCGTCTTCGCCTTCCTCTGCGAGGCCATGGTAGGCATCACTCCTTCCGTGGCCTTCTTTCACCATTTCTTCTTGCTTCGGTTGGTTGACGCCCGCCAATGCTCTGGGTGCGCAACCTTTCAAGCTGTGGCCGCGACCGCTGGTTCAGGGATTGACTTCGAGCTCTCGCCTGCTCCGAAGGGATTCCGGAAGCAGTGGCTTCTTATGGATGCCCGCGCGTTCAGCCCCCTTCTCTTGACTCCTGGGGCGCCGGCCTCTCATAGCTCCGGTTGGTGCCATGAGAGGCTCTCCGACCGGCATCTTGCTTTCGTCTGGAAGAGACTGGTGAGGCTTCAGGAACTAGAGGTGACGGCGCCAATGGTGGTGAAGGAATTCATGAAGCAGCGCATTGCTCCCCTCCAGCGCCATTCTCGCACGATGTGGGACTTGCAGGCGTCGGAGATCCAATGAGGCTGCAGAGGTCGTCGCTTGCTGCTGACAGCTTGGGCATGGTGCTCAAGCTTCTGACCGGTGAGTCCGAGCCTGCTGACCTTCCCAGGGGTGGCTGCCTTCTCTATCTGTGCTCTAACAAGGCGGCCTTTGCTTTGCAGATGCCTCTGTTCGACGACTGGGGTTTGCTTCCTGAGGGTCTTGAGGGGCCCCATGAGAACCTGATCTTCGTGGCCCCTCTCCTGATCGACTCTGCCACGTGCGGCCCGAGTGTGGAGGCATGGGTCGCGCACCTCCATCAGTTGTCGAGAGCTCCTCTGGAGGCCCAGCCCCGCTAGTGGCTCGGGAGGCCGAGGCTTCTAGGGCCCTAGAGGGAGCTACCGTAGAACCGATGCAACCCCAAGCTCCGGAGGAAGGGGCTACTGACGCCCGGGGTGCTGGCTCCAGAGGGGCTGATGATGGTGAGGAGCCCACCAACGGCCCTGGAGTCGTCAGCCGGAAGGTCTTGCTACGTGTTGAGCTTGCATTGGTTTTCCTCGAAGAGGAGAGGGTGATGTAGCAAGTGTAGCGTAAGTGAATCTTCAAGCAGTTTCAAGAAGTTTGCTCGCGAGGTGAATGCAGTCCTCCCCAAGCTCGAGGCCACGCGCCCTCTCAGGTGGTCAACGTGCGCCATCACGTTCAGCTCAGCGGATCAGCTCAAGTGTGCGGCAACAGCCCGGTTCCTCCCAATGCTTTGTTCCCCAGTCATCAGCAACGTGCAAGTCATGAGGACCCTCATCGATGGCGGTGCAGGACTCAACATTCTGTCCGTTGAGACATTCAATAATCTCCAAGTGCCATATGATCAGCTTTAGCCAACGAAGCCTTTCTCGAGAGACACTGACGGCTCCACCACCCCGATAGGGCAGGTCTGCCTCCCTGTCAACTTTGGACAGCGCAAGAACTACCGTACCGAGGTCATCGACTTCGACGTTGCCCACATTCTCCTGCCAAACAATGCCATCCTCGGGTATCCAGCCCTGGCCAAGTTCATGGCAGTGACTCACCATGGTTACAATCTCCTCAATATGCCGGGAAGCGGCGGAGTCATCACAGTCCCTGTGAAGAGGAGGATGCGGTGTGCTCTCTCGAGCGTGCCTTCCAAACCGCATCCATTGAGGACCTAGACAGCAAGAGTAGGAACCTTCCCGAGGCAGCTCCCAAGAAGAATAAGACATCACCTAGCTCAAAGCCTCAGGAGGCAGGCACCTCCGGAGGCACCACGCCAGGATCTACGTCCGTCCAAGGGGAGCCTCCCTCCATCGCATAGGAAGGCGCGCCTGGCGACCTCCTCGTGCAAGGCTCTGGCGCTCTCTCCTGGAGGGTCATTGACTTTGCCAAGATCACGACGGAGGTGCCCAGGCACCACTTAGAGGCGTGCTTCGTGGCACGTTTCCCTCGGGCAGGCATGAGGCAAGGAGGGCCCAACCCTCAGGAGTTCATCACCAAGGTCACTCAGGAGGTGCAAGAATCAAGAGTCATGCGCGGCAGTCACTGCCTACCCCATGTAGGTCCCCATCCAGGCGAGGATGGCGGGCTGTACATCTGCATCGACTACCTAGGGCTCAACCGATTCGCATCTCAGGAGCGTTTCTCGCCTTCGTGCATGGGACGCTACGAGTTACCACCTCACAGCTATGTTCGCATGCCATTCGGTCTGCCGAACACGGCTGCTGCTCACCAGCGCCTGATGCGGAGCATTCTAGAGGCTCAGGGGGTCAGGCACTGCGCGTTATTGGCGGAGATGGAGATGGACCTTGTGGAGCTGCCCGGACCCCCAGAGTCTCCCGAGGCTCAGGGCTCCGAAAGCTCGTGAGGATCGGCTTCTTCACCGTGCATCGTCAGCTACTCCAACATCCGCTCTGCAATGATATTAGGAGACATCTTTAAAGTTTCATTTCAGCTGGGAGCACCCTCAGGGCTCCATCATTCCCAGGTCGCGTGGGTCCATCCCTGCGGCATGTATTCGTTCTTTTTATGCCTTTAGTTCACTTTGCTGGGGACGCCCCTCGGGCTGCATCATCCCAAAGCCGCTCGGGCCAGACCCAGTGGCATGCATCTTTCCTACATCTATCTAAGCTGATTTGCTCTTTGCGGTTAACCTACCTATGATAATCGCCTGCTCGATCGACACCTACCTTTGGAGCCGCTCGCTCTGGCATGGCGCTTGTGCATGGGTCCGTCCCTACAACGTTGAAAAATCCGAGTGGTCGAGCTCTGGCCGCGGCAGCCCCGCAAAGCGCTAGCTCACCAGGCCCTGGGTGCCCTCATCACTCCCTCAGAGCAACCAATGGCTGGCCGGCAATCGTAATGGCAGTCCCTGTTTCCCTCGTGTTGGTCTGCAGGGTCTACCTAAGGAATAATGTGGCGGGCGTTGCGAGCTCTCTCTCTCTCTCTTACCCATGCGATCCGCTTGCACGTTAAAAGGGTGCGCCTGAGCATCGCGACTCAGGAGCTCTTACTGGCTCTCCATCCCTCACCCCCTGGCCTTGTCCACGGCAGCGCGACCTGGCATACCAGTGGCGGCTGAGCTCGCTCGAGGGCCAGGACCTGAGGACGTAGATCACGAAGGGGAGTGGGGGAAGAGAGGAGAAGCTCATGAAGATCATGAGGGGCTCTTACTGGACCTCGGGCCGCTAACCTCCTGGCCTTGAACACGTCATCGCGACATGGCATACCAGCGACTGCTGAAGCCTGCCTGGGGACCGGGACCTGTCAGCGTAGATCATCAAGCCGTCGCGAGGTTAGAAAGGGGGAACCAAGCCGAGACAGGACAAGCATCTTGCACCACTCCGCGATGAGGATGATATTAACAAAAGACACGACATACACTTTACATGCCCCCATGGGGTAATTCCTTGATTCCTCGCAGGGGAACAAAAGGTGCTAATCCTAAGGAGCCCTAGCTACATGTGCTTCCACGGCCGACGCCATCATCAACAGTGGGCCACGTGGGGCCGACGCCGACCCCATCAGGATCAGCCGCGTTGGCGGCCTGACGCAGCAACTCTGCTCCGGGCGCGGCGCGAGCTCGGGGGCTCGTAGTTGTCATCGCTCGTCTCCGAAGTCACGAGAAGATCGGGAGAGTTGCTAGACCCTCCGACGTCTCCGCTGCTACTAGAGGAGCTGCTGAGGAAGCGGGTGGCAGGCCTCTCCCTCGCCACTTCGATGCCCCGGCCGCCTTCCGTGGGGCAACACTCCAGTCAGCGTCCTTCCGTGTTGAAGACCTTGAAGAGCATCAATGAGGTGTCGTTGTATTCGAAATGGATCACGAAGGCGCCCCCTATTCGGCAGACCCGGGCTCGGGTCATGTAGACCTTGCCCGGAGCGACAACCTCGACCTCCGCTCCGGTTGCGGGGGTACCGCAGTCAGCGTGCTGCAGCCAAAGCTCAAGAGGCCCCCTCGGTGGCATCTCAAAGGCAAAGGAAGGAGGAAGGCCAATCCAGGAGCTTCGACGCATGGCGGCGTGAAGCACGATCTCGTGGGAAGAGTCCATGGCATGGACTCCAGGGGCGATGACGCGCACCGCCGTGATTCGTCGGTGTCGCCGGCGGCGCGGGCGGCGCCGCTTGGTGTCTTCTTCCGTAGGGCCCTCAGCCCGGGCGTACAAAGGCAGCGAAAACCCAGGGGGTGGCCGCTTGTACCAAGGCCTCGATGTCTCCGGCCAAACAACCTCGCCGCGTCGGCCGGGGACCGGCCGCTTCTTCGACGGGAGCTGGCTGGGGCCCTCTAGGGGGACCTTTCCTTTCTCCTCGGCTGACAACCGGCGGATCAGCGACATTGGCGTCAAAGTGGAGGAGGAGCGAGGAAGAAGAAGCGGAGCAAGAAGAGATGGACTACGGGGGCTCATGCCTCTCCGTACTTATAGTCCAGAGGAGGCCAACCGCCGGCCTCCACGATCACAGGTAATCATGACTCATTTCTGCATGCAGGGACTCGTCAAATCGAGCAGTTGCCGAGGCAGCATGGGGAAGCGGAGATGCCCACGTCCAATCAACCGCCACGCGACAACTAAGTCTGCAGGCTGTTGGGGCCTGCAGTGCTCCGCACTTGCCCCTTCACTTCTCTTCTAAGCCAAGTCCGAGCGCGCCTTGGACCCGGGGGCTACTGTCGGCGGTCTGGGAATAGGGGTTCCTAGACTTTCCTGCCTGCGGCCTGCGGCGTGGCTCAAGTGGTGGCCCAGTACGGCCCATCTTTATCAACTCAAGCTCAAGACCCTCGTGAGGGGCCAAGCCTCGCGGGGCGGACGATGCAAGGCTTCCTCAGGAACGACGTCACCAGGCAGGCTCACAAGGAGGCGGAGAGAGAAAGGCAAGGGTACCTCGCGAGGTGCTCGTGACGCAAGCCATGACGATTGAGGCTAGGCGGGCGCTGGCCTGCACAGTGTCCTTATTTCCTATTTCGTGCAAAGGGGGCAAGCGCAGGCATGGGTTACCAAGGCATCAGGCAAATATTACCATTCCGATGCAACGAGACCAAGGCCAGTAGAGCGGCAGGACGGAGGTCACTGTGGAGCCCAAGATGGCGTCATCGCAAGTGCCTTTGGCAGCCAAAGACCAGATTTAGTCAGGATAACTGTACTAGATGTTCCCCTTCAAAATGGCCGCTGTTGGCGCCCTTCCTGCTCAATATTTGGGAAGAGGGCCAGGGCCTCTATATATAGAGATAGCCACCACAGTAGTAGAGAGGAATCCTTTCGAAGCACAACACCACCACAAGAACACCTCTCGCGAGGTTCTTCTTCCTTTGTACAGTTCATCATCAGCCCCTGAGGCAATACACCACACCACACACTGGAGCAGGGTATTACACCACAACAGTGGCCCGAACCAGTATAAACCTCGTGTCCCTTGTGTTGTTCATCATTTAGCTTAGATTCTTAGCGAGGCATTGGGACGTGGATCGGTAGGGGGAAGATCTTCGCGCGCACCTCAGAGTTCGAACGTTAAGATTTTGCAGGAACCCTATACCTGATAGATTCTAACAACACAGGGATAGGATAGGAATGCATGTGCAAAACAGAGAATTTAAAAACACAAGAATTGGAAGATCACAGGATGAAAAGAAGCATGGGGAGATTAAGTGAAACCACAAGAAAATGTACGGTTGTAATGCTATTATGCTACTATCTCTTAGTCTTGTGCTTCATGAATAGGAATTTGGAAAGGAGGACAAGTGGGTATTAAAATTCCTACGGTTTTTTTTTCAAGGAGACACTAAAGGAACAAATCCTACAGTATCCCTTTGCTCCATTCCTTTGAACCAAATGCATGAATAGTAGTACCATAGAAAACTTTCCAATTCCTATGTTTTTTATTCACTTTTCCTTTCAAGCACTAGTGATTGTAGAAGGCAGGCTTGAGCAGGGAAAAGCCAAACTCAAAAACTATTTTTGTGCTACTTCTACCACTTTGGACCTAGGCCACTGCCATACTAGCTAAACTCCCAGGCCCATCTACAAATGCATAGCTCAAACACACACAGATAAAAAAATGATGGCTTTCAAGAGAGTCCATCATAGATAGCTAAGTTCCCTGGCACCTCACTGCTTGTCATATAGTAGGAGAAATTAATCGTATTTCACGTTACTACGTGTGATCAGAGGATAATATATATAACATGTAGAGTAAAAAAGCGATGCAACAAGTGTACAACCTCTTTGGTGAAGCCATGTCGATCTGAACGTGATTTGGTTGGTCGGTGAGGATGCTCCGGCTGATTTGGCTGGAGGAGGAGGGGAAGAAGATCTTAGGCATATGGAGATGGAGCCCAGGGTACTGCTTCATTGTGAAGGAGGGTTTCATCATTGGAGCAGCTCTGGTGAGTTGTACGATGGCGAGGATGAAGCAGGACAAGAGAGACAACATTAACGTGAGTGGAATTCTAATAGCATCCCCAATAGATGAAGCAAAATACATAACCACAAAGTTCTAGATGTAAAATACATCAGCCGCTCATCTCTGAACTTAATTGTCGAAACTGAATTTAACTGTTGAAACTGAATTTAACTATCAAAACCGAATTTTGCTATCAAAACTAAATTTTACTGTCGAAACTCAACGCACTAGTAGCAGCAAAGTTGTAGCAGCAGCAGCGCGAGCAAGAGCCGGGGCAGCTGCATGTAGCAGAATCTCGGGTAGCAGCTGCAGGGGCTCGAGGGAGAGCAGGATTTGTTGCTCATGCTACACCAGCGTGCGCAAGAGTAGAGTAGCAGCGCAAGCAAGAGCAAGAGCGAGAGAAGAAGCGCAAGCAAGAGCAAGAGCAGACCAAGCAGGGGACCGAGAGCAAGAGCAGACTAGCAGCGAGAGCGAGAGCCAATGCAGCAACAGCTCCTACTGATGTGGACGTCGCCACTGAGGGAGTGACGCCATGGAGGAAGTGGCCAGCGACGCCGCCGTGGATGGAGCCGCGCCATGTCCGCTCGAGACGGAGTGCCAGCAGTATCGTGAGATCGAATCATATAGTAGAACCGCTTTGTTGGCGTCGACTAGGCCTCAGCTTGATCCGAGGAGTCGGTGATGATGCTGATCTTCCGGGTGTAGGTGAAGATGGCGATGTGGGAATGAAGGTGGCGCGAAAGACGAGGAGAATGTCGGGGCAGCTCCCTGGAGGTGGAGGACGGGGTGGCTGAACCAGTGGGAGGACGAGATCAGCGATGGATCCTCATCTGGTGCGGTGGATGAGGGACGTAGAGGTGTTCATGCGGACAGCATCGTGGGGGAAGAGGCTCCGGCTGGGTGGCGGACGGAGGAGGGTGTCGGGCTTCGTGGGTTTTCGCGGCCTCATTGTACGATGGGTGGGCAGATGGGATGGGAGGGGGAACCATGGCTTAGGGATGCGCTTGTCCGAAATGTGGGGTAAGTTATGAAAGTACCCCCATCGATTTGAGTTAGGCGGTTCTTTCGGTTCAGGGGTATCACGAGCATTTCGCGTGTCGGGATTTCACAGTAGGTGGGAGTTTTCACGCGCGTTGTAGTTTTGGGATAGGAAGGCGCATGTTAAGATGGAGGGATTTTTTGGAGCACAACGAGACAAATATAAATATTAAATATTTCGGTGTAACAAGGCACGGGTTGAAATTTCTGGATAAGCCCAACGTGTAATGTACCAAATCAATTCGCACTTCCCTCGACGAAAAAACAAAAAGAAATCAATTCGCACAACACAAGAGAGTGTAGTCCCGTTTACCATACCAAATCAATTCGCACTACAAATGCCATTCAAAACATTGAATTCATGTTAATATTTTTCTACGTGTATAACGCATGCAACCTTCTAAACAAATGAACGTTTTAGTGCATTCCAAACGTATATACTACCGCTTCAATTTGAACTAACTTTGAATTCGTTTCTCTATTTGAATAAGATATACAATCATGGTTGTTGTCAAGTTAAACCATTTGAATTCGTTTCTCTATTTTAATAAGATCTACAATCATCATTGTTGTCAAGTTAAACCATTGTTTGTATATTATCTTCACATCACACCACATGATTACTGTCGAGTTAGATATGAACTATGTGTACTATATAAACTCGAACTCGATTTTTTGAATCCACTTTATGTTGATTTCAAATCATAGTACATTTCAAGCTCTAGCTAGATCTTCATAATCTAAACCATGTCTCATATGTATAATGTTTTTATCACATAATGTATGGTGCCCCGCACCCTACGCCTACAAGTATTTAGATGTGAGTTGCAAATGCCACACATTATCACATCAAATAAAATGTGAGATTGTTTGATATGTAGTATGGTTTAGATTGTTCGATATTTATTTGTGAGCTGCAAATGCCACACATTATCACAAATTCAAATAAAATCTGAGATTGTTCGATGTATAGTATGGTTTAGATTGTTCGATATTTAGCTGTGAGTTGCAAATGACACACATTATCACATTATGGTATAACATGTCCAAAACAACACCACGTGTATCACCGCTATATTCATGCATGCATACATTTATAACACTATGATCTCCTCTTCAAATATATGAATCCAGTTTCAAATCAAATTATGATCTTTGTTAGTATATTTCACCCACACAATCCTCTAACTTTTGTAGCTAGCACTAACTTTCTCTCGTGCATGCACACACCCTCCTCACCCTCCCCTTCCCTGAGCATTCTATCCATCGCACACATTCATTTTTTTCTTTAGGTCGTTCTCCCACGGTCTCCACAACTCCTTTCCGACACACACCGATCGATAAACCTCTCCAGCGATGTCTGCCTACCACATACACATGCACCTTTCATCTCCTCCTTTCTATGTCCATGGCTCGTATCTCTCACAAGTCCCACACACGTGTAAACTCTCGCCCCTCTTTTCATCGATCTCACAAATCGCACACTCCTCCCCCTATCTAGCTAGTAGGCCTCTCGCACCACCTCCTAGCTCCATTCTCTCTGTCTATCCGTCTCGCTGGGCCTTATTTGCCTCTAAAAAATTGATGTACACCGACCAATCTCCGGCTATACATATGGCTAGCTAGGTCGTTATAACTTGTTTACCCACTTCCGTGATGATACGCGTTTGTCACAGTAGGTTACATTTCTGTCATGCATGTACATCCATGAACATTTTATGACAGAATCAAGATAGTCATACATGTGCTGTCGTACAAGTGTTCCATGACATTACCAAAATTATCATCACGGAAGTGTCCACTTCCATGACGATAAATAGCGCGACATAAAAGTTCTTTCGTCAAGGGTGACCAACACGTGGCATCCATCGTAAAGGTTCATCATTAAGCTACCGGGTCTGGTTTTGGATCCGATAACCCATTAACAGCCCGTACCAATGGGGATTTCCACGTGTAAAATTCTCATTGGTCGGAGAAAGCACGTATTGGCTCACCGTTGGGACAGATGTCATCACTCATTGGACCGGAGGCGCCTATGATACGTCGACACGTGGCACGACCCAATATAGGCCCATTCCGGTGAAAAGGCCGGCCCATTTGACTTGGTCAAAAGGTAACGAATCGGCCCATGGAAAGCGTGTTAACGGCCTGTTCGTATATAGCCCATTTACGACCCGCTAACTCGCGACCCA
The DNA here is from genome assembly GCF_002162155.2 of Triticum dicoccoides. NCBI lineage: Eukaryota > Viridiplantae > Streptophyta > Magnoliopsida > Poales > Poaceae > Triticum > Triticum dicoccoides. The sequence goes on along the minus strand of NC_041393.1, from coordinate 283,352,551 downwards.
TTACAGCCTATCGGAATTAAGCCCAGTAGCTTCATCTGGGCCATCCAATATGATTCCAGCCCGTTGTAACTTCCGGTCCTTGTATGACCCATGATGTTTTTCGGCCCATATGAGGCCCTTTGTAACTCTCGGCCCAGTAACAGCCTGTGGTGAATCTGACCCGTAATGAATAGTGTACAACTTTATACCCATTAACGACCCATTATCCCATTGGGCCGTTTCCAACGCGTGTTATATTTCGGCCTTCTCAGAGCCCATTTATTCTTGGGCTCATTTCCAGCATTCGATTACATACGGCTCATTACTGGCCTTTTTTGCTTATGGGCCAAATTCAACCGGTGGTTACAATCGGCCCGTTTGCGGCCTGTTAATCCATTGGGCCGTTTTCATAGCATCATCAAATACGACCGATTAACGACGGCCCTTTATGGTCGGCCCATGAACGGGAGATTCCAACTCTAGCCCGTTCACGGCCCATAATGTGGTGTGTTATTGGCCCATATTTGGCCGATCGATCATACGGCCCGTAGAAGGCCGATTGATGCTATGGCTCGTGGAAGGCCCATTGATTCTACAGCCCGTGGAAGGCCCATTGATTCTACAGCCCGTAGAAGGCCCATTGTTTCTATGGCCCTTAGAATGCCCATTGTTTCTATGACTCGTAGGAGGCCCATGGTAACTACGGTAAATATGTAGCCCATGGTTATTGTGGCCTAGTTTTAAAAATAGGTTATTGCGACCAGTAGCAATCCGCGAAAAAAGAACTGCACTGACTACAAACAAACAAATAAAAGAAGATAACAAGGAAATAAATAAGCAAGCAACTTACACTACGCTATCACGACTATTACACATATTACATCCACTGGGCATCAAAGTTCGCCACCAGTGCAATTATAGGTAACAAAGCAGAAGATCACATACACTGGTTATCAAAGTTGGCGACCAATGCAAATAAATGCCGCAGCAAAACAAGTCCAAAATTGAAACCACTTCAGAAGAGCTCGAGAAGCAATATCTTGGGTACCCATAATGTTGGTAAGATGCTTAGCAAGCTTATTAACTTTCTCTTGTTTGGTGCTTAAATCCTGCAGCGCTTGCTGTTACACCAGAAAGTATGCATCTGAATTCTGCAGGGACTTCCTCAGTCCTTCGGCTTGGTGTCACAGCACATCTCATTGATGTCTTTCAACTTTAAGTTGAGACTCAAGAAGACAAACTGATTCAGGCAGCGAGTTTGAAGAGCTTGTGCCAGCAGTAGTGGCCAGTAACTCGAACACTACATCAAGACAGGACTTTTGGGTTGTCTCCCTGTCATAAAGATAGTTTTTATCAGCTTTCTTGGAGACCAAAAGGGATGTCTCACTATCTTGAACCTTATCTACGTTACTTCTTTTACCAATGAATAACGGGGTACTATTCTCCAATATTTTGTCCGCATTCTAAAAGAGAAACATGCAAACACGTCATAGGTTTACCATGTTGTATATGAAACTCATTTTGGTAAATCAGTTCAATAGTAAAGTGGACAGGATAACAACATGAAACAAACATATATCTATGTACCATGGTCACTTTATGCCTATACCATTCTAGTTTTTTTGCCAAATCAAGATAGAGACAGAGTTCAAATAATATTTGTTCAAGACAAAGTAGAATAGACAAAATATAAGTGTGCGAAACTATAGAGCAATAACAACACTTGTAATGTGCATGACATGAGAACATAACTGTTTATTAAATTTAAACTAAAATCAACATAGAGCAAGTTACAACAGCAAACCATTTAAAGAAACAGGTTTAAAACATACCTGTTGCGCCATTGGAGTTTCAATTCCATCCTTCAAATTTGAAAATATTTGGTATGAATAAATAAAGTGATGCAAGAGCAAAGGAGTATGAACCATAGCTACAGAACCTGAATTGAGAACAATTCTGCTTCTGCTTTAAGCATTGAGTTGGGATTCGAAGTGGCGGTCCTCGTGCTTAGGTCGCTGCAGTTCCCTTACTAACAACTCATGTTTGGGTGCTTTGTTGTGGACACTATGCTGTGTCAACCGGAACTGGATTACTATCTGCTGGGGTTGGGGTTAGAAGGGGTGTGGCTGGTTCTCTGTCCAATTGGGTATGGGTGCAATCTGCGAGAATCTAGGTTATGTGTGGTGGTGCTGGTTCTTGGGCAAGTACAACTGTGGTTCTATCTGCATCGACTGGTAGCACTATCTTTTCTGAAGACCATGTTGTTACTCCGTTAGATACTGCCATCACCCTCTCTAATTCAAATTGCTGATAAACAAGAAAAGTAATTGTATGTACAGACATTGTATGATAGACAGGTGCAATGGATAGTCGGGAATAAAAGAGGGCATGAAATAATTCACATTTATGTTGTCTAACCAAACATGATAGCATGACACAATTTCACATATATGATGGCTAACTAAACAGGATAGCATGACACAATTTCACATTTATGATGGATAAATAAAAAAGATGGGAAGACATTGTTCAAAATATGATGACTATGTAAACATGATGACATGATATAACTTTATAATGTGTTTATTAAATAGGTTGGCATGCCATAATTCACATAGATGCCACCTCTGGAAACATGATAGCATAATATAATTCATGGATAGAATGACATAATTCAAAATATGATGATTGTAAACACTAAACATGATGAGATGATATAACTATATGATGTCTTTATTAAATGGGTTGGCATGCCATAATTCAGATAGATGTTGTCTATATAAACATGATTGCATGATATAATTCAAATATATGATTTATATAGTAAGCAAGTAAGCAAATGCCAATCGCATATATGATGTAAAAACTAAGCAATGCAAGACAACATGCATGGCATGAGTAATATAACCCTGCCAACTTTGAGCATAGACCTCAGGTGGGAAATATGACTGGTCATCAGTCTCTGAATCCTCCTGTGAGGAGCTATCTGTAAGCAACAAGATGTCTGCTTTAGTAGGTAGCATTGACTGCTCTGAATACCTTGTTTTCACTCCAGATACTTCCATCACCGCTTTCAAATGGCTGATGCACAGGAAGAGTAGTTGAATATACAAACATTTTTGACAAATGGAACACGTAATACAAAAAAAGGACAATATCTTATAATTCACATATATGATGATTGGCTAAACAACATGGCATTATATAATTTACATATATAATGCCTTGCAACAAGATAGCATTTGATAATTCACATATATAATGTCTTGCAGCAAGATGGCATTGCATAATTCACATCTATGGTAATTAGACACTAAACTTGTGGCATTCACACAAAGCATGCCTAAACTAATCAAATGACATCTGTCTCTGAATCCTCCTCTGAGGAGCTATCCATAACCAGCGAGATATGCAATTTGTCAGATAGCATAGTTTGCTCTGAAGACCTTGTTTTCACTCCAGAAGTTTCCATCACTGTGTAAAATGGCTGATGCACCCGAAGAGTAGTTGAATGTACTAACATTGTTGACAAATGTTATATGTACCACACAACCATTTAAAAGCTCAAGTTTGGCCATTAGTTTGGAGCTGACTCAGAGTTTAATCGGTGGATATGATGATAAAGTAGCATGTAATATTAAGCGATGCATAACGTAAGCAGATACGAAAGAGTGTGACCTCTCGTGTGGATCCGTGTAGTCCTCGAGGTCATCTACTCGGTTGATGATGGTAATGCAGTTGTCAAGGATGCCGGCGGCGAGGAAGATGATCTGAGGTGGTGAAAGACAGTCTGGAGGCCGGATCCCTGCTGTGCTGGACACTTCTATCGTTGGAGCAGCTGAGCTGGGGTGGATGGCGGTGCAGCAGGAGTGGGACAAACCACAGAAGGTTTTCTTTGACAACTATCTGTAAGAGAAGTAATTCTATAAGGGCTCGTTTGAATTGCAGGATTCTAACAATGCAGGGACAGGAAATACACAGTAATAGGATAGGAATGCACATGCCAAACAGAGAATTTGAAAACACAGGATTTCTTCCAATCTGGGTGTTTAGTTCACAAGAATTGGAAGATCATATGTGCAAAGAAGCACAGTGAGATTAAGTCAAGCCACAAGAAAATCTACGGTTATAATGCTATTATGCTACTATCTCTTAGTCTTGTGCTTCATGAATAGGAATTTGAAAAGGAGGACAGGTGGATACTAAAATTCCTACGGTTTTTTTCAATGGGACACTAAAGGAACAAATACTACAGTTTTCCTTTGCTCCATTCCTTTGACCAAATGCATGAATAGTAGTACCATAGGAAACTTTCTAATCCCTATGTGTTTCCTTCAATTTTCTTTTCAAGCACTGGCGATTCTAGTAGGCAGGCATCAGGAGGGAAAAGCCTACTCTCAAAAAATGTTTCTGTGCTACTTCTACTACTTTGGACCCAGGCCAGTGCCCTACTATCTCAACTCCCAGGCCCATCTATAAATGCATAGCTCAAACGCATAGAGACAAATGATGATAGCATTCAACAGAGTCCATCACGGATAGCTAAGTTGCCTAGTACCTCACTGCTTGTCATATAGTAGGATAAACTAATCGTATTTCACGTTACTACATGTGCTTCGTGGACAATATATATATAACATGTAGAGTAAAAAAGTGATGCAACAAGTGTACAACCTCTTTGGCGAAGCCATGTCGATGTCAGTGTGATTGGGTTGGTCGTAGAGGACGCTCCGGCTAATTTGGCTGTCAGAGGAAGGGAAGAAGATCTTAGGCGTCTGGAGATGGAGCCCGGGGTACTACTCCGTTGTGATGGAGGGTTTTGTCATTGGAGCAGCTCCGCTGAGTTGTACGACGGCGAGGCTGAAGCAGGACAAGAGAGACAATGTTAACCTGAGTGGAATTCTAATACCATCTTCAATAGATGACGTAAGATACATAACCACAAAGTTCTAGATGTAAAATACACCAGCCGCTCATCTCTGAATTAACTGTCGAAACTGAATTTAACTGTTGAAACTGAATTTGATTGTCAAAACTGAATTTTGCTGTCAAAATAGAATTTTACTGTTGAAAGTGAATGCACTAGTAGCAGAAAAGCAGTAGTAGTAGCAGCAACACCGGGAGCAGCAGCGTGTGCGAGAGCCGGGGCAGCTGGTCATGTCGCAGCATCTCGGGTAGAAGCTGCAGGGGATCCAGGGAGAGCGTGATCTGCTACTCATGCAGCAGCAGCGCGCACGATAGTAGAGCAGCAGCAGCGGGTGCAAGAGTAGAGCAGCATTGCAAGCAAGACCAAGAGAGAGAGAGCAGTGGCGCAAGCAAGAGCAAGAGCGAGAGCAGCGGTGCGAGCAAGCGCAAGAACAAGAGCAAGAGCAGACCAGGCAGGGGACTGAGATCAAGAGCAAAGCAGCAGCGCGAGCGAGAGCCAAAGCAGCAGCAGCTCCTGCTGATGTGGACGTCGCCGCTGAAGGAGCGACGCCGTGGAGGAAGTGGCTGGCGACGACATCGTGGATTGAGCCACGCCAGTTCAGCTCGGGACGGAGCGCCGACAACACCGTGAGATCGAATCAAGAAGAAAATGCGGTGATTAGTGTACAACCTCTTTATTTTCGCCGATTAGGCCTCAACTTCATCTGAGGAAACGGTAATGATGCTGCTCTTCCGGTGGTGCAGGTGAACACGGCAGTGTGGGAATGGAGGTGGCACGAAAGACAAGGAGAACATCTGGGCAGCTCCTTGGAGGTGGAGGACGGGGTGGCTAAACCGACGGGACAACAAAATCGATGATGGATCCTCATCCGGTATGGTGGAAGAGGGACGTCGAGGTGTTGCTGTGGATGACGTCGTTGGGGAAGAGGCCCCGGCTAGGTGGCAGACGCAGGAGGGTGTTGGGCTTCATGGGTTTTCGTGGCCTCAATGTACGAATGGGTGGGCGGATGGGATGGGAGGGGGAACCATGGCTTAGGGATGCGCTTGTCCGAAATGTGGGGTAAGTTACGAAAGTACCCCCAACGATTTGAGCTAGGCGGTTCTTTCGGTTCAGGTCTATCACGGGCATTTCACATGTCGGGATTTCACAGGAAGTGGGAGTTTCCGCGCGCGTTGTAATTTTGGGATAGCAAGGCACGGGTTGAGATGGAGGGAGTTTTTGGAGCACGGCGGGACTAAGATATATCTTACATATTTTAGGGTAACAAGGCGCGGGTTGAAATTTTTGCACAAGCATAACATGGACTGTACCAAATCAATTCGCACTTACGTCGATGAAAAAACAAAAAGAAATCAATTCGCACCACACAAGAGAGTGTAGTCAAATCAATTCATGCTAAAAATGCCATTCAATACATTGAATCCATGTTATGTTCAATTAAAATATTTCGCGATGTGTATAATGCATGCAACCTGCTACTCAAATGAACGTTTTAGTGCATTCCAAACGTATATACTACCGCTTCAATATGAACTAAATTTGAATTCATTTCTCTATTCGAATAAGATCTACAATCATGATTATTGTGAAGTTAAACCATTTGAGTTTGTTTCTCTATTTTAATAAGATCTACAATCATCATTATTGTCAAGTTAAACCATCGTTTGTGTATTATCATCACAACACACCACATGATTACTAGCGAGTTAGATATGAACTATGTGTACTATATGAACTCGAACTCGATTTTTTGAATCATGTTTATGTTGATTTGAAATCACATTACATTTCAAGCTCTAGCTAGATCTTCATAATCTAAATCATGTCTCATATGTATAATGTGTTTATCACATAATGTATGGTGCCCCGCCCCCTATGCCTGCAAGTATTTAGATGCGAGTTGCAAACGCCACACATTACCACAAATTCAAATAAAATGTGAGATTGTTCGATATATAGAATGGTTTATGTCAGATTATGGGATCCGCAAACCCTTGAGAGGTTCGAATTCTGGGTTGCGTGAGGAGATCTCAACCTACCCAGCCTGCCTACTTGCAATCCTCCTAAGCCTAGCGCATCGAGCTCAAAGGGACAAGAGACACAACAGTTTTATCCTTGTTCGGGCCACCGATGTGGTGCAATACCCTACTCAAGCGTTTTGGTGGATAGCCTCGAAGGGATGAGGATGAGCTAGTACTGTGGATGAATAAGCCTCAGGAGGTGAGGTGTTCTTGAGCTGGTGTGGTGTATGCTAGTTCTACTTGTTCTGATCCCCCCTTTCTATGGTGGTGGCTAGTCCTATTTATAGTGACCTTGGTCCTCTTCCCAAATATGAGTGGGAAGGGATCCCACAACGGCCAGATTTGAAAGGGGACAAGTAGTACAGTCTATCCTGAAAAAAGTAGTCTTCTCCTGCTAAAAGCCTCTGGTCGTGACGCTGTGGTGGGCTCGTCGATGACCTCCGTCCTGCCATCCTGGCGTTCTTGGTATCGTTGCACCAGAATGGAAACCTTTGGCCGAATCCTCGGGACTCCGCGCCTGCGCCCTGCTTCCTTTGCACCGAAGAGGAAACCTGCGCTCTGTGCCCGCTGGCGCCCGCCTGGCACCCTCCTGGCCTTGGTCGTCATGGCTCACGTCAGCTGAGCCTCGTGAGGCAACATTGCATAGAACTCTCTGCCACTCAGGAGCCAGCCTGAGGAGGCCAATTCCTTCGGGGGTCTTGGCGTCGCCCGCCTTGCGAGGCTTGGTTCCTCGCGAGGGTCTTGTGTTGTTGATGTTGAAGCTGGGCCGTACCAGGCCATCGTTGGAGCCACGTGGTGGGCCGCAGGAAGGCAGGGCTGGATACCCCCGAATCCAGGACACCGACAGTAGCCCCGGGGCCCAAGGCACACTCGGACTTGGCTTCCAGGCGAAGCTAAAGGGCAAGTCTGGAGCACCGCAGGCCCTAATCAGTCTGCGGCCTTGAAGACATGTGGCGGTTGATGGGACGTGGGCATCTCCATTTTCCCATGCCGCCTTGATATCCGGTAGACCCAACAGCTGCTCGTTGTCAGTGCATCTCGCCCTTCGCAAATTACCATGCTCGGCTCTTGTTTCCTCCTTCCCAATCTTGCCACCGAGTCCAAAGATCCAGCGCAGGCCCCTCGCCCTCTTTTAGTGCTCGCCATGGCCCCCAAGCCGAGGAAGAAGAAGGGGAAGCCGCTCGCCCCGGCCGGCCCTCCACTGGCCCTAGAGCCAGCCCTTGAGCAGTCGACGGTGATCAATGAGGAGGGGCTAGAGAAAGTTCGCCAAGCGCTCACCGCCGATTCCAATGATGGGAGGGCGACGGCTGTCCGCCCTGCATCTTGGCGAACTAGAGAGATGACCGCCACCGAGATCCCCATCTATATCCATGCTCTTCTTGCTGGTTTGATCCCTCCTTTCTCCCCTTTCTTTAACGCTGTGATGTCACATTACCAGATCCATCTACTTCATCTGGATCCCCGCTCTGTCATCCTTCTCGCCGTCTTCGCCTTCCTCTGCGAGGCCATGGTAGGCATCACTCCTTCCATGGCCTTGTTTCACCATTTCTTCTTGATTCGGTTGGTCGACGCCCGCCAATGCTCTGGGTGCGCAACCTTTCAAGCTGTGGCCGCGACCGCTGGTTCGGGGATTGACTTCGAGCTCTCGCCTGCTGCGAAGGGATTCTGGAAGCAGTGGCTTCTTATGGATGCCCGCGCGTTCAGCCCCCTTCTCTTGACTCCTGCGGCGCCGGCCTCTCCTAGCTCCGGTTGGTGCCATGAGAGGCTCTCCGACCGGCATCTTGCTTTCGTCTGGAAGAGACTGGTGAGGCTTCAGGAACTAGAGGTGACGGCGCCAATGGTGGTGAAGGAATTCATGAAGCAGCACATTGCTCCCCTCCAGCGCCATTCTCGCACGATGTGGGACTTGCCGGCGTCGGAGATCCAATGAGGCTGCAGAGGTCGTCGCTTGCTGCTGACAGCTTGGGCATGGTGCTCAAGCTTCTGACCGGTGAGTCCGAGCCTGCTGACCTTCCGAGGGGTGGCTGCCTTCTCTATCTGTGCTCTAACAAGGCGGCCTTTGCTTTGCAGATGCCTCTGTTCGACGACTGGGGTTTGCTTCCCGAGGGCCTTGAGGGGCCCCATAAGAACATCGTCTTCGTGGCCCCTCTCCTGATCGACTCTGCCGCATGCGCCCCGAGTGTGGAGGCAGGGGGCGCGCACCTCCATCAGTTGTCGAGAGCTCCTCTGGAGGCCCGGCCCCGCTAGTGGCTCGGGAGGCCGAGGCTTCTAGGGCCCTGGAGAGAGCTGCCGCAGAACCGATGCAACCCCAAGCTCCGGAGGAAGGGGCTACTGATGCCCGGGGTGGTGGCTCCAAAGGGGCTGATGACGGTGAGGAGCCCACCAACGGCCCTGGAGTCCTCAGACGGAAGGTCTTGCTACATGTTGAGCTTGCATTGGTTTTCCTCGAAGAGGAGAGGGTGAGGCAGCAAGTGTAGCGTAAGTATTTCCCTCAGGTTTTGAGAACCAAGGTATCAATCCAGTAGGAGGCTCCTCAAAAGTCCCACGCACCTACACAAACAAACAAAGAACTCGCAACCAACGCAATAAAGGGGTTGTCAACCCCTTCACGGCCACTTGTGAAAGTGAGATCTGATAGAGATAGTAGGATAAGATAAATATATTTTTGGTATTTTATAATGTAGATGCAAAAGGTAAAGATGCAAATAAAAGTAGATTGATACAAAATATGATAAGAGATAGACCCGGGGGGGCATAGGTTTCACTAGAGGCTTCTCTCGAGATAGCATAAGTATTACGGTGGGTGAACAAATTACTGTCAAGCAATTGATAGAAAAGCGAATAATTATGAGATTATCTAGGCATGATCATGTATATAGGCATCACATCCAACACAAGTAGACCGACTCCTGCCTGCATCTACTACTCTTACTCCACACATCGATCGACTCCTGCCAGCATCTAGAGTACTAAGTTCAGAAAGAACAGAGTGACGCATTAAGCAAGATGACATGATGTAGAGGGATAAACTCATGAAATATGATATAAACCCCATCTTGTTATCCTCGATGGAAACAATACAATACGTGTCTTGCAACCCTTTCTGTCACTCGGTAAGAACACCGCAAGATTGAACCCAAAGCTAAGCACTTCTCCCATGGCAAGAAAGATCAATGTAGTAGGCCAAACCAAACCGATAATTCGAAGAGACTTGCAAAGATAACTCAATCATACATAAGAATTCAGAGAAGATTCAAATACTATTCATAGATAAACTTGATCATAAACCCACAATTCATCGGATCTCGACAAACACACCAGAAAAAGAGATTACATCGAATAGATCTCCAGAAGAGAGGGGGAGAACATTGTATTGAGATCCAAAAAGAGAGAACAAGCCATCTAGCTAATAACTATGGACCCATAGGTCTGTGGTAAACTACTCACAACTCATCGGAGGGGCAAGGATGTTGATGTAGAGGCCCTCCATGGTCGATTCCCCCTCCGACAGAGTGCCGGTGAAGGCTCCAAGATGGGATCTCGTGGATACAGAAGGTTATGGTTGTGGAAATTGTGTTTCGTGGTGCTCCTGGATGTTTTCGGGTTACGTAGGTATATATAGGAGGAATAAGTACGTCGGTGGCCACCCAAGGGGCCCACGAGACAGGGGGCGCGCCATACAAGGGGGGGGGGGCGCCCTCCTATCTCGTGGCCGCCTTGGCTGCTTCTTGGCTTGCAGTCCAAGTCCTACGGATCACGTTCGTTCCAAAAATCATGCTCCCGAAGGTTTCATTCCGTTTGGACTCCGTTTGATATTCCTTTTCTTCAAAATACTGAAATAGGGAAAAAAACAGCAATACGGGCTGTGCCTCCGGTTAGTAGGTTAGTCCCAAAAATGATATAAATGTGTAAACTAAAGCCCATAAACATCAAAAAGGGGTAATATAATAGCATGGAACAATAAAAAATTATAGATACGTTGGAGACGTATCAAGCATCCCCAAGCTTAATTCCTGCTCGTCCTCGAGTAGGTAAATGATAAAAAGAGAATTTTTGATGTGGAATGCTACCTAGCATAATTTATAGTGTAATTTTCATTATTGTGGCATGAATGTTCAGATCCAAATGATTCAAGATAAAAGTTCATATTGATAAAAGAAATAGTAACACTTCAAGCACACTAATCAAAGTAATCATGTCTTCTCAAAATAACATGGAAAAAGAAAGTTCATCCCTACAAAATCATATAGTTAGGCTATGCTTCATTTTCGTCACACAAAGATGTTCCCAACTTCTATACCCCCGATGACAAGCCAAGGAATTGTTTCATACTAAATAATCTCAAACTTTTTCAACCTTCATGCAATACATGAGCGTGAGCCATGGATATAGCACTATGGGTGGAATAGAATATGATGATGGGGATTGTGTGGAGAAGACAAAAAAGGATAAAGTCTCACATTGACGAGGATAATCAACGGGCTATGGAGATGCCCATCAATTCATGTCAACATGAGGAGTAGGGATTGCCATGCAACGGATGCACTAGAGCTATAAATGAATGCTCAACAAAAGAAAACTAGTGGGTGTGCATCCAACTTGCTTGCTCACGAAGACCTAGGGCATTTGAGGAAGCCCATCGTAGGAATATACAAGCCAAGTTCTATGATGAAAAATTCCCACTAGTATGAAAAAGACAACTTATGAGACTCACTATATGAAAAAATATGGTGCTACTTTGAAGCACAAAATATGAGACTCACTACGTGAAGAACAAGGTGCTACTTTGAAGCACAAGTGTGGAAAAAGAGATAGTAACATTGCCCTTTTTTCTTTTTTTTCTTTTCTTTTTTTTCTTTTTTTCTTTTTTTGGGCCTTTCTTTTTTTTCTTTTGGCATTTCTTCATTTTTTTTCCTTTTTTCCTTTTTTTGGGCAATGCTCTAATAATGATGATCATCACACTTTCATTGATTACAACATATGAATTACAACTCGAAACTAGAACAAGATATGACTCTATATGAATGCCTACGGCGGTGTACCGGGATGGTGCAATGAATCAAGAGTAACATGTATGAAAAATAATGCATGGTGGCTTTGCCACAAATACGATGTCAACTACATGATCATGCAATGGCAATAGGACAAAAGTAACGTATGTCATGATGATGATAAACGGAACAGTGGAAAGTTGCATGGCAATATATCTCAGAATGGCTATGGAAATGCCATAATAGGTAGGTATGGTGGCTGTTTTGAGGAAGATATAAGGAGGTTTATGTGTGATAGAGCGTATCATATCATGGGTTTGGATGCACCGGCGAAATTTGCACCAACTCTCAAGGTGATAAAGGGCAATGCACGGTACCGAAGAGGCTAGCAATGGCACAAAGGTAAAAGTGTGTGTAATCCATGGACTAAACATTAGTAAAAAAAACTCATATACTTATTGCAAAAATTTAGAAGTCATCAAAAATCAAGTACTACGTGCATGCTCCTAGGAGGATAGATTGGTAGGAAAAGACCATCGCTCGTCCCCGACCGCCACTCATAAGGATGCACAAGCCAGGTACACTTCATGTTTCAAATTTGTTACACAACTTTAACGATACGTGCATGCTACGGGACTTGCTAACTTCAACACAAGCATTCTTTAAATTCATAATCACCCAACTCGCATGACTTTAATATCACTACCTCCATATCTCAAAACAATTATCAAGTACCAAATTGATCATAGCATCCAATTCACTTCCTATGATAGTTTTTATTATACCCAACTTGGATGCTCATCATTCTAGGACCAATTTTGTAACCATAGAAAATACCATGCTGTTCTAAAAGACTCCCAAAATAATATAAGTGAAGCATGAGATACTAGCAATTTGTTCAAAATTAAGACACCACCGTGCTCTAAAAGATATAAGTGAAGCACTAGAGCAAAAACTATCAACCTCAAAAGATATAAGTGAAGCACATAGAGTATTCTAGCAAATTCTAATCAAATAGGCTTATATAAAAAGGTGTGTACATAAAGGATGATTGTGGTAAACTAAAAATCAAATACTAATATAATACACGACGCTCCAAGCAAAACACATATCATGTGGCGAATAAAAATATAGCTCCAAGTAAAGTTACCAAAGAACGAAGACGAAAGAGGGGATGCCTTCCCGGGGCATCCCCAATCTTAGGGTTTTGGCTATCCTTGAATATCTTGGGGTGCCATCGGCATCCCCAGGCTTAGGCTCTTGCCACCCTTTATTCCATAGTCCATAAAAGCACTACCCAAAACTTGAAAACTTCACAACACAAAACTCAACAGGAAAACTTATAAGCTCCATTAGTGAAAGAAAACAAAACCACCACATAAGGTACTGCAATGAACTCATTATTTATTTATTTTGGTGTTAAACCTACTGTATACAAACTTCTCTATGGTTCATAAACTATTTTACTAGCCATAGATGCATCAAAATAAGCAAACAACACACGAAAAACAAAATCTGTCATAAACAGAACAGTCTGTAGCAATCTGTAACTAACGCAAACTTATAGAACTCTAAAAATCCTACCAAAATAGGAAGTACTGGAAAATTTGATTATTAATCAGCAGCAAAACGAATAAATGCAAAAGCACGTTTCTGTGATTTATTGAATTTTTTCTCGTGAGTGCAAGGTTTCTGTTTTTCAGCAGAATCAAATCAACTATCATCATAGTTTATCGTATAGGTTCTACTTGGCACAAACACTAATTAAAAGATAAAAATACATCTAAACAAAGAGTAGAAGCAAGATTTATTACTAAGCAGGAGAAAAAACAAAAAACACAAAGAAAAATTGGGTTGCCTCCCAACTAGCGCTATCGTTTAACGCCCCTAGCTAGGCATAAAAGCAAAGATAGATCTAAGTAGTGCCATCTTTGGCACTTGATTCACTAGTAGCACGCATGATAGATTCATAAGGTAATTTGACTTTCATTCTTGGAAAGTGCTCCTTTCCTTTATTTAAGGGAAATTGGAATCTAATATTCCCTTCCTTCATATCAATAATCGCACCAATCGTTCTAAGGAAAGGTCTACCAAGAATAATAGGGCAAGAAAGATTGCAATCTATATCAAGAATGATAAAATCTATGGGCACCAAATTTCTATTTGCAAAAATAAGAACATCATTGATCCTTCCCATAGGTTTTTTAATGGTGGAATACGCAAGGTGCAAATTTAACGAGCAATCATCAAGATCATGGAAAATCTAGAATATCACATAAAGTTTTCGGAATTGTGGAAACACTAGCATCCAAATTACACAAAGCAAAACACTCATAATCTTTAATTCTATTCTTTATAGTAGGTTCCCACTCATCATTAAGTTTTCTAGGAATATAAACTTACAAATTAAGTTTTCATCAAGAGATTGCATCAAGGCATCAACAATGTGTTTGGTAAAAGCTTTGTTTTGACTATAAGCATGCGGAGAATTAATAACGGATTGCAACAAGGAAATACAACCTTTTAAAGAACAATTATCATAATCAAATTCCTTGAAATCCGAGATAGTAGGTTCAATGTTATTAGAAGCTGTGACCTTTCCAATCGCACTTTTACCAAATTTAGCGTTAAGATCTAAAGATTCTGAATTCTTGGGACGCCTTCTAGGCAAAGTTGATTCATCCTCAGTCCCATAATCATCAAAATTCATATTGCAAAACATAGATCTAATAGGAGACGCATCGATAACTTTAAGATCTTCATCATTACTTTCATGTAGCTTTTCTGGTTTAGCGGCCATCTTATTGACTAAGGTGGCTTGCTTTTCAGAAATTTTGGATATAGCATTTTCAAGACAGGTAATTTGAGCATTAAAATCATAAAATTCTTTATTCATATCATCAAGCTATTTGTTCATAAACCCCAAAAAAACTTTTTGTTCCTTAACCTCTTTTCTAAAGAAATTATTATGCTGAAATTGAAAATTCATAAAGCTTCTAATATTTGATTCAATCTCTTCCATCCTTCTGAGAAGGTGGTCAGGACCCTTAGGCAAAGCCATAAGGACAAACGGGCACACAAGTAAACACATGGGCAACGGAAAAAGGCAAGCGAAAAAGAGAGGAGGAGATTGGGAAAGAGAGGGCAAATAAAACGGCAAGGGTGAAGTGGGGGAGACAAAAACGAGAGGCAAATGGCAAATAATGTAAATGCGAGGGAGATGGGTTTGTGATGGGTACATGGTATGTCTTGACTTGAGCGAAGACCTCCCGACAACGGCGCCAGAAATCCTTCTTGCTACGTCTTGAGCTTGCGTTGGTTTTCCTCGAAGAGGAGAGGGTGATGCAGCAAGTGTAGCGTAAGTATTTCCCTCAGTTTTTAAGAACCAAGGTATCAATCCATTAGGAGGCTCCTCAAAAGTCCCACGCACCTACAGAAACAAACTATAACCTCGCAACCAACGCAATAAAGGGGTTGTCAATCCCTTCACGGCCACTTGCGAAAGTGAGATCTGATAGAGATAGTATTATAAGATAAATATATTTTTGGTATTTTATAATATAGATGCAAATAGTAAAGATGAAAATAAAAGTAGATTGAAAGCAAATATGATAAGAGATAGACTCGGGGGCCATAGGTTTCACAAGAGGCTTCTCTCGAGATAGCATAAGTATTACGGTGGGTGAACAAATTACTGTCGAGCAATTGATAGAAAAGCGAATAAGTATGAGATTATCTAGGCATGATCATGTATATAGGCATCACATCCAAAACAAGTAGACCGACTCCTGCCTGCATCTACTACTATTACTCCACACATCGACCGACTCCTGCCTGCATCTAGAGAATTAAGTTCACAAAGAACAGGGTAACACATTAAGCAAGATGACATGATGTAGAGGGATAAACTCATGCAATATGATATAAACCCCATCTTGTTATCCTCGATGTCAACAATACAATACGTGTCTTGCAACCCTTTCCATCACTAGGTAAGAACACCGAAAGATTGAACCCAAAGCTAAGCACTTCTCCCATGGCAAGAAAGATCAATGTAGTAGGCCAAACCAAACCGATAATTCGAAGAGACTTGCAAAGATAACTCAATCATACATAAAAGAATTCAGAGAAGATTCAAATATTATTCATAGATAAACTTGATCATAAACCCACAATTCATCGGATCTCGACAAACACACCGCAAAAAGAGATTACATCGAATAGATCTCCACAAGAGAGGGGGAGAACATTGTATTGAGATCCAAAAAGAGTGAAGAAGCCATCTAGCTAATAACTATGGACCCGTAGGTCTGTTGTAAACTACCCACAATTCATCGGAGGGGCAAGGATGTTGATGTAGAGGCCCTCCGTGGTCGATTCCCCCTCCGGCAGAGTGTCGGCGAAGGCTCCAAGATGGGATCTCGCGGATATAGAAGGTTACGGCGGTGGAAATTGTGTTTCGTGGTCCTCCTGGATGTTTTCGGGGTACGTAGGTATATATAGGAGTAAGAAGTACGTCGGTGGCCGCCTGAGGGGCCCACGAGACAGGGGGCACGCCCTACAGGGGGGCGCCCTCCTATCTCGTGGCCGCCTCGGCTGCTTCTTGGCTTGCACTCCAAGTCCTCCGGATCACGTTCGTTCCAAAAATCACACTCCCGAAGGTTTCATTCCGTTTGGACTCCGTTTGATATTCCTTTTCTTTGAAATACTGAGATAGGCAACAAAACAGCAATACGGGCTGGGCCTCCGGTTAGTAGGTTAGTCCCAAAAATGATATAAATGTGTAAAATAAAGCTCATAAACATCCAAAAGGGGTAATATAATAGCATGGAACAATAAAAAATTATAGATACGTTGGAGATGTATCAGGTCTCGCCGGGTGCTCCTCCTCTTGAGGATCGCCCGTTGGGGTCTAATCGGCCCCGCCTGTGGCTTGAGTCGCTCCTGAAGAGGAAGAGGTCCCCGTGCCGCAATGATGGCACCCGTCGACCGTTGAAGCCCAGGAGATACGTGGCTGCCAATGAGTAAGTACCTTTTCTCTTGACCTCCTCGCGCACCGCGTTTTCTCATGGCTTGGGTTCTGCAGGGCCCTCATGAAGGCGAAACCTCGGGAAGTAGGCATCCACAAGGACTCCAGCTTGGCATATGTGTGCATCCCCCAGCACCCCGATCATGCGCAGGGCGTGGGACCAACTCCAGTCAATGCAACGCTGCAAGGGTGCCCCGGAACCGGGCCCCATTGTCCCTTTCCCTGCGACTCTACCCGCGAGACGAGGGTGCACCGGTGATCATCCTCTTGTCATTGCCGGCAGGGGAGTGCCCCCCGGGCGGTCTTCGTCTTCAAGCGGTGGGGCTATGCCAACCAGCCCCCGGCCGGCGGCTGGCGAAGCACCCAGCACCTCCCGGGCGCCCTCCGGAGCGAGCAAAGGTCTTGGCGATGAGCTCGCACTCGCTCACGGGTGTAGTGCTGTGCGCTTTGGGTTCTTCGGTGAAGCGATGCGTGCGATGGTCCATCTTGGCGGGGACCTTGCTAACTCGATACCAGGCTTGAGGCACAGAACCACCACCTGGAGGATGAGTCGTAGTGGCTGAAGGTTGCCATCAACCTTGGGAAGCTTCAGCGTGACGAAGCTGAAGCGCGTGTGGCGACCTGGCTTGCGGCTACTCGCGAAGCTTGCGCCCGCACCATGGAAGAGGCCAAGGCGGCCAACCGTCATCGTGAGTCAGCTCAGGAGCGGGAGCGACATCTCCTATCCTCAAATGCGGCTCAGCATCACGAAGTCGAGGAGTGCCGCGCCCCTGCTTGCCTCCTCACCAGGCGAGGTGGCCCTTGCCGAGGCAGAGCTCTTGAGGCACCATGAAGATTTGACGCTAGAGACTATGGAACATAACTTGGCATTGGAGAGGCTGGAGGTGCGGGAGCGACAGGCCGCTGTGGCTGAGGACGCCGTCGCCACCCGAGAAGCTCAGGTCCAGCTGGAGTGGAGGCGAGGGTGGCGAAGGTGCGTGTTGAGTTGACTGGGAGGCACTACCTGGACCTGGAGCTGCTCAAGGCTGAGATTGAGGGCCGGACCTCCGCCCTGAAGACTGAGCTGCAGGCTCTGGAGCTGCGTGAGAACGCTGCCCGAGGAGCCCTGACTTCCTCTGAATCTGCCCTAAATTCTGCCCGTGCCAAGACATCCTCTCTCCAGAAGAAAGTCGAAGACACCGCCTCCCTCCTGAAGAAGGCTTCGAGTGAAAAGAGCTGCCGCATGACATTGGAATTCGAGCACAGCTCCATGCTCCAAGGTCTGCGCGTCAGAGCCAACAATGCCTTGGGTACTATTTGTAACGAGAGCGCTCCTCACCCGCACGAGAGAGACTACGCTAGCCATCTCAACTTCTTCACTAATATCATGACCCGCCTGGAAGATCAGGCCGCAAAAGCTCGCCAGCTTGTCGAGGAGAAGAGATGGGGCCTCCTCGGGCGTGCAATCTCACGCATCTTTGGCAAGCTCCTGAATCTTGATTCCCACTTTGATTTCGGCACCTTGATAGCCCCTGTGCCTACGGCCATCCAAGAGAAGCTCGCCAAGTGTGTGGATGGCCATGTGGACGCCTTGGGGAAGGAGCTGACTCCTCAGGATGACATGGCTGTGCTCGCGGACGAAGAAGCTGGCGCGGGTGGTGATGACGAGCAGGGTGTCACCTACGGCGCAAGCAGCGCGGATGGGAGCGACGAAGAAGGCGCGTCCATCTAGGCCCGTGTTTCTTTTGCTTTGACCTATATGAGGAAAACTTGAACGCATTCTTGTGAGAGCATTTTGAAAAGGGGGTGCCCCTTATGTGTGAGATTGCTAAATGCTTTTGAAGTAACAACAAGAGCGGGGCCCCGCAGGGCTGCGGGTCACTGAGCAAGGTAGTTGTTTACGACTTATCTTGGTTTTCGGGGGTCTTGAGTGAGGCCTAGCATTGTGGCCGCGCTTCTTCTCCTGAGGCAAGCCTGCCGCGGGCTCGCGAGGTTCTGTGCCTCTCGAGGGGCCTGCCGGCCTGCCGAAGAGTGCCTCGTGGGAAGCCCACGGCCAGACCGTGACGAGGTGGGAACGCGAGGCGGCCGCACCCTCGACCCCCCTGAGGGAGCGATCGGCACCAGCGCGTACACCGTACCCAGCCCCCGCTCGCGAGGCGCTTGAGGGCAGGGTAGCAGTCACGAGCTCCAGAAAGAACGCAAGAACTGAAGGCAAATAGAGCGATACGAATGAGAAAACTCCCCCCATTTTTATAAATGCATGAAAAACAAACTGCTTCAAAAATTCAGCAAGCAAGTACAAAAAGGAGGCAAAAAGCAGACGGCCGCGTCCGGCGCCTAGCTAGTCTTCAGTCTTCAGTCTTCAGTCTTCTCACCAGCATGGAGCTAAGTACTTCCACTGGCTGGGCATAGTCATTGGGGATAGTGTCGACGGCCAGCGCGGAGCCTGGTGCTTCCACTAGGACGTGGGTGGGAGCCCCCGTGAGGCCCCATGGCGGCACTCAGGGGACTCCGTGGCATGTACAGCCCCACTCATTATTATGTGAGAGTGTCACGAGCGGAGACCTTCACAGGCCGGAGCCTTGCTTCATGTCGCCCGATGAGGACCCCGCCGTGCGCCACCCATGACCATCGTTAGGGAGACCGAAAACCAGGACAAGACCAAGGGGCCAGGGGGACGCTGGTGGCGTCCTCGGCGACCGTAGCCCCCCCTCCCTCCTCACCGGGGAGAAGGGCTCGACGACGCCTTCCCCGGCGGGGAACCTACCTCCAGGCAGGGACCTTCTCCGTGCGGCACGAGGAGGGCCCTGCCGCCGGGCTTCCCTCGTGTTGCTCCCAACATCCTTAGTGCTCCTGCAGGGGATCCGTCGTCCTGAGAGTCCTGGTGACAGCTGCACCGTGGTTCACCTGCGATCCATGGTCAACGTAAGCATGCTCCTGCGGAGTTAGCTATACCCAGAGGCTGTCGCAGTTGGAGATGTTGGCGGGGCTTGGTGTCGGCTTGAAGGAGAGCTCGGCCTCGTGTATATCCAGCACCCAGCCTGGCGTGGGGGATTGGCTGGGGCCCTCTCCCCGTGCGTGCCTTGGATCCATCGCGACGGGGACGTAGGCTTCCGGGCTGTTCGCACCAGAAGTGCCGCCCGGCTACCTCACGTTCCCACCTTCTTCAGCCGCCCTCTGGTCCTGTTGGTCAGGGGCCGGCACTCCAGCGCGACCCCTGGTGATGTCGCCTGGAGCAGCCCCGTGCCGAGGGGGCATGTTTGGGGTGCCGCGGGTTGGTCGGGGATGAGCATGTGCCCCTACCATCGCCTGCGACATGGGTAGGGTGCAGAACAGCGTTGCCCCCCTGCATGTTGCATCCAGCAGGTCGGCGACCCGTTCCAGCAAGGCGTCGCGGCCGCTCTCCAGCAACCTGCACCGCAAGAGCTCTCGGGCCACGATGACCGCGGCCCGCATGTTTACCTGTTCCCTGCGTGAGCGCGGAGGGGTTGCTGCAGCGTAGTTTGCATATCATGCGGTGGCGCGGCTGTGGCGCGACCCTAGTGGAGAAGGTTGTGTCACATGCCTTCCGCGGCCGGCTGCCACTGGCGGAACGCGGGCCGCGAGCAAAGTGGAGTGGAGGTCTTCCTCATCAGCAGGCACTGCCAAGGAAGTCTGGACGACCCAGTGCTCAACGTGCGCTCTCAGGTTGTCGGCCATGGTATCGGTGGAGCGGTGGAGGACTGGTCGACGGAAGAGAAGATCCGCCGCACCCCTACCTAGCGCGCCAAATGTCGGATTATGGGATCCGCAAAACCTTGACAGGTTCGAACTCTGGGGTGCGTGCGGAGATCTCAACCTACCCTGCCTACCTACTCGCAATCTTCTTAAGCCTAGCGCGTCGAGCTCAAAGGGACAAGAGACACATCAGTTTTATCCTGGTTTGGGCAACCGATGTGGTGTATGTCGGCGTTCTAGGAACGGGGGTCCCCAGACTTGCCTGCCTGCGGCCTGCAGTGTGGCTCAACCAGTGGCCCAGTACGGCTCGTCTTCATCAACCAACACTCAAGACCCTCGCGAGGGGGCAAGCCTCGCGGGACGGACGACACAAGGCCTCCTCAGGAGTGGCCTCAGCAGGCAGGCTCGTGAGGAGGTGGAGAGATCAAGGCAAGGGATATCTCGCGAGGTACCCATGACGCAAGCCATGACGACCAAGACTAGGCGGGCGCTAGCTCGCGCAGTGTCCTCGTTTCCTCTTTGGTGCAAAGGGGGCAAGCGCAGGCGCAGAGTACCGAGGCATCAGGCAAAGGTTCCTTATCGGTGCAACGAGACCAAGACCAGCAGAGCGGCGGGATGGAGGTCACCGTGGAGCCCAAGACAGTGTCATCACCAGCACCTTTGACAGGCGAAGACCACCTTTAGTCAGGATAGCTTGTACTATCTGTCCCCCTTCAAAATGGCCGTTGTTGGATACCTTCCCGCTCAATATTTGGGAAGAGGACCAGGGCCTCTATAAATAGGGCTAGTCACCACAGTAGAAGGCATCTCATCCAGAGGCAACGGAGACAGATCGATTCCCAACCAAGCAGAAGAACACCTCTCCTCGCGAGGTTGTTCTTCCCTAGCTTGTACTGTTCATCATCAGCCCAAGAGGCAATCCACCACCACACACAGGAGTAGGGTATTACACCACCACAGTGGCCCGAACCTGTATAAATCTTGTGTCACTTGTGTTGTTCATCGATCTAGCTTAGATACCGCGGCGAGGCTGAGGGCGTGTTTTGGTAGGGAGAAGATCTTCGTGTGCACCATAGTGTTCGAACCTTAAGGGTTTTGCCGGAACCCAATATCCGACATTTGGCGCGCCAGGTAGGGGTGCGCCGGAGCTCTTCTTTCCGTCGACCCGTTCTCCACCAACACAAGGCTTCACCCTCATGGCGGGCATCGCACCTCCGGCTCCGGCGATCGGCGCCAGCACCGGGGCGAGGGGGCTCCGAGCCTTGGCCCCCGCCCTGCGGCAGGTGCAGTGGCTGCACAAGTTCAAGCCAGAGATGCCGCCACGCTATGACGGTGCGGCGGACCCACTGGCTTTCCTGCTGGTGTACGAGGAGGCCGTCCTCAAGGCCGGCGGCGATGACAAGGTCACGGCCAACTCGTTTCCCATGGCCCTCACTGGCGTCCCGTGCGCTTGACGGCTTAACCTGCCGACATCTTCTGTGGCCTCCTGGGATGAACTGCGTGACCACTTCCTCACCCACTACACGCCGCCGGCGCCCCCGGTCGTCCCAACTCTCCAGGGCAGCTCGCAGGCACCACCCTCAGACCGCCACGCCAAGCCATTCTTCTCCAGATCGGGGCCGCCCTCATGCGGCAAGGAGCTCCCCCGGGATGGGCAGCATCCAAGGCCGACCTGACCTTCGACTCGGACGATCACCCCGTCAAAGCCGCCTGCTCGGGTGTGGTCCCGATGCTCTGCACGCCCACCATCTGTTGGGTGGCCGTCACCAAAACCCTCATCGACTTCAGCCTCCTCCACGTACCGCTGGAATGGCTCCAACCCATCAGGCCCTTCTTAGGTGTCGGAGGCGGTTCCTCCGGCTCCCTGGGGCAAATAAACCTTCCTGTGACCTCCTGCGCCCACGGCAACTACCGCACCGAGCTCATCAACTTCGACATCGCCCACATCGGCCTGTCGTACAACGCCATCCTTGGGTACCCTGCCTTGGCCTAGTTCATGGCAGCGACCCATCCGGCCTACAATCTCTTGAAGATGCCCGGGAGCAACGGCGTCCTCACCATAGCTGGAGATACCAAGGAAGCTCTGCTGGCGCTCAAGCTTGCCCTCAAAGACTGCTGTAGTGACGTAGCCGGCTGGCACGGACACCTCCAAGGCCAAGGGGGCTGCATCGACCAAGAAGAAGCAGTTGTTCACTCAGGACAAGGCGGAGACTAAGTAGGTGCCAGTTGAGGAGAACGAGTCCTCAGGAGCCACCTTCACCATAGGAGCCAACTAATGACCCACAAGTGTACGGGATCTATCGTAGTCCTTTCGATAAGTAAGAGTGTCGAACCCAACGAGGAGCATCCCAAGATTCGGACGAAAGCCGAGTACCTATCGAGCACTATTTTCAGGAAGTTCTGCAGGGCGCTCGTTTAATAGAGACGCAGTGCTCAAAGGATGTTATGTTCGAATAACGTGTATTATTGTAAAACAATGTTTCGATGGAATATAAAAGCTTTTTATCTTGTGCTTTCAAGAATTAGAATACCTCCTGTGCGGCTGTTAATGTATATGTGTATATAACCTGAAAGATGGCAGTCTTTGGCTTCATCCCCCACTCATATAATGCGGGGGTGTTCGCAGAAGGCGCATTTTCACACTTGATCCAACATCTTGGTCCTATAAAGGAGGTGATAGAGCAGCTAACTAGGCAATCGGACTATAATGCTTTATCACTTTCACTTAGCCATAGGAGTTTGACAGTGGGGCTACTATATAGCCCCCAGGGGCACCGCGCTCACTTGAGCTCGGGGCGCGTGTGTGCCTGGCCGGGAAACGGCCTTTCGTTAATGCGGAGGAATCCTAAATATTCTGGCGGGTCATCAATTGGTTGACCAGTCTCACGCTATATCATGACAGTCAGTTTTCGGCTTTCTCTACTGAGGTGCTCGCCTGGCCAAACCGGGGCACAATCGCAGTAGTTCTCCTGGTGCCGCCTTAGCCGATAGAGCGGAATGTAAGGTAGCAAAACATAGGAGCCGGGCAAACCCAACATTTTACCAAAGACATGATTCGGAGCTGATGCATATAAGGCCAAAGTCGCGACGCCGAACACTCCCTAAGGTATTCGGTCTTTATGGAAACGGGCTCAACAACGCCCTTGGTAAGAAGCCCCTGGTGTCCAGGTATGCGCAAAATTCTGACGTGGCCACATGCCAAGACGCCAGCCTCCTCCTTGGCTATAACAAGAAACCGGGGGATGTGTATCAACAAGAGACAGTGAGAAAGGTTTACGCAGGGTCTTAATCTGAAAAGAATCGTTAGAACGGGTCCGTACTGCACGTCTGCGCCCGTGTCTCCGTTGTGCCTCATCCTGGATGGGTGTAGCACAGTGTTCATCTGTAAAAGAGAGGAACTTAGTTGAAAAAGATCGTGCGAAAATCTATGTTATATTAAATAAACAAAGTATAATATAGAAAATGGGTAGAATTGAGCTTTATTGTCTCTTGTTGTACATGCGCGGAGCCCCTTGTATGTTTATGCCGGACTCGTCTAGCCATATCCGGGGTCTGAACGACCTGTTTAGGTGCTTTGATTAGTGAGGCCGGTTTAATGTGTGGCTGTCAAGGTAGCCGCACAGTCTTCCGCACTCGAGGAACACTCGATATTTCCTTTTGATGAGATGATGCATCATGGACCGGGCATTTTAAGTGTAAGGGATGCATAATGCGGTATTGCGTTAAAGCGGGCGAAAGCTTCGCGTCCCAGTAGTGCTTGATTGCTACTTGTAAATGGGGCCATGTGGAAGGTTAGCTTTTCGCGATGGAAGTTGTCGGGGGAGCCAAACATAACTTCCAATAGGAGAGAACCCGTACAATGGGTATCTGGGCCTGGAGTTACCCCTTGAAAGGAAGTGTTGTCATGGCGATTTTTTTTGGGTTTATCCCCATTTTGCGGATTGTGTCCTGGTATAGTAGGTTTAGATCACTGCCGCCGTCCATTAGGACTTGTGTAAAGTGGAGTCCGTCAATTATCGAATCTAATACAAAGGCAGTCCAGCCTGTGTTCCGGATAATTCTAGAGTGATCCTGATGGTCAAAGGTGATTGGTTGTAACAACCAGTGGCGGGATTCCTCTGGGACAGGCCGTATGGCGTGTATCTCTATAGGCGCCACTCTATTTTTCCCTTTTGTCATGTGAAGTGAGTTTACTGTTTTGACTTCTTGTGGGAACTTCTTTTGTTCTCCGGTGCTCTGCTTGTGGGGTTCGTCGTCGTCCTCGCTTGGTATGTCGAGCCCCTTGTTTTCGGCGTTGAGGTTGCCAGATTGCTTGAAGACCCAACAATCTCAGTGGGTATGGTTTGCAGGCTTCCCGGGAGTACTGTGGATTTGGCATATTTTGTCCAAGATTTTGTTTAGGTTAGATAGCTCGTCCCTGTTATCCTTGAAAGGCAGATTTTTCTAATTCTGCCGAGAGCTTTTTAAATCTGGCGTTGACTGCCACGCTCTTCGGGTTGTTTCCCTTGGTTCGGCGCTGGTCCTTGCTACGCCGCAGTTTCCCGTTTCCATCACTGACTTCGGATATACTTGGGTTGCTGGTACTGCTTCTTGCCAACCAGCTATCCTCTCCTGCGCAAAAGCAGGTCATGAGGCTTGTTAATGCGGCCATTGTTCTTGGCTTTTCTTGGCCGAGGTGTCTGGCGAGCCATTCGTCTCGAACACTGTGTTTGAAAGCTGCTAAGGCTTCAGCGTCCGGACAGTCGACTATCTAGTTCTTTTTAGTAAGAAATCTGTTCCAGAGTTTCCGGGTTGACTCTCCGGGTTGTTGAGTTATATGACTTAGATCGTGTGCATCCGGAGGTCGGACATAGGTCCCTTGAAAATTTTCCTGAAAAGCATCCTCGAGCTCTTCCCAACTTCCGATGGTGTTTTCGGGAAGGCTTTTAAGCCAATGCCGGGATGTCCCTTTGAGCTTGAGGCGTAAGTATTTTATGGCGTGGAGGTCATCTCCTCTAGCCATGTGTATGTGGAGGATATAGTCCTCAATCCAGAATCCAGGGTATGTTGTTCCGTCGTATGCCTCTATGTTTACGGGCTTGAATCCCGCTGGAAATTCATGGTCTAGCACCTCATCGGTGAAACATAGGGGGTGTGCGGCACCCCTGTATTTGGGTGTGCCGTGATGTTCGGATACTTGTTGCGTTGCATTGCTTACTAGAGCCTGCTTTCTTGGCCCGTAGATAGATCTGGCTGGGTCATCTTTTTGATGTGAATCCTTGCGCGGATCGCGTGCCGGCTTGTCAGGACCCCAACTCGATGCCACATCGATCTAGCATGTAACACCTCATATCACTTTGTGGCCTCACGCACGGTATTCCCACGGGTGTCATCTTACCTTTGCCCGGGACCATTTGCTCCTTTTGGCACACATATATGATAGTGTCGCTAGCATCCATATGGTAAAGAGCCTCGGCTGACATGGCTAGTCGTAAACCCAAAGTGGCACAGACTTACAGGGACAGGCATCCACGACCCAGCATCGAACGTGTCGGTCATCAGCAAGTGAATCTGGGCTGTAGCACTGGGTTAGCAGGACTCCGGTAAACCGGGCTGTAGCGGGCTAACAGGACTCCGGTATCCATCGCGTGACATTTCCCCGAAGGGACAGACACAGGAACGAAGAAGGACACATGCCGGCCAGCCTAAGTGTTCTGGAGCAGTAGCAAGCTACCAAGGCTTAGTGGAAACACCAGGAGACATTTCCCGGTAAGAGAGGCTACTAAGAATAAACAACTAGATAGTCAGATCCCACACATACCAAGCATTTCAATCATACACACAATATGCTCGATATGTGCAGATACAACAAGGCATCACAACATGACTCTACAACACAAGTACTTTATTTAAGGCTCAGAGAGCCATACATAGCATACACACAAGTACAGGTCACACGACCCAGCATTCAAGTCATACAGACATACAAGCCAACAGTGGAAGTAACTTGTCTGAGTACAGAAAACTAGTAAAATAAAAGAGGCTTGGGAAAGCCTGGCTATACTACATGGTCCTTCACACGCTCAGGATCACCACTTGGGCCTCGGTCTACTCATCGATGTCAACATCTACGAAGAACCCATTAGAAGGGGTTGCAGCGTCTTCTGAAAAAATGTAAATTAAAGCAACATGAGTACAAAGGTACTCAGCAAGACTTACATCAGATCCTACATACATGCACATTATCAAGGGGGGTTGGTGGGGTTATTGCAGCAAGCCAGCTTTGACTCTTGGCTAAGCTATCCTACGATACACCAACTTGAAATGGTTTTGCGCACACGAGTCCACTACTCACCACTTCAATACACCACCGAGGATCCACCTCCGTCATCCTACGGAAAAACCATCCTCGGCACTCACGCTTATCTTGAGATTTTTAGTAGTATCCATTTACTTGTCTATGAACTGTATAGGCAACCAAGTAGTCCTTTACCGCGGACGCGGGTATTCGAATAGATAATGTTGACCCTGCAGGGGTGTACTTCTTTATACATGTTTCCACCACTTAGCGTCTGCACACGACATGTGCTCGGCAGACTTCAAGCGAAAGCCGACGTGGGTGTAGACCACGACCTACCTAAACACCTAAGTCTCTAGTCCAAGTTTATCGCCTATCCAGGTTCCATCCGCAGGGAGTCCGGCCGAGGTTTCCACATACGGCCCCGAACAATGTGTACAGGGTTCTCGAGATACCTAACGGGTATCCGGTACACCGTGCCACGTACCTACCGCATCACAGCCCACCCCTACGGTCAGCGCTGTCCACGGCCTCCAGTAGGCTACAAACACCAGAAACTACTTGCAACTCCTAGACAGAGGACTAGGGGGAATAAGAAGTCGAGCGGGGTCATATTTCAGGGCCCAATGCATGGTAGTAGATGTATCTTAAATCACACATACAGATCTCAGTGCTTAAGGTCGGCTTCAATGAAACAACCCACCATGTACTCCTACATGGCCTTTCATCGATACCTTTACCAAATCGTGTTCACCACATCACTCTCATGTCAGGACCCCGACTCGATGTCACATCGATCTAGCCGGTAACACCTCATATCACTTTGCGGCCTCACGCACGGTATCCCCACGGGTGTCGCCTTACCTTTTCCCGGGACCGTTTGCGCCTTTTGGCTCACGTATATGATAGTGTCGCTAGCATCCATATGATAAGGAGCCCGGGCTGACATGACTAGTCGTAAACCCAAAGTGGCACAGACTTACAGGGACAGGCATCCATGACCCAGCTTCGAACGTGTCGGTCATCAGCAAGTGGGTCCGGGCTGTAGCACTGGGCTCGCAGGACTCCGGTAAACCGGGCTGTAGCGGGCTAACATGACTCCGGTACTCAAAGCGTGACATTTCCCCGAAGGGACAGACACAGGAACGAAGAAGGACACATGCCGGCCAGCCTAAGTGTTCCAGAGCAGTAGCAAGCTACCATGGCTCGGCGGTAACACTAGGAGACATTTCCCGGTAAGAGAGGCTACTAAAGATAAACAACTAGATAGTCAGATCCCACACATACCAAGCATTTCAATCATACACACAATATGCTCGATATGTGCAAATACAACGAAGCATCACAACATGACTCTACGATACAAGTGCTTTATTTAAGGCTCAAGGAGCCATACATAACATACACAAAGGTACGGGTCTCACGACCCAACATTCAAGTCATACAGTCATACAAACCAGCAGCGGAAGTAACTTGTCTGAGTACAGACAACTAGTAAAATAAAAGAGGCTTGGAAAGCCTAGCTATACTACGTGGTCCTTCACAAGCTCAGGATCACCACCTGGGCCTTTAGCCTACTCGTTGATGTCAACGTCTACGTAGAACCCATCAGAAGGGGTTGCAGCGTCTTCTGTAAAAATGTAAATTATAGCAACATGAGTACAAAGGTACTCAGCAAGACTTACATCAGATCCTACATACATGCATAGTGTCAAGAAGGGTTGGTGGAGTTATTGCAGCAAGCCAGCTTTGACTCTTGGCTAGACTATCCTATGATACTTCAA
Organism: Triticum dicoccoides; assembly: GCF_002162155.2. Classification (NCBI taxonomy): domain Eukaryota; kingdom Viridiplantae; phylum Streptophyta; class Magnoliopsida; order Poales; family Poaceae; genus Triticum; species Triticum dicoccoides. Next base: position 283,323,847 of record NC_041393.1, on the reverse strand, counting down.
CTTGAAATGGTTTTGCGCACATGAGTCCACTACTCACCACTTCAATACACTACCGAGGATCCGCCTCCGTCTTCCTACGGAAGAGCCATCCTCTGCACTCACACTTATCTTGAGGCTTTTAGTAGTTTCCATTTACTTGTCTATGAACTGTATAGGCAACCAAGTAGTCCTTTACCGCGGACGCGGCTATTCGAATAGATCATGTTAACCCTGCAGGGGTGTACTTCTTCATCCACCCTCTCACCACTTACCGTCGTTTACACGACATGTACTCGGCAACCTTCAAGCGGAAGCCCAACGTGGGTGTCGGCCATGACCTACCTAATCACCTAAGTCTCTAGTCCAGGTTTATCGCCTATTCGGGTTCCATCCATGAGGAGATCCGGCCGAGGTATCGCTCATAGCCCCAAACGATGTGAACAGGGTTCCCGAGATACCTAACGGGTATTCGGTACACCGTGCCACGTACCTACCGCATCACAGCCCACCCCTACGGTCAGCGCTGTCCACGGCCTCCAGTATACTACAAACACCAGAAACTACTTGCAACTCCTGGACAGAGAACTAGGGTGACTAAGAAGTCGAGAGGGTCCATTGGTTTCGGGCCCAATGCATGGTAGTAGCTGAATCTTAAATCACACATACAGATCTCAGTGCTTAAGGTCGGCTTCAATGAAACAACCCACCATGTACTCCTACATGGCCTCTCATCGATACCTTTACCAAATCATGTTCACCACACCACTCTCATTACCGACATAATCATTTCACTCTAGCCCATCACCCAGATGAACCAGACCTGACACGACTCTAAGCATAGCAGGCATAGCAAGGTAGGAACAACACATAAATATGGCTCAATCAACTCCTACACATGCTAGTGGGTTTCATCTAGTTACTGTGGCAATGACAGGTCATGCAGAGGAAATGGGTTTAACTACCGTAGCACACAGCAGTTTGAAACGCGTTGTTCTTAATGCAGTAAAAGAGAGCAGGAGCGAGAACATGGGATTGTATCGATATGATCAAATGCTTGGTTGCTTGCCTGATGGGTCGATGCACTGATACGGTTCTTCGTTAGGGTAATCACGGTACTCCTCGGAGGCAGAACCTGTCGCAAAGGACACCGATACACAACCATCCCCAAACAATGTGCAACAATATGATGCATGCATGAAACATGGCAATATGAGTGTGTTGGGCTAATGCAACTAAAACCAGAAGGGTTTGAACCAATTTGAATCAAAGATTCAAATTTCAAACTCAGGCATGGCCTTTTAAAGTGCTTTTCCTTGTTCTGCATTAAACATCAAGTTAACTTGCTTAGTCATGCATGAAAATAGTACAGATGGATAGATTGGATTTTTCTGATCATTTTTCATATATAATTTGTCTGATTTGGAGTTACAGAATAAAAGTTATGAATTTTTGAAGTTTAAATAATATTCTGGAATTTCCTGATTTAAATTAAATCCAGAAATATATATATTGCGCCAGCATGACGTCAGCATGACGTCAGTGGTCAACTGCGGCTGGCTGGGGTCAAACCTGACGTGTGGGGTCCACACGTCAGTGACAGGGGGGTTTAACAGGGTTAATTTAATCCTAATTAGGAGTTAGTGGCGCTGGGGCCCACTGGTCAGTGTCAGGGGGGTTAACTAACAGTGATTAGCGCTAATCTAACCACCTGGCCGACGGGGCCCACGCGTCAGTGACTCTTGGGGGGTCAAACCCCAGGTCAAACAGGTCAAACCCACCGGCGACATGACGCCGGCGAGGCCCGAGACGGCGGCGCGATTCGGAAACGCGCTACGGGGCACGGGCGAGGCCGTGCTTGGGCTCGTTGGAGAGCCCTTGCTCCCGCGCGTCAAACGGTGGTGGTGGCCGTGCCTGTGGTGGCCGGTACCGACGACGGCGAGCTCGTGAGCGGCGGCCGGAGTTCGGGTGCGGTCGGGATCGGCGCTGCTGCTCGCAGGCGAGGGAGCTGAGGCGCTGGAGGGGCTCTACGGGTCGCGGCAAGCACAACGGGTGCACGCCCGTGACCAAATGGTCACCGGGGCTTCGCCGGCGACGAGCCCGTGCGGCGGAGCGTCTCGGCTCCGGTAGAGGGGCGGCTAGAGCTCGAAATCGAACATGGGGTTAGGAGGAAACGAAGCAGGGGCTCACGGGGATCATGCAGGGAGGGTCAGCGAGCTCGGGGAAGCACGAATGGCGGCGAATCGACGGCGACCATCGGCGGCGGTCGAGGACGAAGACGATGGCGTGGAGGCGATGCAGAGCTTCCCGAGGGGCTTGGCTTGGTGGGGAGGAAGAGGGGGTCGCGGCGGAGCTCCTGAGCTCAGCGGAGGGGCGAGGGGTGGCCGGTGACGGCTGCTATGGCGAACGGCGGCGAGGGGTGCGTTCGGACATGGGAGAGAGAGAGCGAGGGAGAGGAGAGGAAGAACCGTGGGAGAGTGAGAGAGAGCAGGGGAGGGCGTGGCGTCGTTCCAGGCCATCCAGACGAGGAGGGGAGGGGCAGGCAGGCAGGCGAGCAGGTGGCGTGGCCCGGTGGCGCGCGCGCGCGCCGGGCACACTCCCCTCCCTCTGTCGAGGACGAAGACGACAGAGGAGGAGGCGGGCTGGGCCGCCTGCTGGCTGGGCCGGCCAGCGGGCTGGGCCGGACAGGGAGGAGCCCAGGTAAGCTCCTCCTTTTATTTATTTTTGTTTTTCTAATTTCTGACATTTGTTTTGATTTAAATAAAATATTAAATCATTTTATAACCTTATGCCAATTTTGGCAGGAGCTAGATATATTATTCCAGAGCTCCCCAACAGGTGGCATAATTTTTGGACATATATTAATATATATAACTAATATATTTCCAATGCAAATATTTATGCATTAATTCCAAATGCCCAAAATAAATACCTATGAGCTCTTAAAAATATTGGTTTGATTTTTATCTCTGTCCAATATTTTCAGAGAGCAACATGAGCATTTTCTTGGACCCTTTTGGAGAAATTTTTATTTGGGTCATTTTCAAAAATGATTCTGAGGGTTTCACAAATCCCCATTTCAAATTAAATGGAATTTTAAACATGATGCACACACTCTGATGCATGACTAGCTAGGGTGTGACATCTCATTACCGGCATGATCATTTCACTCTAGCCCATCACCCAGATGAACCAGACCTGACACGACTCTAAGCATAGCAGGCATAGCAAGGTAGGAACAACACATACATATGGCTCAAACAACTCCTACACATGCTAGTGGGTTTCATCTAGTTACTGTGGCAATGACAGGTCATGCGGAGGAAATGGGTTCAACTACCGTAGCACACAACAGTTTGAAACGCGTTGTCTTAATGTAGTAAAAGAGAGCAGGAGCGAGAACATGGGATTGTATCGATATGATCAAATGGTTGGTTGCTTGCCTGATGGGTCGATGCACTGATATTGTTCTTCGTTGGGGTAATCACGATACTTCTCAGGGGCAGGACCTGCCGTAGAGAGCACCGATACACAACATCACCAAACAATATGCAACAATATGACGCATGCATGAAACATGGCAATATGGGTGTGTTGGGCTAATGGAACTAAAACCAGATGGGTTTGAACCATTTTGAATCAAAGATTCAAGTTTCAAACTCATACATGGCCCTTATAAGTGCTTAATCTAGTTCTGATCTAAACATCAGGTTAGCTTGCTTAAACATGCATGAAACCAGTACAAATGGATAGATTGGATTTTTCTGATCATTTTTCATATATAAAACTTTGCATTTGGAGTTACAGATGATTTACTATGAATTTTTGAAGTTTGGGGGATTTTCTGCAATTTATAAATCATTCTGGATTTATTTTAATTCCAGAAAAGGATTACTGCGTCAGCATGATGTCATGCTGAGCTCAGCAGGTCAACAGGCCGGTCCAGTTCAAACTGACCAGTGGGTCCCGCATGTCAGTAGTTAATTAACTAATTAAATTTAGTTTAAACTAATCTGGGTTAATTAGCAGAGGGGGGGGCCCACTTGTCATAGACTCAGGGGAGTCAACGTGGACCCACCCTAGGCAAAGTCAAGGTCAAACACGCCGGCGTCTAGCCGCCGGCGAGGCCGAACGTGGCGGCGAGAGTGGTTTTGTGCACTCCGGCGACCAAATGGGCGGCGGAGAGCATCTACAGGTAGCTGGGACCGAGCCGCAGCTCTTGGTGGCGGTGGTTGAGCTCGGGGCGGCCGGAGACGTCGCCGGCGACGACTTTAGTGGTCGCCGGAGTCGGGTGAAGACGAATCCGAGGCTACGGGGAACGGCGAGGCACGTGGTGAGGTGCGTTGGGCCCCTGGGGACGCGGTGAGGGCGTTAGACAAGGTGGGGTGGCCGGTGGTTAGCCGGAGACACGTCGGCGACGAGCTCCGCGGCGGCGCGTGCGGGTGAACTTCGTGTGCTCACGGTGGTGCACGAGAGCGAGAAAGGGAAGGGGGAGATGGTAGCCAGGCTCACAACGCTCTTGAGGAAGCAGACGATGCGGTCGGAGATGAGCTGGTGCGGCGGCGACGGCGAAGGGGATCTCCGGCGGTGGCGAGGTCGAACTAGGTCGGAGCAGTGGCTTCAGGGCAAGCGAGCGCTCGGGGCTCGGCTTGTTCGAAGGAGCAGAGGGCGACGAAGCTCATGGACACAGTGGCGCAGCGCGGCGTTGACGGAGAGCGCGACTACGGCGAGGGTGCGGCGGCGGTGGCGTCGGCCATGGCGCGGGAGAGCGAGGGAGAGGTGCTGGGGGGAGGAGCTGGTGTCTGCGGGGTCGGGGAGAGGGAGAGGGGTCGATCCCCGTCATCAGCTGGGGAGGGGAGCGGCGAGGCGGCGGGCAGCTGCATGGCATGCATGCTGTGCTCGCCGTCGAGCAGCTGCCTGCCTGCCTGGCCAAGCCAAGGAGCTCGCTGGAGCGGTGGCTGGGCTGGGCCGGCAGGTGGGCCTGCTAGGTGGCGCCAGGTAAAACTTTCCCTACTTCCTGTTTTTTTATATATATATTCTGCAGGTTTGTTGCATTTTTAAAAATACCTAAGAAATTCCAAAAATCACCAAACTGCACCTGGTCCTTAGTTGGAATAATTCCAGCATGGAACATTTTAGTTTGGGAATATTTGAGCATTTGAGATATTTTATAAATTTTAAATGCCCAAATTCAAATATTTATGACTTAATTCAAAGACCTTAGGATGACCTAGAAAATTGTGCATCACTTTTGGTAGAGGTTCTGAACCAAGACAAAAATGATGGACATTTTGGAAGGGCATTTCAGGTTCATTGAAAATATTTTTAGTAAACCCTAGTTGGATTTAGAGGGGGCTGGGGGTTCTGTCATCCCCATTTCAAGTTTCTGTTGAGAAAATTCGACATGATGCAATCACTCTAATGCATGAACTGGCTAGGGTGTGACATGGCTTGAGTGCGGCGCCCCTTGCCGCTCTATGTTGGCCATGGGGTTGTTTTTCCGACCGGGTGTCTTTCTTATTTTTTGATTGCGGGGGCTCTAAGGCCTCCTCATCAAATTCCGGCAGTAATTTTTGCTTTGGATAGCTCTTTGTGTGGCGACTGTCGCCATATTTGTCTGCGGTGTTGAGTACTTTGCCCCATCTAATTCTGAGTGCATCTTCCGCTGTTTTGAGCTTCTGCTTCTGCTTTTTCAGGCTACACATAGTGGCGACGAGCCTTTTGTGGAGGTTCTTCTGCTCCAGCAACTTGTCCGGCGTGAGGTCGTCCGGACTATTATCTTCACCGGGGACGGGTAATTCGGTTTGTTTACCCAAGTTGCCCTGTTCGGACGGTTGCTCGATGGCATGTTCGTCGTCCGCCGGTTTGCCCTGCTCTGTGGCTGGGTCTATGTCGAGGTGGGGTTTAGCGCAGCGCTTACGCCGCCGCTTTGATTGCTTTTCGAGGGAACGATCCCTCGTTGCGCCCCTTTGTTCCTCGTAGTCGTTTCTTTTAGGTGTGTCCACCATGTATACATCGTGAGATGAGGTGGTTGTCCAGTGCCCTAAAGGCGCTGATTCCTGTTCGTCTGTTGCATCGTTGTCCATATCGTCGATGTCTTCGGAGTCGAAGTCGAGCATGTCGGTTAAACCATCGACAGTGGCTACGAAGTGGGTGGTGGGTGGGCTTTGAATTTCTTCGTCATCCGCATCCCATCCTAGTTGACCATAGTCCGGCCAGGGCTCTCCTGACAAAGAGAGAGACTTTAGTGAGTTCAGAATGTCGCCGAAGGGCGAGTTCTGAAAGATGTCCTGTCACACCCTAGCTTGTTAATGTATTAGAGTGTTGCATCATGTCTATTTGTTTCAGCAGAAACTTGAAATGGGGATGACAGAACCCCCAGCCCCCTCTGAATCGAACTAGGGTTTACTAAAAATATTTTCAATGAACCTGAAATGCCCTTTTAAAGTGTCCATCATTTTTGTCTTGGTTCAGAACCACTGCCAAAAGTGGTGCACAATTTTCTAGGTCATCTTAAGGTCTTTGAATTAAATCATAAGTATTTGAATTTGGACATTTAAAATCTATAAAATATTTTAAATGTCCAAATAATCCTAAACTAAAATGTTCCATGTTGTTTATATTCTAAACAGTGGGCATGATCAGTTTGGGGATTTTTGGAGTTGTTTAGGTATTTTTAGTAATTCCACAAAGTTACAGGAAAAAATAGAAAACAGAAATAAAAAGAGAGAGAGGGAACTAACCTGGCAGCCCACCAGCCGGCCCACCTAGCCGGCCCAGCCCAGCAACCGTTCCAGCGAGCTGCTTGGCTTGGCCAGCCAGGCAGGCAGGTGCTCGACGACGACTCCAGCGCGCGCCACACAGCTGCCCCGCCGCCCTGCTTCCTCCCCTCGCCGCTCTGCTGGCCGGTACAACCTCCACGTCGCGCCCCAAACCTCGTGGACACATCCATTCGCCCCCTGCTTCTCTCCCTCGCTCTCCCATTCCATGGCCGACGCTGCCGCGCCCGCGCCACCGTGAAGCTCGCGCTCTCCATCGTCCCTGCGCCGCGCCACCGAGTCCAGGAGCTCCACCGCCCTCCTCTCCTTCGAGCTAGCCGAGCCCCGAGCGCTCGCTTGCCTCGAGGCCTCTGCACCGACCTCGCCTGACTCCGCCACCACCGGAGATCCCTTTCGCCGTCGCTGCCGCACCAGCTCGTCCCCGACCGCGCCGTCTGCTCCCTCGAGACCTCCGTGAGCCCAGATACCTTCTCCCCCTTCCCTTTCTCGCTCTCGTGCACCACAGCAAGCACACGAAGCTTCACCGCATGCGCCGCCGCCGAGCTCGTCGCCGACGTGACTCCGGCCACCCACCGGCCACACCACCGTGTCCAACACACTCACGACATCCCCAGGAGCCCAACGCACCTCACCACGAGCCTCGCCGTGTCCCGTAGCCTCGGGTTCATCCTCACCCGAACTCCGGTGACCACCAAGGTCGTCGCCGGCGACGTTTCCGGCCACCCCGAGCTCAACCACCACCACCAAGAGCTGCGGCTTGCTCCCAGCTACGCGTAGACGCCCTCCGCCGTTCATTTGGTCGCCGGAACGCACTAATGCACTCTCTCCGCCGCGTCTGGCCTCGCCGGCAGCTAAACGCCGGCGGGTTTGACCCCGTTGACTTGACTGTGTGGGCCCAGGTTGACTCCCCTGAGTCTATGACAAGTGGGGCCCGTTCTGCTAATTAACTTAGATTAGCACTAACTAAATTTAGTTAGTTTAAATAACTACTGACACACGGGACCCACTGGTCAGTTTGACCTGGACCAGCTCCGATGAACACTGACGTCATCCTGACGTAATGCTGACGCAGTAAGTTATTTACTGGAATTATTATTACACAGGAAATTCCATAAAATACCACAAACTTCAAAAAATCATAGAAATTAATCTGTAGCTCCAAATGCAAAGTGTTATATATGAAAAATGATCAGAAAAATCCAATCTATCCATCTGTACTGGTTTCATGCATGTTTAAACAAGTTAACCTGCTGTTTAGTACAGAACTAGTTAAAACACTTAAAAGGGCCACTTATGAGTTTGAAACTTGAATCTTTGGTTCAAAATAGTTCAAACCCATCTGGTCTTAGTTGCATTAGCCCAATACACTCATTTTGCCATGTCTCATGCATGCATCATATTGTTGCATATTGTTTGGTGATGTTTGTGTATCGGTGCTCTCAGCGGCAGGTTCTGTCCCCGAGGAGTACCGTGATTACCCCAATGAAGAACAATATCAGTGCACCGACCCATCAGGCAAGCAACCAACCATTTGATCATATTGATACAATCCCATGTTCTCGCTTCTGCTCTCTTTTACTGCATTAAGACAACGCGATTCAAACTGCTGTGTGCTACGGTAGGTGAACCCATTTCCTCTGCATGACCTGTCATTGCCATAGTAACTAGATGAAACCATCTAGCATGTGTAGGAGTTGATTGAGCCATATGAATGTGTTGTTCCTACCTTGCTATGCCTGCTATGCTTAGAGTCATGTCAGGTCTGGTTCATCTGGGTGATGGGCTAGAGTGAAATGATCATGCCGGTAATGAGAGTGATGTGTTGAACACGATTTGGTAAAGGTATCGATGAGAGGCCATGTAGGAGTACATGGTGGATTGTTTCATTCAAGCCGACCTTAAGCACTGAGATCTGTATGTGTGATTTAAGATTCAGCTACTACCATGCATTGGGCCCTGAAATATGACCCCGCTCGACTTGTTATTCACCCTAGTCCTCTGTCCAGGAGTTGCAAGTAGTTTCTGGTGTTTGTAGCTTACTGGAGGCCGTGGACAGCGCTGACCCGTAGGGTGGGCTGTGATGCAGTCGGTACGTGGCACGGTGTACCGGATGCCCGTTAGGTATCACGGGAACCCTGCACACATCGTTCATTGCCGTACGTGGAAACCTCGGCCGGACTCCCTGCGGATGGAGCCTGAATAGGCGATAAACCTGGAATAGAGATTTAGGTGTTTAGGTAGGTCGTGGTCTACACCCACGTCGGCTTTCGCTTGAAGTCTACCGAGCACATGTCGTGTGCAGGCGCTAAGTGGTGGAAACATGTATGAAGAAGTACACACCTGCAGGGTTAACATCATCTATTCGAATAGCTGTGTCCGCGGTAAAGGACTACTTGGTTGCCTATACAGTTCATAGACAAGTAGATGGATACTACTCAAAACCTCAAGATAAGCATGAGTGCCGAGGATGTCTCTTCCGTAGGATGACGGAGGTGGATCCTCGGTGGTGTATTGAAGTGGTGAGTAGTGGACTCGAGTGCGCAAAACCATTTCAAGTTGGAGTCTCGTAGGATAGCTTAGCCAAGAGTCAAAGCTGGCTTGCTGCAATAACCCCACCAACCCTTCTTGATAATGTGCATGTATGTAGGATCTGATGTAAGTCTTGCTGAGTACCTTTGTACTCATGTTGCTTTAATTTACATTTTACAGAAGATGCTACAACCCCTTCTGACGGGTTCTTCGTAGACGTTGACATTGATGAGTAGACTGAGGTCCAGGTGGTGATCCTGAGCTTGTGAAGGACCATGTAGTATAGTTTGGCTTACCCAGGCCTCTTTTATTTTACTAGTTGTCTATACTCAGACAAGTTACTTCCGCTGTTGGCTTGTATGCTTGTATGACTTGAATGTGGGTCGTGTGTCCCGTACTTGTGTGTATGCTATGTATGGCTCTCTAAGCCTTTAAATAAAGTACTTGTGTTGTAGATTCATGTTGTGATGCCTTGTTGTATTTGCACATATCAAGCATATTGTGTGTATGATTGAAATGCTTGGTATGTGTGGGATCTGACTATCTAGTTGTTTATCCTTAGTAGCCTATCTTACCGGGAAATGTCTCCTAGTGCTTCCACTGAGCCATGGTAGCTTGCTACTGCTCTGGAACACTTAGGCTGACCGGCATGTGTCCTTCTTCGTTCATGTGTTTGTCCCTTCGGGGAAATGTCACGTGATGAATACCGGAGTCCTGTTAGCCCGCTGCAGCCCGGTTTACCGGAGTCCTGCTAGCCCAGTGCTACAACCCGGATTCACTTGCTGATGACCGACATGTTCGATGCTGGGTCATGGATGCCTGTCCCTGTAAGTCTGTGCCACTTTGGGTTCACGACTAGCCATGTCAACCCGGGCTCCTTACCATATGGATGCTAGCGACACTATCATATACGTGTGCCAAAAGGCGCAAACGGTCCCGGGAAAAGGTAAGGCGACACCCATGGGAATACCGTGCATGAGGCCGCAAAGTGATATAATGTGTTACATGCTAGATCGATGTGGCATTGAGTCGGGATCCTGACATGTCCGCAGCGGCGAACTCCATGATCGGCGCACAATCGGGTTCGATCGGCAGGGGAGAGGAAGGTTCGGAATCTAGAGAGGAGTCCGGCACCTTGGAGTCACGAGCTTCGCAAAGGACAAGGCTGGTGTTCGGCTCGATCGCCGTATAGATTGAAGCCCCCGAGGCGGTGTCCAGCCACCCGTCCTCGAGCTTAGTCGGCTCCGAGCTAAGGGTCGGAGCGGACACTGGGGCGGCCTCCTGGGCATTGTTCGGCGGTAGAGCTAGATCATGCCCATCGTGACAGTGCGGCGCGCTCGGCTGTGGCTCGAACCCGTCGAAGATCAAGTCTCGGAGGATGTCAGCCTTGTAGTTCAAACTTCCAAACCTGATCTGATGGTCAGGGGCGTAGCTTTCGATCTGCTCCAGATGGCCAAGCGAATTGGCCCGTAGTGCAAAGCCGTTGAATACGAAGATCTGCCCAGGCCGAAAAGACTCGCCCTGGACCGCATCGTTGTTGATGATCGGAGGAGCCATCGGGCCTAAAGATGACGACACAAAGGAACTCTCAATGAAAGCTCCAATGTCAGTTTCAAAACCGGCGGATCTCATGTAGGGGGTCCCGAATTGTGCGTCTAGGCGGATGGTAACAGGAGACAAGGGACACGATATTTTTACCCAGGTTCGGGCCCTCTTGATGGAGGTAAAACCCTACTCCTACTTGATTAATATTGATGATATGGGTGGTACAAGAGTAGATCTACCATGAGATCAGAGAGGTTAAACCCTAAAAGCTAGCCTATGGTATGATTGTTGTTCGTCCTACGGACTAAAACCCTCTGGTTTATATAGACACCGAGAGGGCTAGGGTTACATAGAGTCGGTTACAATGGGAGGAGATCTACATATCCGTATCGCCAAGTTTGCCTTCCACACCAAGGATAGTCCCATCCAGACACGGGACGAAGTCTTCAATCTTGTATCTTCATAGTCCAGGAGTCTGACCAAAGGTTATAGTCCGGTCATCTGGACACCCCCTAATCCGGAACTCCCTCAGCTGGCAAACCCTGTTGTCGTGCCAAAAAAGGGGGGACGAGAGCGCATGTGCGTCGACTTCACTAACCTCAATAAGGCCTGCCCTCAAAAATCCATTCCCGCTCCCCCGCATCGATCAGGTTGTTGACTCCACAGCCGAGTGCGACCTGCTGTGTTTCCTGGATGCATTTTCGGGTTATCACCAAATCAAGATGGCGGTGGAAGACGTGGAGAAGATAGCCTTCCTGACCCCGTGTGGGCTGTACTGCTACACCTGCATGCCGTTCGGGTTGCACAACACGGGCGCAACCTTCCAGCGGCTGATGCACATTGCCTTGGGCCGGCAACTCGGGAGAAACGAGAGGCTTACGTCGACGACATCGTGGTGAAATCTCGGGAGGCAAGGACCTTGATCCAGGATCTGGAGGAGACCTTTGCGAACCTCTACCAGGTGGACCTGCGACTCAACCCAGAGAAGTGCATGTTTGGCGTCCCTTCCGGCAAGTTACTGGGCTTCCTTGTGTCCCACGGGGGGATCGAGGCCAACCCGGAGAAGGGCAAGGCAATCGAAGACATGAGTCCACCGCAAACCCTCAGGGAAATGCAGAAGCTCGCCGGTCGCGTAACTGCGTTAGGATGCTTCATTTCCAAGTTGGGGGAGCGCGCCCTACCGTTCTTCAAGCTGATGAAGAAGAAAGGGCCGTTTGAGTGGACACAGGAGGCTGACCAAGCGTTCCAAGACCTCAAGAAATATCTGACCAGCCCTTTGGTGATGGTGGCACCGCGCCTTCTCGAGTCGCTGGTGCTCTACCTTGCTGCCACTCCCTACTCTGCCAACGCAGCTCTGGTGGCGGTCCGGGAGGAGCGCCAGGGCAAGGCCGCGTCACGTCTAGCCACAGCCTCAGCCGCGGCGACACAAGAACAAGAAGGCCTCGCAAGGACCACGACCTCGGCAGCTGGAGACCAGCCTTAGCGGGAAGACGCCCACTTGGCTGAAGAGGTTGCAACAAGCAACCAGGCGCCGGGGGCTCCATCATCTCGGGAGGCGCCTCAACCTCCGGAGGACACGGGATTCGTCAGCGCACCCACCCTTGTCGAGCATCCGGTGTACTTCATAAGCACGAGTTGCGGGATGCAAGGGCATGATACCCCATGCCTCAAAAGCTTTTGCTAGCGCTATTGGTGGCCTCGCATAAGCTGCAACACTACTTTCAGGGTCACCCCATCAAGTTGTCTCATCCTACCTATTGGAAAGGGTACTCAGGAGCCCCAACTCCGCCGGAAGGGTCACCGAATGGAATATCGAGCTGCATGCGTTTCAGTTGGAGTTCAGCACAACCAGGGTTGTCAAGGGAGCCGCACTTGCTGATTTCGTGGAAGAATGGACAGAGGCGCCAGGGCTCAAGGCAGGCGAGGATCGGTCTCTTTCCACAGGAAGTGAGGCACCAGATGGCTAGGTCATGTACTTCGATGGAGCATTCTCGCGGCAGGGCGCGGGGGCTCGTGCAGTGCTTATATCCCCCACTCAGGACAAGCTTTATTACGCCATACAGCTCTGTTTCCAGCAGGGCGAGAAGGTCTCCAACAACATAGCAAAATATGAGGGCCCCATAGAGGGCTTGAAAGCTACAGCAGCACTGGGAGTGAAGCGCCTCATCATCAAGGGGGATTCACAACTCCTTGTCAACTTCTCCAACAAGGTGTACGAGCCGAGGGACGAGCACATGGAAGCATATCTGGCAGAAGTACGCAAGATGGAAAAACAGTTTTGGGGGCTGGAGTTGCAGCATGTGCCCCGCGGCACCAACCAAGAGGCTGATGACATTGCCAAGAGGGCGTCTAGGCGGCTGCCTTAGGAGCCTCGCGTTTTCGAGGAATGACTCTTCAACCCATCGGCAGCACCGTCACATTCAAGCACAGCACAGCCTCGGGAAGAACTCCCTCAGCCACCTGCCACAAGAGCCCCGGCCTATGCCCGACTTCGGGAGCACGCCTACTCTTGGTGCTGGAGCCTCAGGAGGGATGCTGGACCATGGAATTCAAAGACTACCTGATGCAAGGGGCGCTGTCAGGGAAGGAGGAGGACGCGCAATGCATGGCCCGGCATGCCATTGTGTAACGCCCCAGATGTAACTTTCCATAATTGTAACTCCAACTCTTGCCATTTCCGGCTATGTGATATGTAATTTCCTTCGTCGTTGGGTTTTTTTCTTTTGTTTTGCATTTGGTTCTCTTCATGGATCTCATCTCATAGCATCATTCGCATTACATCTGCATTGTTTTCTTAAAACTTGCATCCGCTCGTAGTTGCCGCTCCTCGCTTCTCTCCGTTGCTTCCGTTGACCGTTCAGAGACCAACTGGGTTTTTCGAGTCCCTCTTGTCTGGCTACTTAATCTCTCTGCTCAGTGCACAGACCCCTCGCGTGCGTGTCCAAACTTCCCCAGACCCGATCCAGGCAGTCATGACGGGTGGGTACGGATCACCCCGGACAACCTTTTGCATCTTTTGTTTCTTCATTTGCCTATCGTTGACCCATAGCCATCCATTCTCGATCGGATGATCCAAACTCCCATCTTCCTTATATATATAGTCCAACCCTAGTCCATTTGTGGACAACCCTAAATTTTCTCCCTTGTCCCATCCATCTCATCCACCGCCGCCACCCACCTACTTGTCTTCCTGGGGATCCCCTCAGTCGCCCCGATCGAATCCCGTAACCACCTCCTTGCTTCTCCTGTGCCTTGATCGGAGTATGGCTCCCCTGCTCATGGAGCCTGAGCGCCCAACCAGCGCAAGCCACTTCTCGCCATCGGTCCAACCCGCAGCCAACCTCCACCTTCTAGATCCGCCCGAGTTCCCATGCCCCCTCTCGATCCAGGAGCCTGAGCTCCCCTGCCTATGTCCCTCGCTAGAGGCCAGCGCCCTGCTGCCTTCTCCTTTCCTGTTCGATCCAGAGGAGACGAGCTCCTCCATGCCCCGCCCCGCGCCATGGACCTGCGCCACTGCCGGACCCCAACCACGTGCCCGACGGTGTCCTGCGCCATCGTCGTTGACCACCAAATGAGTCTCGCGCCCATCTCTTCTTCTCCCTCCTTCCATTCTTCTCTCCAACTCTCTTTGACCTCTCTCTCAACGGTGTGTTCTTCGCATAGGAGCCATGGTCATTCAAAGCTTCAAGTCGCTGCACCGAGCCCCGATCCATGCCTCCCCTTGCCGGATTTGGACCCCCGGCGCCTCCCCGCGCTCTGTTCCACCCGATTCGGCTGCTTCCGTGACATCCCCGTCGCCAAGACCGCCAGATATCGCGGCCCCGCCATGTTCCTGGAGCCGCGACTCCCGCTCGTCCTCTGCTTCGAGCGACCACATGCGCCTGGGATGCCTCCCCTTCGCCCGTTGACCAGTCCCGCTGCCGCGTCTTCTGTTCGAGGATGAGACGAGCCCCTGCCTCCTCGCCCGCTGAGGCAGTCCTGGATTAGGGGGTATCCGAACAGCCGGACTATATACATTGTCCGGACTATTGAAGCGTGAAGATACAAGGCTAAAGACTTCGGCCCGTGTCCGGATGGGACTCTCCTTTGCATGGAAGACAAGCTTGGCGATCCGGATATTATATTTCCTTCCTTGTAACCGACTCCATGTAAACCCTAGCCTACTCTTGTGTCTATATAAACCGGAGAGGATGGTCCTTAGAAGGTCGATCACAATTACAATCATACCATCATAGGCTAGCTCTTAGGGTTTAGCCTCTACGATCTCGTGGTAGATCTAATCGTGTACTACTCATATCTTCAATATTAATCAATCAGAAAGTAGGGTTTTACCTCCATTGAGAGGGCCCGAACCTGGGTAAACATTGTGTCCCTTGCTTCCTGTTACCATCAGCCTAAGACGCACAGATCGGGACCCCCTACCCGAGATCCCCCGGTTTTGACACCGACATTGGTGCTTTCATTGAGAGTTCCTCTGTGTCGTCGTTTTAAAGGCTCGATGGCTTGTCTCGTTGTCAAGGACGACATCACCTCTTGGGGAGCGCTGGCTGTAGGCCAATCTCTCCGACTTGGCGGCTTCATTATGGCCGTCCCCATGGGCTGTCACGCCAACGATGGCCTCTCGGGTCGTCACGCATAACCTCCGCATCAATTCGGAGCTTGCCGAAAAGATGGATCCGATCGAGCTCTCCTCCCTTAATGAGCTCTTGGATCGCATCGCTACTTTGGGAGTCGCAACTGACTACGACCGAATTGGGCTTAAACCCGATCAAAGGGACATTAGACCCCTGTCGGCCACCCATGAGATAGCAGTAGTGGAGGAACCACACACGGGTTGCCCCTCAACTTTGAGGACGAATTATAGCCGGATCACCGAACTCAGCAAGCCGAACACCTACTCAAAGGAATGCATGACCCGAGTCCCAGACTTAGAATCGGGCATCGGGCCGAAGAGATCGGGTGATACACCGGATCCTGAACTGTCGGGCTCGGAACCTTCCGTGCCCCCGGGTGTTAGATAGGATCAAAATCCGGATTCAGCCAACGACACTCGCTCGGACTTAAACTATCTCTCCCGCATCAGGCAAGAGCCCCTGGAGACGGTGCACCGTTACTGGGCCAGATTCCTCCTTGCGCTTAACAAGGTCGAGGACTACCACAAGGAGGATGTAGTCCTGCTTTTCTGCAAAAATTGCACGAACAAAGGACTCCTTAATGCTATAAGTCACCGTGACATAGTGCACATTGCGGACTTAGCAACCATAGTATAGAAGTATTGTGCGATGGAAAGCGCCTGGAAGACACAAACAGAATTTTGGGATAGTACGACCCTCACTAGAAGCTTTGTCCGAACTAAACGGCCAAACTCTCGTAAGTTGACCAATTCAATTCCCAAACCAAAGCCCACCCCAGGGCGTCGAACCGTATTGGAAGAATGGCTCAATGGGCCATGTAAGCTTCACAGTATGCCAGATGCAACACCAACCCATAGCCTTAGGGCATGTTGGATACTCCGGCAGGTAGCTAAAAGTTGCGAGGATCTCCTCGAAAGCCATAAAGCAGAACAACGCCCCGCCAAGGAACACAATATGGTACTAACAGTCGTCGAGACTTTCGCCTCAAACAATAGGTGCAAGAGAGCTCACCGAAGCTCCATTGAAATCTGCCATGGGGCAAAAATAAATCCGTGGAACAACACTGCTATAACTTTCTATGCCAGTGACGAACCCAAATTCCAGACCGTCCGGGCACCAACCATTTTGGTCCTCAGCCCAATAGTGGACGGCTTTCGGCTCACTAAAGTACTCATGGACGGTGGAAGCGGATTAAATCTGATCTACGAAGAAACTCTCGGGAAGATGGAAATTGATAAAAGCCGCATTGAACAAAGCGGCAGAACCTTCAGGGGAATTATCCCTAGTCGGGAGGCACGGTGTGTGGGGAAAATCACACTCGATGTGGTATTCGGCACCACAGAGAATTACAGGTCTGAAGAAATCATATTCCAAGTGTCCCCTTTCAGCAGTGATACCACGCCCTTCTCGGGCGGGACGCGTTTGCAAGCTTTCAAGCTATACCCCATTACGGGTACATGAAGCTTAAAATGCCCGGACCCAATGGAATCATCACTCTAGCTAGTGATCCGGACGCCGCACTCCGCGCCTAAAGCCCACAGCACAAGCCTTGGAAGCACCGTCTGAAGCCCTAGCAGCAGAAGAATTAACAATGCTGCACGCCACCATGGACAGGGACGACATGATACTTGACAAACGACCCAAGTCCACCTCATTTAAACCCGCAGAAGAGATATTCAAATTCCATTTCCACCCAACGGACCCCACGAAGACAGCTTCCATCGGGACACAGTTGAGCCCCGCTATGGACGCCGCACTGCGAGACTTCTTACGCGAGAATTGGGACATTTTCGCCTGGCACCCATCGGACATGTAGGGCATCCCGCACGAATTGGCCGAACACAGCCTTAACATACTAAAGGGATACAAACCTGTCAAACAGACCCTAAGGCGATTTTCGGAGCTCAAATGGCAAACCATGGGGGAGGAGCTAGCCAAGCTACTTGAGGCCGGATTCATCAGAGATGTCAAACATCCGGATTGGCTGGCGAACTTGGTAATGGTACCAAAGAAGGAAAAATCCTGGCGCCTGTGCGTCGAGTTCAAAGACCTTAACAAGGCTTGCCCCAAGGATCCCTTTCCCCTCCCTGGCATCCATCAAATCATCGATGCCACAGCAGGACACGACTCGTTGTGTTTCCTCGACGCATACTTTGGATACCATAAAATAAAGATGGCAGAGTCCGACCAAGCTGCAACAACTTTCATAACGCCATATGGCCCTTTCTGCTTCAACACTCTGCCTTTCGGGCTTAAGAATGCCGGCGCAACCTACCAACGCATGATTCAAACATGCCTGGAAAAGCAAATGCGGAAAATAGTGGAGGCATACGTGGACGACGTAGTCATAAAAACAAGACATGTCGAATCCCTAATAGATGACTTGAGGCTTACGTTCGACAACCTCCGAACATACGACATCAAGATGAATCCAGAGAAATGCGTTTTCGGCGTCCCCTCTGGAAAACTGTTGGGCTTCATCGTTTCCAATAGAGGAATTGAAGCTAATCCGGCAAAAATCCGAGCTTTGTCGCAATTGGTTATACCAACAAACCTCAAACACATCTAGAAACTAGCTGGATGCATGGCTGCTTTGAGCCGCTTTATCTCCAGGTTAGGAGAAAAGGCATTGCCTCTTTACCACCTTCTTCGGTGCACCGAACACTTCATGTGGACAGATGCAGCCACGGCAGGACTCGATGAAATAAAGACCTTATTGGCCAATAATCCAGTCCTAACAGTGCCAAATATCGGCGAACCTATGCTGCTGTACATAGCTGCAACACATCAAGTTGTAAGCGCAGTACTCGTCGTCGAACGAGAGGTTGACGGATACAAATTCCCGCTACAGAAGCCGGTTTATTACGTATCCATGGTCCTCACCGCATGCAAATCCCGATACCCACACTATCAAAAAATAGCATACGCGGTATTCATGGCATCCCGAAAGCTATGACACTACTTTCAAGAGTGTTCAATTACGGTGGCCTCCTAAGTACCACTAAACGATATAATAAATAACCGCGATGCCACGGGTCGGATCGCTAAATGGGCCATCGAGCTCCTTCCGTTCGACATAATATACAAGCCTCGGCGGGCTATCAAGTCACAAGTATTAGCTGACTTTGTCGCTGAATGGACGGAAGCCGAACTCCCTAAAGAGTATGGTGCGTTCTCTAACTGGATCATGCACTTCGACGGCTCTAAAATGCTGGCCGGATTGGGAGCAGGTGTAGTCCTGACGTCTCCCACCGGAGACACATTCCAATACGTCCTCCAAATATTATACACAGACTCCAACAATGCAGCCGAATATGAGGCTCTCTTGCACAGTCTTCGGATGGCAGTCTCTATGGGCATTCAACGCCTAGAGGTGCGCGGGGATTCAAACCTCGCAATATAAAAAATAAACGGAGACTTTGATGCCAAGGATCCAAAAATGGCGGCCTACCGTAATGCCGTCCTTAAAATGTCAGCTCGGTTCGAGGGGCTCGAATTTCACCATGTGGCTCGAGAAAACAATCAAGCGGCAGATGTCCTTGCTCGCATCGACGCTAAACGTGACCTTGTCCGACCTAACATATTCCTGGAAAGGCTCTTCAAGCAATCCATGGTATGGGAAGGGGAGTTCGGCAATACCAGCACGGATCCGAATACATCCCCAGATTCCGAACTATCAGACATAATCGGAGGCTCTACCACCGAAATAACATCGTCAGCCCATGAAATAATGGTTGTCATCGCCCCGTGGACTGAGCCTTTCTTGGCCTACCTAAATAGGCAGAAGCTCCCCGAAGATCAAAATGAAGCACGCTGCATCGTCCGGCGTTCTAAAGCTTACAAAGTCCATGAAGGGGAACTCTATAAGAAAAGTGTGACCGGAGTGCTCCAAAGGTGAATCTCCGAAGAGGAAGGGCGCCAGCTCTTGGCTGAAATCCATGCCGGACTGGGCGGGCACCACGCCGTGGCTCGAGCACTAGTTAGCAAGGCCTTCCGTACAAGTTTCTATTGGCCGACGGCCCGAGTAGACGAACAGGACCTAGTCGAACAGTGCGTCGGTTGCCAGCTCTTTGCCAATGAGAGTCATATGCCCCCTACCGCTCTCCAAACAATCCCCATAACTTGGCCCTTCGCGGTCTGGGGGCTGGATATGGTTGCACCCCTTAAAGGGGGAAGCCACAAGAAAAAATACTTATTGGTCATGGTAGACAAGTTCACCAAATGGATAGAAGCCAAACCAGTGAAAACGGCTGAATCCAGACCAGTAATAGACTTTATATCCGGGGTCGTACACCGATACGGTGTCCCCCACAGCATCATCACCGATAATGGCTCAAATTTCACAGCCGATGAAGTGAAAGCTTGGTGCGGCAAAATGGGCATTAAGCTCGACTAAGCTTCCGTCTACCATCCTCAAACAAATGGCCAGGTCGAACGGGCAAACGGTCTCATCATGAGCGTCATTAAACCCAGACTAATGCGATCCTTGACAGAGTCGGACACTCATTGGGTCGAGGAGCTTGACTCCGTGCTCTGGGGCCTGCGGACCACGTCGAATCGCACCACCAGATATACACAATTTTTTGTGGTGTACGGTGCGAAAGCAGTACTACCCTGCGACATAATACACGATTCGCCACGTGTACGCATGTACGAAAAGAAGGAGCCGAGTTAGATCGGTAAGATAACTTGGACGCCCTGGAAGAGGAGCGCGACGTTGCGAAGGCCCGTTCCACATTCTATCAACATCAGGCTAGACGATACCAAAGCAGAGAAGTGCGGGCCAAAACTTATAATATTGGAGAGCTGGTTCTACGCTTACTGGAGAAGAAGGACAAGCTCAAACCCAAGTGGGAGGGTCCCTTCATCATCGACAAAGTTCTAACCGGAGGAGTGTACCGCCTACGTAATGCGTCCGATAACAGACTCGAGCCGAACCCATGGAACGCGGCCAGACTCGGGAGATTCTACGCCTAGAGCTGAACTCAGTGTTCGTCTCCTTACGTCCTCCTTTTTTAATTATGCTCCCTCCCTTTTCCTTTCTCGATCTTTTTCTCTTCACACAAAGTATTTAATACAGTGCGGACTCATAGATTATTCCGGCCGCACTACGTGTGTAAGCAATACCGGGGGGCTTCCTATACGCAAGCTAAACATAACCTACCCTAAAAGGCTTTTTGACCATCTGTGCCTTTTCTTCAACATTATATGCATCTATAGGACTTAAGATGTGGCCAAGATGGGTTGCCTGGCTCCTGTGTTTATGCCCTATGTTCCCGTTAATTCAGCTAGGGCATAAGGGGAGCACCTCTGCGATTGTTACTGCCGGTTCAGCCGGATGTGTACCTCAGACTGGGTGAAGCCGAAAGCTAGTTTCCTTAAGAGAATATTCGGTCGGTGAACAAAAGATGTCTTTGTTTATCATAACATTAATCTCCAGAAGTTTTGTATCCTGCGCTATGGTTCGCAGTCCGGACATGTGCCTTGACGCATGCTTACGCAGGGAAAGTAACCCTTAACGGAACTATTCTCCCTGGAAGATGTTTCTTACTATCCATGTAATATAACATAACTAGTTGGGTACTTGTCTATTCAAGAACATATGACCCCTACGCCTGGTTTCCACGCATACTCCGGTTTTGTATAACCGAGCGGGTATTCGGACACACCCCGGACTGTAGGATCCGGGGGCTGAAGCGAAAAGGTCCGCCATGACAAATGATTTTAATCCGGCTAGGGGCTACTTATGTCCACTAAATTACACAGTCATTTGGAATGACTATATTCCTCCTCTATACCATCCAACAGGCTATCTAGCTTACAATCCTGTTGAGAATACTTCACGGCTAAAGCCACCTGGTCATAAACCAGACTCACGGGAATTTCTTGCCCATCTGGCCCTGCAGGTCCGACTACGGCCATATGGTTCGGGTCCAGCTTGGTGTAGCGCGTCTTCACCATAGCCCATGCTTCCCTCGCACCCTGCCGGCAGGCTGACATCTTCCACAGTCGAAAGTGCCGCCGTGTTCCTTGAAGCATGTCCACAAGCTCTCCCATGCCATTCGGCAAGAGGCTTGATGGCCACAAGGCTTGCTCTACGCCTTGCATCGCCTGCCGAGCTCGCTCGTGCAGCTGTGAGAGGTCTTGCAGTAAATCGCCTACAGATGCAACATTCGTACATAAAAAACTCATTCAATATACTTCCCCGCCAAACTATGCTACAGTTCGTCTAGGCACTTACCATAAATGCCGCGGCGAAGCCTTTTGTTCTCCTTCACGGAGTCCGCCAGCTGCGCACGGACGTCTTTCAATTCCGTGTCCAACCAGACATTGGCATCTTGGAGAGTATTCTTCTGCTGCTTAACTTGCGTAAGAATGCGCTCGCCAGCCTTTAGTTGCCTCTGGAGATGAGACTCGTCATCCCTCCCGCCCTCCAGAGTTACTCTGGGGTTATCTGCAAAATTTTCTGTTAAATTTATCCTACCAGCCAGTTGCTAACTGGTACATTTTCGTACAATCAAGATAAATGTTACCATATGAGGCCTTCTGGGATTCCTCTAGCTTGGCAACTGTGGCCCTTAGTTGGGTCTTGCACTCCTCTAGCTCCCGAGACAATTGCTCATTCTTAACTACAAGAACCCGCGCATAAATTGATACTTAAAACTGTTGTGCCAACCGTTTCCAGTCTCAGGGGCTACTGCTATACATGCTCATCAAACTTTCTTACCCGTATATCTTTGGTACACTGGACCGTCGCCCAGGCGAGCCCGCTTTTAGCAGCTCGGATGTATGCGTCTCCCGAATTGAAAGCATTAAATGCCTCTTCAGAAAAGATGTTGTTGCGAAGTACGACCCGTCGACGCCGGTGATTCATGGCGCTCTCTACATCGGAATTTGTGGCAGAGAGCATATCGGCGTCCAGTGTCGGAGGACTATGCAGCATCAGCCCTACGTCCGCCTCCTCTCTCGAAGTTGGTTCTGGAGCCTGACTGGTGGAGGCGTGGTTGGCAGGATCCCCGGATATAGTCCGGATACTCCTCTTCCTGCCAGGATGTAAAGGGCGTTGTTATACTTCAAATAACAATAATTACAGGACAGGTTGTTTCCTTACCACTGTAGAGGCGTGTCGGCCCTAACCGCCTTCCTCTTGAGCCTACACAATCCGGACGCCTGTGGCTGACGGGTCCCTAGGAGCTCGGCCCTGCGCTCCGAACGTCGCTTCTGGAAAAACACGACGCTTTAGGGATAAGGCATGACATCAGGAAAGAATCCTCTTCGGAGGATCGAGTCTCTGGCTTGGCTTACATGCGACGAAGGTAGCAGTCCGGGATAGTCAGCAGTAATAGCCACTGAGGCGCCGTCATAGCTCGCCCGATAAAATATCCCGTCGACAAGCTCCACGGCCACATCTGGGTCTTCTTCGAGTCCTGGATCCAGGGCCCTTTCGGGGACCTCTGGCTATGGGGAAGGGCTGGAGATTCCTTCTACGGCCCTCCTTAGTTCCTTCTCAGAAATATCGAGGCAGGTAACTTTAGCAAAGAACGCCACGATAAGTGAAGCGAGAAAATAAATGACGACTTACCCAGTTTGGGAATTGTACATGGAGAATCCATCCCGCGGTTTGATGTGAAGGAAGTCTTCCTCTTCTCCTTACTATAGATCAGACAGTATCCTTGCCAAAGCAGTGGCGGAGTCCGGACCCTTACAGCCACAACAGGTGGCATCGTCTGCTTTGTTGAAATGCCACATGGGATTGCCCCGATATTGAAGCGGCTGCACTCCCCGCATTATGCGTATTGCCATGACCTTGACTATCGTCAGTCCGGATTTGGCCAGTAACTTTATCCTGCTCATCAGGAACTGTATTTCCCTGGTATCCTCTTCTTGGGGGCCTCGGGGGTGCAAGCTTAGACGTGCCCTCGGCAGGGTGTTACTGAACTTGGGGAGTCCTATCTGGACTGGATCCGGAAGGGGAGCGTCGTCAATATAAAACCACTCTGAAGCCCAGTTATCTTGTGCCTTCTTGGGAGAGCCGGATAGGTATCCGATCTCAGCGATACGCCATACTTCGGCCCCGCCCACTAGACATAGGGACTCTCCCTGGTTGCGGGGGACAAGGCAGAACAACTTCTTCCACAAACCGAAATGAGCCTCGCAGCCTAGAAATAGCTTGCAAAGGGCAACATACCCTCCTATATGTAGTACAGAGGCGGGGGTAAAGTTGTGCAACTGGAGGCCGTAGAACTCCAGGAGCCCACAAAGGAATGGATGAATAGGAAACCCGACGCCCCTTAACAGATGCGGAATGAGGCATATTCGCTCCTCCGGAGATGGATTGGGGGATCTCTCCGCTTGTTCTCCGCCATTATAGGTGGCCACTCCGGCTCGGACAGGGACCATGAACGCCGGCGGGAGAAGACCTTGGGTTTGTAACTTTATCAAACGACTACGAGAAACTGAACACTCTCCCCAGTCCCCCAGCTTGGGGCAAGGGGAGCGAGCAGAAGAGCTGCGACGACTGGCCATGTTGGAATGGTTTTTTCGGGGCGCTCTGTTGGATGCTTGATCGAGGAGGGAGAGTGAGGTTTGGATCTGGGAATCCCCGTCTCTTCAAATAGACGGTTAGCCCGAAGGACCAAGGGTGGCAAATGCAAAAATGCCTCGACTCCTTGCATTCGCTCGACATGTGGAAATGGTCATTATTGAGGCACTAAAGTCGAGGAGTACAACATTGATGAGATGCCAGACACTGTTCGTCGTGATGGGTACATTGGAGTATTCGGAGAAGGAACCTGCCTTGCACTGCCGAAGACAAGACTGTGCGTCGGACTCATCATCATTGAAGCCTAGTTCAGGGGCTACTGAGGGAGTCCTGGATTAGGGGGTATCGGGATAGCCAGACTATATACATCGTCTGGACTATTGAAGCGTGAAGATACAAGACTCAAGACTTCGGCCCGTGTCTGGATGGGACTCTCCTTTGCGTGGAATACAAGCTTGGCGATCCGGATATTATATTTCCTTCCTTGTAACCGACTCCATGTAAACCCTAGCCCTCTCCAGTGTCTATATAAACCAGAGAGGATGGTCCTTAGAAGGCCGATCACAATTGCAATCATACCATCATCGGCTATTTCTTAGGGTTTAGCCTCTACGATCTCGTGGTGGATCTGCTCTTGTACTACTCTTATCTTCAATATTAATCAAACAGGAAGTAGGGTTTTAGCTCCATCGAGAGGGCCCGAACCTGGGTAAACATTGTGTCCCTTGCTTCCTGTTACCATCAGCCTAAGACACACAGATCGGGACCCCCTACCCGAGATCCGCCGGTTTTGACACCGACACCCGCTTCGTCCAGCCGCGTTGACCAGTCGTGTAGGCCGACAGCTCGCCCGCTTCGGCCTGCCTCCTCCACCGCCCTGGGCTAGGCCTAGCTGGGTGATCCCCCAGCGCCCATGCTCCCATCGGGCCAATCAGATTCAGCCCGATTCATGTTTTTTTCTGCAGAACGATTTTAGCTATTTTTCCAGTGATTTACCTATTTTACAGAAAAGTCCCTCTAGATCATGCATTTAATAACTCACAAATGGTGTATCAGTTTAAAATGATTTTAATATGTAAAATGCTTAGTTTTTCATCAAGTTTCATAATATTCCACTTTCATCGATGTTAAAATGCTTAAACTTGCTGTTTGTTTAAATTTTCTTAAATGCCATGCTAAAATGATTTATTTCATAACTAATTAACCGTATCCCCGAATTAAACAAACTTTATATGTAAATGGTGTGGAATAATGCATATATTAACTTGGTGCACTTTGTTTTACTGCTTAACAACATTAAAATATGGTTTAGGCCAGAGCAGTAGCTAATTCAAAATATGGACATGAGGATTTTCCGTAATTGTTGTTTGTTGTTCCGGCCTCATTTCAACTTGCCTAGATAGGTAGTTCTATTGTGCTTCACCTCTTGCCATATTTAATAACATTTAATATTGTTGGATATATAAACGAGAGAGAACTAAATAATTGAATGTGGTGTTCCATCAATATGCAACTCGTTGCATATTGAGCTCCACTTAACTTGTAGTATTGTTTGTTGCACTTTGCCATGCGATGCCTCTTTAAACCGGACATGCATCATACTTGTTTGTGCATCATGCCATGTTTATGCTTGTTCATTTACCATGTTGTTTGCTTCTTTCAAGTGTTGCTTCTTAGTTTTGGTAACGTTGCGATTGTGAGGATCTGTTCGACTATGTTGGTTCGTTTACTTCATGGACTCGTTCTTCTTCCTTGCGGCATTTCAGGCAAGATGACCATTACCCTCGATATCACTTCTATCTTTGCTTGCTAGTTTCTTTGTTCTATCACTATGCTTTGCTACCTGTCACTTGTTTACAATGCCTCCCATATTGCCATGTCAGCCTCTAACTTTTTCACCCTTCCTAGCAAACCGTTGTTTGGCTATGTTGCTCCTTTTGCTCAGCCCCTCTTATTGCATTGCTAGTTGCAGGTCAAGTTGAAGATTGCTCCATGTTGGAACATGGTTATGTTAGGATATCACAATATCTCTTATGTTAATTAATGCATCTATATATTTGGTAAAGGGTGGAAGGCTCGGCCTTATGCCTGGTGATTTGTTCCACTCTTGACGCCTTAGTTTCTGTCATACCGGTGTTATGTTCCTTGATTTTTTGTTCCTCACGCGGTCGGGTTTATGGGAACCCCTTGACAGTTCGCCTTGAATAAAACTCCTCGGGGTCTGGGGTCTGCAGCCTCGAGGGTCATCTTTAACCCACCCTTGGGGTCTGCCAAACAACCTATAACCCACCCTTGGGGTCTGCAGCCTCGAGGGTCATCTTTATTTTAACCCCCCGGTCTAGTGCTTCTCTAGGTGTTGGTCCAAACCGAGTAGAATACGGGGCCACCTCAGGGAAATTTGAGGGTTGGTTTTACTCGTAGGATGTCTCATCCAGTGTGCCCTGAGAACGAGATATGTGCAGCTCCTATCGGGATTTGTCGGCACATTTGGGCGGTCTTGCTGGTCTTGTTTTACCATTGTCGAAATGTCTTGTAACCGGGATTCCGAGACAGATCGGGTCTTCCAGGGAGAAGGAAGTCGGGCTCGCGGTTATGTGGTAGATGGGAATTTGTTAATATCTGGTTATAGAGAACTTGACACTTGACTTAATTAAAATGCATCAACCACGTGTGTAGCCGTGATGGTCTCTTTTCGGCGGAGTCCGGGAAGTGAACACGGTCTTTCTGTTATGATTGTGTGTATGTAGTTTCAGGATCACTTCTTGATCACTTCTAGCTTCTCGACCGTTCCATTGCTTCTCTTCTCGCTCTTATTTGCGTATGTTAGCCACCATATTTTCTTCGTGCTTGCTGCAACTCCACCTCATTACCACTATCTACCCATAAGCTTAAATAGTCTTGATCTCGCGGGTTTTAAGATTGTTGAGTCCTCATGACTCACCAGATACTATCACAATAGTTGCAGGTGCCGATGATACCAGTGTAGGTGATGCAACCGAGCTTAGATGGGAGCTCAACGAAGATCTTGGTGGTTGCTATGTTTTGTTTCATGTTGATCAGTAGTGGAGACCAGTTGGGACGATCGGGGATCTAGCATTTGGGGTTGTCTTCTTTCTTTTCGATTTGTCTGTAGACGGACCTATGTGTGTGCTCTGATTGATGGATTACTTATTTAAGTATTGTGTGAAGTGGCGATTGTAAGCCAACTCTATTTACCCCTTTCTTGTTCATTACATGGGATTGTGTGAAGATGACCCTTCTTGCAACAAAACCACAATGCGGTTATGCCTCTAAGTCGTGCTTTAACACGTGGGAGATATAGCCGCATCGTGGGCGTTACAAGTTGGTAATCAGAGCCATCCCCGACTTAGGATCCCCCTGCTTGATCGAATCGTTGGCGTTGTTGAGTCTAGAAAAAAAATGTTTTGAGTCTTAGGATTATATATATCGGAGAGTAGGATTATTTTTACTCCTCAGTCCCTTCGTCGCTCTGGTGAGGTCTCCTGACGTAGATGTTTTGTCTTTCCTCTCCTCAAATTTCACAAAAAAAATTAGGATCACGCGGGTATCTTGGGATCATTCCGATATTCTTGTGACGAGAACATTGTTCTTGGTGCCTCCTGACATATAGGGGTTGTGGCGGTGTCCCGGGGAGTTGAGCTCCAAGGTGTTGTCGTCACAAATTTGTAGCAAAAGTTGGCATTTTCTTCTTCATTCTGTTATTCCAATGATCTATCTTCTATTCTTTCTCCCGGAGGCATTGTGATGTTTCTCTTTTCACTCATCATCTCAAATTGTGAGGATCATGTTCTTTTCGTGCTTATCCATTTAATCAAAGTGTTGTGTCATCTCTTCAAGTTCTATTCATCTTATCAAGTCTTGCATCTCTTTTCAACCGGAGTGTTGTCCGAATTTGATCTTCCTTGTTCCTTGGTTATATCGTTTCAACCAGGGTGGTTCCAATTCCTTATTGTCCATTGTGCTCGTAATTCATAGCTTTGCAACCTACAAGGTTCTCGTGATGTTCCTTGTTCCTCTTTGCTAACAGACTCTTTGCAATCTCGTTCATGTCCATTGTATTCTTTCATTCATTTTGTTCAACCTCTCAAGGTTCATGGTTCCACTCATTTGTCAAAGAAGCAACTTGGTTTACCTCTTGCTCTTCCGCTTCCCTCCGGTGCCATCCTAGATCTCGGGACGAGATCCTCTTGTAATGGTGGAGTGTTGTAACGCCCCGGATGTAACTTTCCATAATTGTAACTCCAACTCTTGCCATTTCCGGCTATGTGATATGTTATTTCCTTCATGGTTGGGTTTTTTTTCATTTGTTTTGCATTTTGTTCTTGTCATGCATCTCATCTCATATCATCATTCGCATTACATCTGCATTGTTTTCTTAAAATTTGCATCCATTCGTAGTTGGCGCTCCTCGCTTCTCTCCGCTGCTTCCGTTAACCGTTCAGAGACCAACTGGGTTTTTTGAGTCCTTCTTGTCTAGCCGCTTAATCTCTCTGCTCATTGCACAGACCCCTCGCGTGCGCGTCCGAACTTCCCTAGACCCGATTCGGGCAGTCGTGACGGGTGGGTCCGGATCAACCCGGACAACCTTTTGCATCTTTCGTTTCTTCATTTGCCTACCCGTTGACCAGTATCCATCCATTCTCGATGGGATGATGCAAACTCCCCTCTTCCTTATATATATAGGCCACCCCTAGTCCATTTGTGGAGAACCCTAAATTTTCTCCCCTTGTCCCATCCACCACCGCCACCCACCTACATGTCTTCCTCGGGATCCCCTCATTCCCCCCGATCCAATCCCGTAACCACCTCCTCGCTTCTCCTCTGCCTTGACCGGAGTATGGCTCCCCTTCTCATGGCGCCCGAGCGCCCAACCAGCACAAGCCACTTCTCGCCATCAATCCAATCCAGGAGCCCAAGCTCCCCTCCCTAAGGCCCTCGTCAGATCCTACAATTTTCCTTTGCTCCATTCCTTTGAACCAAATGCATGAATAGTAGTACCATAGGAAACTTTCCAATTCCTATGTTTTCCCTTCACTTTTCATTTCAAGCACTAGCGATTCTAGAAGGCAGGCTTGAGCAGGGAAAAGCCTAAACTCAAAAAATGTTTTTGTGCTACTTCAACCACTTTGGACCCAGGCCACTGCCCCACTAGCTAAACTCCCAGGCCCATCTACAAATGCACAGCTCAGACGCGCAGAGATAAAAAATGATGGCTTTCAAGAGAGTCCATCACAGACAGCTAAGTTGCCTGGCACCTCATTGCTTGTCATATAGTAGGAGAAACTAATCGTATTTCACGTTACTACGTGTGATCAGAGGACAATATATATAACATGTAGAGTAAAAAAGCGATGCAACTAAGTGTACAACCTCTTTGGAAAAGCCATGTTAATCTCAACGTGATTTGGTTGGTCGGTGGGGATGCTCCGGTTGATTTGGCTGGAGGAGGAGGGGAAGAAGATCTTAGGCATCTAGAGATGGAGCCCGGGGTACTGCTCCATTGTGATGGAGGTTTTCGTCATTGGAGCAGCTCTCGTGAGTTGTACGACGGCGAGGCTGATGCAGGACGAGAGAGACAACATTAACGTGAGTGGAATTCTAATAGCATCCCCAATAGATGATGCAAAATACATAACCACAAAGTGCTAGATGTAAAATACATCAGCCGCTCATCTCTGAACTTAACTGTCGAAACTGAATTTAACTGTCGAAACTGAATTTAACTGTCAAAACTGAATTTTGCTATCGAAACTAAATTTTACTGTCAAAACTGAACGCACTAGTAGCAGAAAAGCTGTAGCAGCAGCAGCAGTGTGTGCATGAGCCGGGGCAGCTGGTCGTGTAGCAGAATCTCGGGTAGCAGCTGCAGGGGCTCGAGGGAGAGCAGGATTTTTTGCTCATGCTATAGCAGCGTGTGCAAGAGTAGAGCAGCAGCGCAAGCAAGAGCAAGAGAGAGAGCAGCAGCACAAGCAAGAGTAAGAGCATACCAAGCAGGGGACCGAGAGCAAGAGCAGACTAGCATCGTGAGCGAGATCCAAAGCAGCAACAGCTCCTACTGATGTTGACGTCGCCATCGAGGGAGCGACGCCATGGAGGAAGTGCCCAGCGACGCCGCGGTGGATGGAGCCGCACCATGTCGGCTCGAGACGGAGTACCAGCAGTACTATGAGATCGAATCATATAGTAGAACCTCTTTGGTGGTGCCAATTAGGCCTCAGCTTCATCCGAGGAGTCGGTGATGATGCGGATCTTCCAGGTGCATGTGAAGACGGCGGTGTGGAAATGAAGGTGACGTGAAAGATGAGGATAACATCGGGGCAGCTCCCTGGAGGTGGAGGACGGGGTGGCTGAACTGGCGGGACGACGAGATCGACGATGGATCCTCATCTCGTGCGGTGGATGAGGGACGTCGAGGTGTTCATGTGGACGACGTCGTCAGAGAAGAGGCTCCGGCTGGGTGGCGGATGGAGGAGGGTGTCGGGCTTCGCGGGTTTTTGCAGCCTCCTTGTACGATGGGTGGGCAGATGGGATGGGAGGGGGAACCGTGGCTTAGGGATGCGCTTGTCCGAAATTTTGGGTAAGTTCTGAAAGTACCCCCACAGATTTGAGCTAGGCGGTTCTTTCGGTTCAGGGGTATCACGGGCATTTCGCATGTCGGGATTTCATAGGATGTGGGAGTTTTCGCGCACATTGTAATTTTGGGATAGCAAGGCGCGGGTTGATATGGAGGGAGTTTTCGGAGCACAACAAGACAAATATACATCTTAAATATTTCGGTGTAACAAGTCGTGGGTTGAAATTTCCAGACAAGCCCAACGTGTAATGTACCAAATCAATTCGCACTTCCCTCGACGAAAAAACAAAAAGAAATCAATTTGCACAACACAAGAGAGTCCTGTCCTGTTTACCGTACCAAATCAATTCGCACTACAAATGCCATTCAAAACATTGAATTCATGTTATGTTCAATTAAATTATTTCGCTACGTGTATAACCCATGCAACCTAATAATCAAATGAACGTTTTAGTGCATTCCAAATGTATATAATACTGCTTCAGTTTGAACTAAATTTGAATTTTTTTCTCTATTTGAATAAGATCTACAATCATGATTGTTGTCAAGTTAAACCATTTGAATTCGTTTCTCTATTTTAGTAAGATCTACAATCATCATTGTTGTCAAGTTAAACCATTGTTTGTATATTATCTTCACATCACACCACATGATTACTGTCGAGTTAGATATGAACTATGTGTACTATATAAACTCGAACTCGATTTTTTGAATCCACTTTATGTTGATTTAAAATCATAGTACATTTCAAGCTCTAGCTAGATCTTCGTAATCTAAACCATGTCTCATATGTATAATGTGTTTATCACATAATGTATGCATGGTGCCCCGCACCCTACGCCTACAAGTATTTAGATGTGAGTTGCAAATGCCACACATTATCACATCAAAAAAGATGTGAGATTGTTCGATATATAGTATGGTTTATATTGTTTGATATTTATTTGTGAGCTGCAAACACCACACATTATCACAAATTCAAATAAAATGTGAGGTTGTTTGATGTATAGTATGGTATAGATTTTTCGATATTTAGTTGTGAGTTGCAAAACATGTCCAAAACAACACCACGCGTATCACTGCTATATTCATGCATGCATACATTTATAACATTATGATCTCCTATTCAAATATATGAATCTAGTTCCAAATCAAATTAAGATCTTTGTTAGTCTCTTACACCCACACAATCCTCTAACCTTTGTAGCTAGCACTAACTTTCTCTCATGCATGCACACACCCTGCTCACCCTCCCCCTCCATGAGCATTCTATCCAATCGCACACATTCATTTTTTTCTTTTGGTCGTTCTCCCACGGTTTCTACAACTCCTTTCCGACACACACCGACCGATAAACCTCTCGAGCCATGTCTGCCTACCACATACACATGCACCTTCCATCTCCTCCTTTCTGTGTCCATGGCTCGTGTCTCTCATACGGTCCCACACACATGTAAACTCTCGCCCCTCTTTTCACCGATCTCACAAATCACACACTCCTCCCCCTATCTAGCTAGTAGGCCCCTCGCACCACCTCCTAGCTCCATGGTCTCTGTCTGTCCATCTCGCTGGGCCTTATTTGCCTCTAACAAATTGATGTACACCGACCAATCTCCGGCTATACATATGGCTAGCTAGGTCATTATAACTTGTTTTCCCCACTTTTGTGATGATACGTGTTTGTCACAGTAGGTTACGTTTTTGTCATGCATGTACATCCATGACGATGTTTTCACAGAATCAAGATAGTCATACATGTGTTGTCGTACAAGTGTTCCATGACATTACCAAAATTATCATCACTGAAGTGTCCACTTCCACGATGATAAATCACTTGTCATAGAAGTGCTTTCGTCAAGGGTGACCGACACGTGACATCCATCATAAAGGGTCACCGTTAAGCTACCGGGTCTGGTTTTGGATCCGATAACCCATTAACAGCCCGGACCAATGGGGATTTTCCACGTGTAAAATTCTCATTGGCCGGAGAAAACCTGTATTAGCTCATAGTTGAGACAAATGTCATCCACTCATTGGACAGGAGGCGCCTATGATACGTCGACACATGGCACGACCTAGCAGAGGCCCATTCCGGTGAAAAGGCCGGCCCGTTTGACTTGGTCAAAAGGTAAAGGGTCGGCCCATGAAAATCCTGTTAACGACGTGTTCATATATAGCCCATTTACGATCCGCTAACTCGGACCCATTACAGCATATCAAAATTAAGCCCAGTAGCTTCATCTAGGCCATCCAATATGATTCCAGCCCGTTGTAACTTCCGGCCCTTGTATGGCCCATGATGTCTTTTGGCCCATATGAGGCCCTTTGTAACTCTCGGCCCAGTAACGGCCTGTGGTGAATCTGGCCCGTAATGAACAGTTTACCACTTTATACCCATTAACGACCCATTATTCCATTGGGCCGTTTCCAACGCGTGTTATCTTTCGGCCCTCTCAGGGCCCATTTATTCTTGGGCTCATATCCATCATTCAGTTACTTACGGCCCGTTATTAGCCTTCTCTGCTTATGGGCCAAATTCAACCCGTGGTTACAATCAGCCCGTTTGCGGCCCGTTAATCCATTTGGTCGTTTTCATAGCGTCATCAAATACGGCCGATTAACAACGGCCCGTTATGGTCGGCCCATGAACGGAAGATTCCAACTCTAGCCCGTTTACTGCCCATAATGCGGTGTGTTATTGGCCCATGTTTGGCCGATCGATCATACGGCCCATAGAAGGCCCATTGATGATATGGCCCCTGGAAGGCCCATTGATTCTACGGCCTGTGGAAGGCCCATTGATTCTACGGCCCATAGAAGGCCCATTGTTTCTATGGCCCTTAGAATGCCCATTGTTTCGACGGCCCGTAGGAGGCCCATGGTAACTACAGTAAATATGTAGCCCATGGTTATTGTGGCCTAGTTTAAAAAAATAGGTTATTGCGGCCACTAGCAATCCGCGGAAAAGGAACTACACTGACTACAAACAAATAAATAAACAAGATAACAAGGAAATAAATAAGCAAGCAACTTACGCTAGGCTATCACGGCTATTACACATATTACATCCACTGGGCATCAAAGTTCGCCACCAGTGCAATTATAGGGAACAAAGCAGCATATCACATACACTGGTTGTCGAAGTTGGCGATCAGTGCAAATAAATGCCGCAGCAAAACAAGTCCAGAACTGAAAGCACTTCAGAAGAGCTCAAGAAACAATATCCTGGGTACCCATAATGCTGGCAAGATGATTATCAAGCTTATTAAGTTTCTCTTGTTTGGTGCTTAAATCCTCCAGCACTTGCTGTTGCACCAGAAAGTATGCATTTGAATTCTGCAGGGACTTCCTCAGTCCTTTGGCTTGGTGTCATAGCACATCTGATCGATGTCTTTCAACTTGAAGTTGTGACTCAAGGAGACAAACTAATTCAGGTAGCGAGTTCGAAGAGCTTGGGCCAGCAGTAGTGGCGAGTAACTCAAACACTACATCAAGACAGGACTTTTGGGTTGTCTCACCGAAGATAGTTTTTATCAGCTTTCTTGGAGACCAAAAGGGATGTCTCACTATCTTGAACCTTATCTGCGTTACTACTTTTACCATTGAATAATGGGGTACTATTCTACAATATTTTGTCCGCATTCTAAAAGAGAAACATGCAGACACATCATAGGCTTACCGTGTTGTATATGAAACTCATTTTGGTAAATCAGTTCCATAGTAAAGTGGATAGGATAACAACATGAAACAAACATATATCTATGTACCATGGTCACTTTATGCCTATATCATTCTAGTTTTTGTTGCCAAATCAAGACAGAGACACAGTTCAAATAATATTTGTTCAAGACAAAGCAGAATAGACAGAATATAAGTGTGGGAAACTATAGAGCAATAACAACACTTGTAATCTGCGTGACATGAGAACATAACTGTTTATTAAATTTAAACTAAAATCAACATAGAGCAAGTTACAACAGCAAACCAATTACAGAAATAGGTTTAAAACATACCTGTTGCGCCATTGGAGTTTCAATTCCATCCTTCAAATTTGAAAATAGTTGGTATGAGTAAATAAAGTGATGCAAGAGCAAAGGAGTATGACCATAGCTAAAGAACCTGACTTGAGAACAATTCTTCTTCTGCTTTAAGCATTGAGTTGGGATTTAGAGTGGCGATCCTCGTGCTTAGGGCGCTGCACTTCCCTTACTAACTGCTCATGTTTGGGTGCTTTCTTGTGGACACTGTGCTCTGTCAACTGGAACTGGATTACTATCTGCTGGGGTTGGGGTTAGAAGGGGTGTAGCTAGTTCTCTGTCAAACTGGGTAGGGGTACAATCTGCGAGAGTCTAGGATATGTGTGGTGGTGCTGGTTCTTGGGCAAGTACAACCGCGATTCTATCTGCATCGACGGGTAGCACTATCTTTTCTGAAGACCATGTTGTTACTCCATTAGATACTGCCATCACCCTCTCCAATTCAAATGGCTGATAAACAAGAAAAGTAATTATATGTATATACATTGTATGATAGACAGGTGCAATGGATAGTGTGGAATAAAAGAGGGCATGAAATAATTAACATTTATGTTGTCTAACGAAACATGATAGCATGACACAATTTCACATATATGATGGCTAACTAAACAGGATAGCATGACACAATTTCACATTTATGATGGCTAACTAAAAAAGATGGGAAGACATTGTTCAAAATATGATGACTATGTAAACATGATGACATGATATAACTATATAATGTGTTTATTAAATAGGTTGGCATGCCATAATTCACATACATGCCGCCTGTGGAAACATGATAGCATAATATAATTCATGGATAGAATGACATAATTCAAAATATGATGACTGTAAACACTAAACATGATGAGATGATATAACTATATGATGTCTTTATTAAATGAGTTGGCATGCCATAATTTAGATAGATGTTGTCTATGTAAACATGATGGCATGATATATTCAAATATATGATTTATATAGTAAGCAAGTAAGCAAATGCCAATCGCATATATGATATAAAAACTAAGCAATGCAAGACAACATGCATAACATGAGTAATATAACCCTGCCAAGTTTGAGCATAGACCTCAGGTGGGAAATAGGACTAGTCATCAATCTCTGAATCCTCCTGTGAGGAGCTATCTGTAACCAACAAGATGTGTGCTTCAACAGGTAGCATTGACTACTCTGAATACCTTGTTTTCACTCCAGATACTTCCATCACCGCTTTAAATTGCTGATGCACAGGAAGAGTAGTTGAATATACAAACATTTTTGACAAATGGAACACGTAATACAAAAAAGGATAGCATGATATAATTCACATATAGGATGATTGGCTAAACAACATGGCATTATATAATTCACATATATAATGCCTTGCAACAAGATAGCACTGGATAATTCACATATATAATTTCTTGCAACAAGATGGCATTGCATAATTCACATATATGGTAATTAGACACTAAACTGGTGGCATTCACACAAAGCATGTCTAAACTAATCAAATTTCATAGCAATGCAAGACACCATACGCACGATATGAGAAACATAACCCTGCCAAGTTAGAGCATACACCTCGAGGGGGGAGGAATAGGACTGGTCATCTGTCTCTGAATCCTCCTCTGAGGAGCTATCCATAACCAGCGAGATATACGATTTGTCAGATAGCATAGTTTGCTCTGAAGACCTTGTTTTCACTCCAGAAGTTTCCATCACCGTGTCAAATGGCTGATACGCATGAAGAGTAGTTGAATGTACTAACATTGTTGACAAATGTTATATGTACCACACAACCATTTAAAAACTCAAGTAGCATGTAATATTAAGTGATGCATAACGTAAGCAGACACGAAAGAGTGTGACCTCTCTTGTGGACCCGTGTAGTCCTCGAGGTCATTTGCTCGGTTGATGATGGTAATGCAGTTGTTGTGGCTGCCGGCAGCGGGGAAGAAGATATGAGGCGGCAAAAGACAGTATGGAGGCCGGATCCCTGCTGTGCTGGACACTTCTGTTGTTGGAGCAGCTGAGCTGTGGTGGACGGCGGTGCAGCAGGAGTGGGACAAACCACAAAAGGTTTTCTTTGACAACTATTTAACGTTACTACGTGTGCTTAGTGGACAATATATATTTAACATGTAGAGTAAAAGAGTGATGCAACAAGTGTAAAACCTCTTTGGCGAAGCCATGTCGATCTCAGCGTGATTGGGTTGGTCGTGGAGGACTCTCCGGATGATTTGGCTGTCAGAGGAGGGGAAGAAGATCTTAGGCGTTTGGAGATGGAGCCCGGGGTACTGCTCCACTGTGATGGCGGGTTTCGTCATTGGAGCAGCTCCGCTGAGTTGTACGACGGCGAGGCTGAAGCAGGACAAGAGAGACAATGTTAACCTGAGTGGAATTCTAATTGCATCTTCAATAGATGACGTAAGATACATAACCACAAAGTGCTAGATGTAAAATACACCAGCCACTTATCTCTGAACTTAACTGACGAAACTAAATTTAACTATCGAAACTGAATTTGACGATCAAAACTGAATTTTGCTGTCAAAGCTGAATTTTACTGTTGAAAGTGAAGGCACTAGAAGGAGAGAAGCAGTAGTAGCAGCAACAGCGCCGAGAGCAGCAGTGCGTGCGAGAGCTGGGGCAGCTGGTCATGTCGCAGCATCTCGGGTAGCAGCTGCAAGGGCTCGAGGGACAGCATGATCTGCTACTCATGCAGCAGCAGCGCGTGCAATAGCAGAGTAGCAGCAGCGGGCGCAAGAGTAGAGTAGCAGCGCAAGCAAGACCAAGCGCGAGAGCAGTGGCGCAAGCAAGTGCAAGAGCGAGAGCAGTAGTGCGAGCAAGCGCAAGAACAAGAGCAAGAGGAGACCAGCCAAGGGATTGAGATCAAGAGCAGAGCAGCAGCGCGAGCAAGAGCCAAAGCAGCAGCAGCTCCTGCTGATGTCGACGTCGTCGCTGAGGGAGTGATGCCGTGGAGGAAGTGGCTGGTGACTCCGTCGTGGATTGAGCCGCACCATTTCAGCTCGGGACTGAGCGCCGAGAGCACCGTGAGATCGAGTCAAGAAGAAAATGTGGCATTAGTGTACAACCTCTTTATTTGCGCCGATTAGGCCTCAACTTCATCTGAGGAAACGGTGATGATGCTGCTCTTGCGGTGCTGCAGGTGAACACAACGATGTGGGAATGGAGGTGGTACGAAAGACGAGGAGAAGATCGGGGAAGCTCCTTGGAGGTGGAGGACGGGGTAGCTAAACCGGCGGGACAACAAAATCGACGATGGATCCTCATCCGGTATGGTGGAAGAGGGACGTCGAGGTGTTGCTGTGGACGACATCGTCGAGGAAGAGGCTCCGGCTGGGTGGCAGATGGAGGAGGCTGTGGGGCTTCATGGATTTTTGTGGCCTCGGTGTACGAATGGGCGGGCGGATGGGATGGGAGGGGGAACCATGGCTTAGGGATGCGCTTGTTCGAAATGTGGGGTAAGTTACAAAACTACCCCCAACGACTTGAGCTAGGCGGTTCTTTCAGTTCAGGGGTATCACGGGCATTTCACGTGTCGGGATTTCGCAGGAGGTGGGAGTTTTCACGCGCGTTGTAATTTTGGGATAGCAAGGCACAGGTTGAGATGGAGGGAGTTTTCGGAGCACAACGAGACTAAGATATATCTTAAATATTTCAGGGTAACAAGGCGCGGGTTGAAAATTTTGCACAAGCCTAACATGGACTGTACCAAATCAATTCGCAATTCCATCAATGAAAAAACTAAAAGAAATCAATTCACACCACACAAGAGAGTGTAGTCAAATCAATTCGCACTAAAAATGCCATTCAAAACTTTGAATCCATGTTATGTTCAATTAAAATATTTCGCTACGTGTATAATGTGTGCAACCTGCTACTCAAATGAACGTTTTAGTGCATTCCAAACGTATATACTACCGCTTCGATATAAACTAAATTTGAATTTGTTTCTCTATTTGAATAAGATCTACAATCATGATTGTTGTGAAGTTAAACCATTTGAATTTGTTTCTCTATTTTAATAAGATCTACAATCATCATTATTGTCAAGTTAAACCATCGTTTGTGTATTATCTTCCCAGCACACCACATGATTACTAGCGAGTTAGATATGAACTATGTGTACTATATGAACTCGAACTCGATTTTTTGAATCCAGTTTATGTTGATTTGAAATCACAGTACATTTCAAGCTCTAGCTAGATCTTCATAATCTAAACCATGTCTTATATGTATAATGTGTTTATCACATAATGTATGCTGCCCCTCCCCCTACGCCTACAAGTATTTAGATGTGAGTTGCAAACGCCACACATTACCACATATTGAAATAAAATGTGAGATTGTTCGATATGTAGTATGGTTTATGTCGGATTATGGGATCCGCAAACCCTTGAAAGGTTCAAACTCTAGGGTGCGTGCAGAGATCTCAACCTACCCAGCCCGCCTACTCGCGATCCTCCTAAGCCTAGCGCATCGAGCTCAAAGGGACAAGAGACACATCAGTTTTATCCTTGTTCGGGCCACCATTGTGGTTTAATATCCTACTCCAACATTTTGGTGGATTGCCTCGAAGGGCTGACGATGAGTTAGTATAGTGGATGAATAAGCCTCAGGAGGTGAGGTGTTCTTGAGCTGGTGTGGTGTATGCTAGTTTTACTTGTTCTGATCCCCCTTTCTATGGAGGTGGCTAGTCCTATTTATAGTGACCATGGTCCTCTTCCGAAATATGAGCCAGAAGGGATCCCACAACGGCCGGATTTGAAAGGGGACAAGTAGTACAGTCTATCCTGACAAAAGTAGTCTTCACCTGCGAAAAGCCTCTGGTCGTGATGCTGCGATGGGCTCGTCGATGACCTCCGTCCTGCCGTCCAGGCGGTCTTGGTATCATTGCACCAGAATGGAAACCTTTGGTCGATTCCTGCGCCCTGCTTCCTTTGCACCGAAGAGGAAAGCTGCGCTCTTCGCCCACTGGCGCCCGCCTGTCCTTGGTCATCATGGCTCACGTCAGCTGAGCCTCGTGAAGCAACATTGCATAGAACTCTCCGCCCCTCAGGAGCCTGCCTGAGGAGGTCGATTCCTTCGGGGGTCATGGCGTCGCCCGCCTTACGAGGATTCGTTCCTCGTGAGGGTCTTGTGTTGTTGATGTTGAAGCTGGGTCGTACTAGGCCGTCATAGGAGCCTCTTGGTGGGCCGCAGGCAGGCAGGGCTGGATAGCCCCGAATCCAGGACGCCGACAGTAGCCCCCGGGCCCAAGGCACGCTCGGACTTGGCTTCTAGGCGAAGCTAAAGGGCAAGTCTGGAGTGCCGCGGGCCCTAATCAGTCTGCGGCCTTGAAGACATGTGGCGGTTGATGGGACGTGGGCGTCTCCATTTTCCCACACCACCTTGAAATCTGACAGATCCAGCAGCTGCCCGTTGTCAGTGCAGCTCGCCCTTCACAAATTACCATGCTCAGCTCTTGTTTCCTCCTTCCCAATCTTGCTTCCGCATACAAAGATCCGATGTAGGCCCCTCGCCCTCCTTTAGTGCTCGCCATGACCCCAAGCTGAGGAAGAAGAAGGGGAAGCCGCTCGCCACTGCCGGCCCTCTGCTGGCCCTGGAGCCAGCCCTTGAGCAGTCGACGGTGATCAACGAGGAGGGGATGGAGAAGGTTCACCAGGCGCTCGCGGCCGATTCCAATGATGGGAGGGCGATGACTGTCCGCCATGCATCTTGGTGAACTAGAGAGATGAGCGCCACCGAGATCCCCGTCTATTTCCATGCTCTTCTTGTTGGGTTGATCCCTCCTTTCTCCCCTTTCTTCAATGATGTGATGTCGCATTACCAGATCCATCTGCTGCATCTGGATCCCTGCTCTGTCATCCTTCTTGCCGTATTCGCCTTCCTCTGCGAGGGCATGGTAGGCATCACTCCTTCTATGGCCTTGTTTCGCCATTTCTTCTTGCTTCGGGTGGTTGACGCCCGCCAATGCTCTAGGTGCGCAACCTTTGAAGCCGTGGCCGCGACCGCTGGTTCGGGGATTGACTTCGAGCTCTCGCCTACTGCAAAGGGATTCTGGATGCAGTGGCTTCTTATGGATGCCCGCACGTTTAGCCCCCTGCTCTTGACTCCTGGGGTGCTGACCTCGCCTAGCTCCGGCGGGTGCCATGAGAGGCTCTCCGACCGGCGTCTTACTTTCGTCTGGAAGAGACTGGCGAGGCTTCAAGAACTGGAGGTGACGGTGCCAATGGTGGTGAAGGAATTCATGAAGCAGCACATTTCTCCCCTCCAACGCCATTCTCGCTCGATGTGGGACTTCGCAGGCGTTGGAGATCAGACGAGGCTGCAGAGGCCGTCGCTTGTTGCTGACAGCTTGGGCATGGTGCTCAAGCTTCTGACCGGCGAGTTTGAGCCTGCTGACCTTCCGGGGGGTGGCTTCCTTCTCTACATGTGCTCGAACAAGGCGGCCTTTGCTGGGCAGATGCCTCTATTCGACGAGTGGGGGTTGCTTCCAGAGGGCCTTGAGGGGCCCCATGAGAACCTTGTCTTCGTGGCCCCTCACCTGATCGACTCTGCCGCGTGCGCCCTGAGTGTGGAGGCAGGGGGGCACGCACCTCCATTAGCTGTCTGAGGATTCTGGGCCCTGGAGGGAGCTGCCGCTAGTGGCTCAGGAGTCCGAGGCTTCTGGGATCTGGAGGGAGCTGCCGCAGAACCGATGCAACCCCAAGCTCCGGAGGCAGGGGCTACAGATGCCCAGGGTGGTGGCTCCAGAGGGGCTGCTGACGGTAAGGAGCCCACCAACGGCCCTGGAGTCATGAGCCGGAAGATCTCTCTGGGTGCTCCTCCTCCTGAGGATCGCCCGTTGGGGTCTAGTCGGCCCCGCCTATGCCTTGAGTCGCTCCTGAAGAGGAAGAGGTCCCCATGCCACAACGATGGCACCCGTTGACCGTTGAAGCCCGGGAGATACATGGCTGCCGATGAGTAAGTACCTTTGCTCTTGACCTCCTCGCGCGCCATGTTTTCTCATCGCTGGGGTTCTACAGGGCCCCCATGAAGGCGAAACCTTGGGAAGCAGGCATCCCCAAGGACTACAGCTTGGCGCATGCATGCAGCCCCCAACGCCCCGATCCTGCACATGGCGTGGGACCAACTCTAGTCAATGCGACGCCGCAAGGGTGCCCCGGAACCTGGCCCCATGCTCCCTTTCCCCGTGACTCTGCCCGCGAGACGGGGGGGGGGGTGCACCGGTGATCCTTCCTGTTGTCACTGCCGGCAGGGGAGTGCCCCCCATGCGGTCTTCGTCTTTAAGCGGTGGGGCTACGCCAGCCAGCCCCCGGACGGTGACTAGCGAAGCACCCAGCACCTCCCGGGCGGCCTCCAGAGCCAGCGAAGGTCTTGGCGATGAGCTCGCGCTCGCTCGCGGGCGCAACACTGTGCGCTTTGGGCTCTTCGGTGAAGCGATGCGTGCGATGGTCCATCTTGGCGGGGACCTTGCCAACGTCGATACCAGGCTTGAGCGACAGAACCGCCACCTGGAGGAGTGGGAGTGGCTGAAGGTTGCCATCAACCTTGGGAAGCTTCAGCATGACGAAGTTGAAGCGCGTGCGATGGCCTCGCTTACGGCTACTCGCGAAGCTTGTGCCCGCGCCATGGAAGAGGCCAAGGTGGTCAACCGCCGTCGTGAGTCGTCTGAGGAGCGGGAGTGAGATCTCCTATCCTTAAATGCGGCTCTGCATCACGAAGTCGAGGAGCGCCGCGCCATGCTTGCCTCCTCACCAGGCGAGGTGTCCCTTGCCGAGGCAGAGCTCTTGAGGCACCACGAAGATTTGACGCTAGAGACCATGGAACATAGCCTGGCGTTGGAGAGGGTGGAGGTGAGGCAGCGACATGCCGCTGTGGCTGAGGACGCCGTCGCCGCCCGAGAAGTTCCGGTCCAGCTGGAGGTGGATGCGAGGGTGGCGAAGGCGCGTGCTGAGTTGACTAGGAGGCACCACCTGGACCTGGAGCTGCTCAAGGTTGAGCTTGAGGGCCGGACCTCCGCCCTGAAGACTGAGTTGCAGCCTCTAGAGAAGCGTGAGAACGCTGCCCGAGGAGCCTTGGCTTCCTTTGAATCTGCCCTGAATTCTGCCCATGCCGTATCCTCTCTCCAGAAGCAAGTCGAAGACACCGCCTCCCTCCTGAAGAAGGCTTCGAGTGAAAAGATCCGCCACTTGACATTGGAACGTGAGCACGGCTCCATGCTCCAAGGCCTGCGCGTCAGAGCTAACAATGTCTTGGGTGCTATTTGTGACGAGAGTGCTCCTCACCCGCACGAGAGCGACTACGCTAGCCATCACAACTTCTTCACTGATATCGTGACCCGCCTGGAAGATCAGTCCACAAAACGTCGCCAGCTTTTCGATGAGAAGAGTTGGGGCCTCCTCGGGCGTGCACTCTCGCGCATCTTCAGCAACCTCCTGAATCTTGATTCCCACTTTGATTTCGGCACCGTGCTAGCCCCCGTGCCTGCGACCGTCCAAGAGAAGCTCACC
This sequence comes from Triticum dicoccoides, assembly GCF_002162155.2. Classification (NCBI taxonomy): domain Eukaryota; kingdom Viridiplantae; phylum Streptophyta; class Magnoliopsida; order Poales; family Poaceae; genus Triticum; species Triticum dicoccoides. The sequence goes on along the minus strand of NC_041393.1, from coordinate 283,280,685 downwards.
AAGTGGGTGGATGGCCATGTGGACACCTTGGGGAAGGAGCTGACTCCTGAGGACGACACCGCTGTGCTCGCGGCCGAAGAAGTTGGCACGGGTGGTGATGACGAGCAGGGTGTCAGCTACGGCGGAAGCAGAGCTGATGGGAGCAACGAAGAAGGCGCGTCCAGCTAGGCCCGTGCTTCTTTTGCTTTGACCTATATGAGGAAAACTTGAATGCATTCTTGTGAGAGCACTTTGAAAAGGGGGTGCCCCTTATGTGTGAGATTGGTAAAAGCTTTTGAAGTAACACCAGGAGCGGGGCCCCGTAGGGCTGCGGGTCGCTGAGCAAGGTAGTAGTTTACGACTTATCTTGGGTTTCAGGGGTCTTGAGTGAGGCCTGGCGTTGCGGCCATGCTCCTTCTCCTCAGGCAAGCCCTCTACCGGCTCACGAGGTTCTGTGCCTCTCGATGGGCCTGCCGGCCTGCCGAAGAGTGCCTCGTGAGAAGCCCACGGCCAGACCTTGAGGAGGTGGGCATGCTAGGCGGCCGCACCCTCAACCCCCCCTGAGGGAGCGATCACCACCAGTGTGTACACCGTACCCAACCCCCGCTCGCGAGGCGCTTGAGGGAAGGGTAGCAGCACTACTACAAAAAGGGCTATAGATGGAATGGCCACTAATGGCGCACCTGTGATGTGGTGCGCCATTACTATATTCTAATGGCGCACCATGTCTCGGTGCGCCATTAGTAATATATTACTAATGGCGCACCTGGTGTGTGGTGCGCCATTAGTAGTTTTGAAAAAAAACATAATTTTTTTTGTTACTAATGGCGCACTGTTGCATAGTGCGCCATTACTAATTGACATAGTAATGGCGCACCACATCCGTCGTGCGCCATTAGTAGTTTTGAAAAAAAAGTAAAAAAAAAATAAAGAAAATTTGTTACTAATGGCGCACCATGTCTCGGTGCGCCATTACTAGTTTTAACTAGTAATGGCGCACTTTCCACTGGTGCGCCATTACTAAGTTTTTTTTCAAAAAAAATAAAATAAAAAAAATATCAATATTTTTTTATTTTTTTTTAAACTAGTAATGGCACACCGTGGGTGTGGTGCGCCATTACTAGTTAAACTAGTAATGGCGCACCACCCCACGGTGCGCGATTACTAACTTGCCCCAACACCGAATGCACCCCCCCCGGTGGATCGCCTTTTCAGTTTAAAAAAAAATAAAAGAAAATGATGGAAATGTCAAAAAAATAAAAGATAATATGTTTCCCATGTGATATGTGCTCTAGTTTTTGGGAAAATTTACAAATATGAATTTCGACTTTATTTGCAAAATCTCTCTAGAAATTTGTAAAATGGGCATAACTTTTGCATACGAACTCGGATGAAAAAGTTTTTTATATGAAAAATCATCTACTCAAAAAGTTACATCCAAATTTCAAACTTACTAGTGGCGCACCGTGGATGTGGTGCGCCACTAGTAACAGAAAAAAATTGGTTTTGAATTCTTTTTTGAATTTTTTTTTCAAAAAATGATACGTAATATGATCAGGAAGTTTGAAATATTTTTCAAAATTTCATCACACTCATGAACATGAACAAAGTCCTAGACATCAAAGGTATAAGAGGATTGATATGCTAGATATATCAACAAGTGCCTGTGAAGTGAGCTGTTGCTGGGGTTGGATAGAACTCTGAAGTTAAGCGTGCTTGGGCTGGAGTAGTGTGAGGATGGGTGACCCTTCGGGAAGTTTGACCACGGAGTGCGATTTGACTTGAGATTAAGCATATTGACCCGAGATTAAGCCATAGTGAACTGAGATTAAGAAAAAATTTAAAAAAAAATTCTGAAAAAAATAAAAAAAAATTGAAAAAAAAATGTTACTAATGGCGCACTTCTATGTGGTGCGCCATTAGTATACCAGATACTAATGGCGCACTTCTATGTGGTGCGCCATTAGTATACCAGATACTAATGGCGCACCGTGGGCTATACTAATGGCGCACTACATGGTGCGCCATTAGTATACCAGATACTAGTGGCGCATCAGTGGTGCGCCATTAGTAAAAAATACTAATGGCGTGCTAGTAATGGCGCACCGGTAGTGCACCATTAGTAGGCAAAACCGGTGCGCCATTAGTAGGCCTTTTTCTAGTAGTGCAGTCACGAGCTCCAGAAAGAAAGCAAGAATTGAAGGCAACAGAGCGACACGAACAAGAAAAGTCCCCCCATTTTTATAAATGCACGAAAAAAATTGCTTCAAAAAGTCGGCAAGAAAGTACAAAAAGGAGGCAAAAAGCAGACGGCCGCGTCCGACGCCTAGCTAGTCTTCAGTCTTCAGTCTTTAGTCTTCTCAGCAGCGCGGAGCTAAGTGCTTCCACTGGCTGGGCATAGTCATTGGGGACAGTGTCGACGGCCAGCGCGGAGCATGGTGCTTCCACTCGGACGTGGGCGGGAGCCCCTGTAGGGCCCCAGAGCGGCACTCAGGGGACTCCGGGGGATGTACAGCCCCACTCATTATTACGTGAGAGTGTCACGAGCGGAGGCCTTCACAGGCCGGAGCCTTGCTTCATGTCGCCCGACGAGGACCCCTCCGTGCGCCACCCCTGACCATTGTTGGGGAGACCGGAAACCAGGACAAGACCAAGGGGCCAGGGGGACGCTGGCGGTGTCCTCGTCTACCGTAGACCCCCCACCGGGGAGAAGGGCTCGCCGACGCCTTCCCCGGCGGGGAACCTACCTCTAGGCAGGGCCCTACTCCGTGCGGCGCGAGGAGGGCCCTACCACCGGGCTTCCCCCGTGTTGCTCCCAATGTCCTTCGCGCTCCTGCGGGGGATCCGTCGTCCTGAGAGTCCTGGTGGCAGCTGCACCCTAGTTCACCTTCGATGCATGGTCAGCGTAAGCATGCTCCTGCGGTGTTAGCTGTACCCAGAGGCTGTCGCCGTTGGAGATGTTGGCAGGGCTTGGGGGAGGCTCGAAGGAGAGCTCGACCTCATGTATATCCAGCACCCAGCCTCGCATGGGGGATCGGCTAGGGCCCTCTCCACGTGCGTGCCTTGGATCCACCGCGATGGGGATGTAGGCTTCTGAGCTGTTTGCACCAGAAGTGCCGCCCGGTAGCCGTCCCACCTTCTTCAGCCACCCTCTGGTCCTGTTGGCCAGGGGCCGACACTCCAGCGCGGCCCCTGGTGATGTCGCCTGGAGCAGCCCCGCGCCGAGGGAGCATGTTCGGGGTGGCGCGGGCTGCTCCGCGGGGCTGGTCGATGTCGGGAGGCTCTCCAGGGCCCTTGGGAGGGGGCGCGCAGTCGTGTCAGGGATGAGCGCGCGCCCCCGCCATCGCCTGCGACGTGGGTTGGGTGCAGAACAACGTTGCCCCCCTGCATGCTGCATCCAGCAGCTCGGCGACCCGTTCCAGCAAGGCATCACGGCCGCTCTCCAGCAACCTACACCGCAAGAGCTCTCGGGCCACGATGACCGATGCCCGCATGTTTAACTGTTCCCTGCGCGAGTGTGGAGCGGTTGCTGCAGCGTAGTTTGTAGATCGTGCGGCGGCGCAGCTGCGGCGTGGCCCCAGTGGAGAAGGTTGTGTCGCACACCTCTCGCGGCCGGCTGCCCCCGGCGGAATGCAGGCCACGAGCAAAGCAGAGTGGAGGTCTTCCTCATCAGCAGGAACTGCCGAGGAAGTCTGGATGACCCAGTGCTCAACGTGCGCTCTCCGGGTGTCGGGCATGGCGTCGGTGGAGCAGCAGAGGACTGGTTCACGGAAGAGAAGATCCGGCGCACCCATACCTGGGGCGCCAAATGTTGAATTATAGGATCCGCAAACCCTTGAGAGGTTCGAACTCTGGGGTGCGTGCGGAGATCTCAACCTACCCAGCCTGCCTACTCGCAATCCTCCTAAGCCTAGCGCGTCGAGCTCAAAGGGACAAGAGACACATTAGTTTTATCCTAGTTCGGGCCATCGATGTGGTGTATGTCGGCGTTCTGGGAACGGGGGTCCCTAGGCTTGCCTGCCTGCGGCCTGCAGCGTGGCTCCACTAGTGGGCCAGTATGGCCCATCTTCATCAACCAACACTCAAGACCCTCACGATGGGCCAAGCCTCGCGGGACGGACAACACAAGGCCTCCTCAGGAGTGGCCTCACCAGGCAGGCTCGCGAGGAGGTGGTAAGATCAAGGCAAGGGATACCTCGCGAGGTGCCCACGACGCAAGCCATGACGACAAAGACCAGGCGGGCGCCAGCTCACGCAGTGTCCTTGTTTCTTCTTTCGTGCAAAGGGGGCAAGCGCAGGCGTGGAGTACCGAGGCATAAGGCAAAGGTTTCCTTATCGGTGCAACGAGACCAAGACCAGAAGAGCGGCAGGACGGAGGTCACCATGGAGCCCAAGACGGTGTTATCACCAGCACCTTTGGCAGGCAAAGACCACCTTTAGTCAGGATAGCTTGTACTAGTTGTACCCCTTCAAAATGGCCGTTGTTGGAATCCTTCCCGCTCAATATTTGGGAAGAGGACCAGGGCCTCTATAAATAGGGCTAGTCACCACAGTAGAAGGCATCTCATCCAGAGGCAACGGAGTCGGATAGATTCCACACCAAGCACAAGAACACCTCTCCTCGCGAGGCTATTCTTCCCTTGTACTGTTCATCATCAGCCCAAGAGGCAATCCACCACCACACATAGGAGTAGGGTATTACACCACAACAGTGGCCCAAACCTGTATAAATCTTGTGTCTTTTGTGTTGTTCATCGGTCTAGCTTAGATACCGCGGCGAGGATGAGGGCGTGTTTTGGTAGGGAGAAGATCTTCGTGCGCACCCCAGTTTTCGAACCTTAAGGGTTTTGCCGGAACCCGATATCTAATATTTGGCGCGCTAGGTAGGGATGCGTCGGAGCTCTTCTTTCCATTGACCCGCTCTCCACCAACACCGCGCTTCACCCTCATGGCGGGCATCGCGCCTCTGGCTCCGGCGACCGGCGCCAGCACCGGGGCTAGGGGGCTCCGACCTTGGCCCCCGCCCTGCGGCAGGTGTAGTGGCTGCACAAGTTCAAGCCAGAGATGCTGCCGCGCTATGACGGCGCGGTTGACCCGCTAGCTTTCCTGCTGGCGTACGAGGAGGCTGTCCTCAAAGCCGGGGGCGACGACAAGGTCATGGACAACTAGTTTCCCATGGCCCTCACTAGCGTCCCGCGCGCTTGGCTGTTGATCCTGCCGACATCTTCTGTGGCCTCCTGGGAGGAAATGCACGACCTCTTCCTCACCCACTACGCGGTGCCGGCGCCGACGGTCGTCCCAGTTCTCCTGGGCGGCTCGCAGGCACCACCCTCAGACCGCCACGCCAAGCCTTTCTTTCTCCAGATCGGTGCCGCCCTCACGCGACAAGGAGGTCCCTCGGGTTGGGCGGCACGCAAGGCTCACCTGACCTTCGACTCGGACGGTGTTGCGGGATGCAAGTGCATGACACCCCATGCCTCAAAAGCTTTTGCTCGCGCTATTGGTGGCCTCGCGTAAGTTGTGACACTACTTTCAAGGTCACCCCATCAAGGTCGTCTCAGCCTACCCATTGGAAAGGGTACTCAGGAGCCCCAAATCCGCTGGAAGGGTCACCGAATGGAATATCGAGCTGCAGGCATTTCAGTTAGAGTTCAGCACAACCAGGGTTGTCAACGGAGCCGCACTTGCTGATTTCGTGGCAGAATTGACAGAGGCGCCAGGGCTTAGGTCGGCGAGGATCGGTCTCTTTCCCCGGGAAGTGAGGCACCAGATGGCTGGGTCATGTACTTCGATGGAGCATTCTCGCGGCAGGGCGCGGGGGCTGGTCTAGTGCTTATATCCCCCACTCTGGACAAGATTTATTACGCCGTACAGCTCTGTTTCCAGCAGGGCGAGAAGGTCTCCAACAACATAGCAGAATATGAGAGCCTCATAGCGGGCTTGAAAGCTGCAGCAGCACTGGGAGTGAAGCGCCTCATCATCAAGGGCGATTCACAACTCCTGGTCAACTTATCCAACAAGGTGTATGAGCCGAGGGACGAGCACATGGAAGCATATCAGGCAGAAGTACGCAAGATGGAAAAGCAGTTTTGGGTGCTGGAGTTGTAGCATGTGCCCCGCAGCACCAACCAAGAGGCTGATGACATCACCAAGAGGGCGTCCAGGCGGCAGCCTTAGGAGCCTGGCATTTTCGAGGAACGACTCTTCAACCCATCGGCGGCACCGTCACTTTCAAGCACAACGCAGCCTCGGGAAGAACTCCCTCAGCCACCTGCCACAGGAGCCCCGACCTATGGCCCGACTTCGGGAGCACGCCTACTCTTGGCACTGGAGCCTCAGGAGGGATGCTAGACCACGGAATTCAAGGACTACCTGATGCAAGGGACGCTGCCAGAGAAGGAGGAGGACGCGGAACGCGTGGCTCGGCAGGCCATGGTGTAAAGCCCCAGATGTAACTTTCCATAATTGTAACTCCAACTGCTGCCATTTCCAGCTATGTGATATGTTATTTCCTTCGTGATTGGGTTTTTTTCTTTTATTTTGCATTTTGTTCTTGTCATGCATCTCATCTCATAGCAGCATTCGCATTACATCTGCATTGTTTACTAAAAACTTGCATCCGCTCATAGTTGTCACTCCTCGCTTCTCTCCGTTGCTTCCGTTGACCGTTCAGAGACCAACCGGGTTTTTCGAGTCCCTCTTGTCTGGCCGCTTAATCTCTCTGCTCAGTGCACAGACCCCTCGCGTGCGTGTCCGAACTTCCCCAGACCCAATCCGGGCAGTCATGACGGGTGGGTCCGGATCAACCCCAGACAACCTTTTGCATCTTTCGTTTCTTCATTCGCCTACCCGTTGACCCATAGCCATCCTATCTCGATCGGATGATCCAAACTCCCCTCTTCCTTATATATATAGTCCACCCCTAGTCCATTTATGGACAGCCCTAATTTTTCTCCCCTTGTCCCATCCATCTCATCCATGGCCACCACCCACCTACCTGTCTTCCTCGGGATCCCCTTATTCCGCCGATCCAATCCCGTAACCACCTCCTCGCTTCTCCTCTGCCTTGACCGGAGTATGGCTCCCCTACTCATGGCGCCCGAGCGCCCGACCAGCGCAAGCCACTTGTCACCATCGATCCAACCCGCAGCCAACCTCCACCTTCCCGATCCGCCCGAGTTCCTGTGCCCCCTCTCGATCCAGGATCTCGAGCTCCCCTGCCTAAGGCCCTCGTCAGAGGCCAGCGCCCTGCTGCCTTCTCCTTTCTTGTTCGATCTGAAGGAGAGGAGCTCCTCCATGCCCCGCCCCGCACCATGGACATGCACCACTGCTGGACCCCAACCCCGTGCTCGATGCTGTCCTGCGCCATCGTCGTAGACCACCAAATCAGTCTCGCACCCATCTGTTCTTCTCCCTCCTTCCATTCTTCTCTCCAACTCTCTCTGACCTCTCTCTCAACTGTGTGTTCTTTGCACAGGAGCCATGGTCGTTTGAAGCTTCAAGCCACTGCACCGAGCCCCGATCCGCGCCTCCCCTTGCCGGATTTGGACCCCGGTGCCTCCCCGCGCTGCGTTCCGCCCGTTTCGACTGCTTCCGCAGCATCCCGGTCGCCAAGACCGTCGGATCTCGCCGCCCCGCCATGTTCCTGGAGCCGCGACGCCAGCTCGTCCTCTGCTTTGAGCGACCACACGCACCTGGGCCACCTCCCCTTCGCCCGTTGACCAGTCCTACTGCCGCATTTTCTATTCGAGGACGAGACGAGCCCCTGCCTCCTCGCCCGCTTCGTCCTGCCGCGTTGACCAGTCACCTAGGCCGCCAGCTCGCCTGCTTCGGCCTGCCTCCTCCACAGCCCTGGGCTTGGCCCAGCTGGGTGAGCCTCCAGCGCCCATGGTCCCATCAGGCCAGTCTGATTTGGCCCTATTGATGTTTTTTTTCCGCGGAACGATTTTAGCTATTTTTCTAGTGATTTACCTGTTTTACAAAAAAGTCCCTCTAGATCATGCATTTAATAACTCACAAATGGTGCATAGGTTTAAAATGATTTTAATATGTAAAATGCTTAGTTTTTCATCTAGTTACATAACATTCCACTTTCATCCATGGTAAAAATGCTTAAACTTGTTGTTTATTTAAATTTGCTTAAATGCCATGCTAAAATGATTTATTTCATAACTAATTAACCGTATCCCCGAATTAAACAAACTTTATATGTAAATTGGGTGGAATAATGCATAGATTAACTTTGTGCACTTTTTTTACTGCTTAACAACATTAAAATATGGTTTAGGGCAGAACAGTAGCTAATTCAAAATATGGACATGAGGATTTTCCAGAATTGTTGTTTGTTTTTCCGCCCTCATCTAAACTTGCCTAGATAGGTAGTTCTATTATGCTTCACCTCTTGCCATGTTTAATAACATTTAATATTGTTGGATACATAAACGAGAGGGAACTAAATAATTGAATGTGGTGTTCCGTCAATATGCAACTTGTTGCATATTCAGCTCCACTTAACTTGTAGTATTGTTTGTTGCACTTTGCCATGCCATGATTCTTTAAACTGGACATGCATCATACTTGTTTGTGCATCATGCCATATTTATGCTTGTGCATTTACCATGTTGTTTGCTTCTTTCCGGTGTTGCTTCTTAGTTTCGGTAACGTTGCGATTGTGAGGATCCATTCGACTACGTTGGTTCGTCTACTTCTTGGACTCGTTCTTCTTCCTAGCGGGATTTCAGGCAAGATGACCATTACCCTCGATATCACTTCTATCTTTGCTTGCTAGTTGCTTCGTTCTATCGCTATGCTGCGCTACCTTTCACTTGTTTATCATGCCTCCCATATTGCCATGTCAGCCTCTAACTTTTTCACCCTTCCTAGCAAACCGTTGTTTGGCTAAGTTACCGGTTTTTCTCAGACCTCTTATAGCGTTGCTAGTTGCAGGTGAAGTTGAAGATTGCTCCATGCTGGAACATGGTTGTGTTGGGATATCACAATATCTCTTATGTTAATTAATGCATCTATATATTTGGTAAATGGTGGAAGGCTCGGCCTTATGCCTGGTGTTTTTTTCCACTCTTGTTGCCTTAGTTTCCGTCATACCGGTGTTATGTTCCTTGATTTTTTGTTCCTCACGCAGTTGGGTTTATGGGAACCCCTTGACAGTTCGCCTTGAATAAAACTCCTCCAGCAAGGCCCAACATTGGTTTTCCATTTGCCTAACAACCTATAACCCTCCCTTGGGGTCTGCAACCTCAAGGGGCATCTTTATTTTAACCCCCCCCCCCGGGCCAGTCCTTCTCTAGGTGTTGGTCCAAACCGAGTAGACTGCGGGGCCACCTCGAGGAAACTTGAGGGTTGGTTTTACTCGTAGGATGTCTCATCCGGTGTGCCTGAGAACAAGATATGTGCAGCTCCTATCGGGATTTGTCGGCACATTCGGGCGGTCTTGCTGGTCTTGTTTTACCATTGTCGAAATGTCTTGTAACCAGGATTCCGAGACTGATCGGGTCTTCTCGGGAGAAGGAATATCCTTCGCTGATCGTGAGAGCATGTGATGGGCTAAGATGGGACACCCCTGCAGGGTATAAAATTTCGAAAGCCGTGCCCGCGGTTATGTGGCAGATGGGAATTTGTTAATATCCGATTGTAGAGAACATGACACTTGACTTAATTGAAATGCATAAACTGCATGTGTAGCCGTGATGGTCTCTTTTCGGCGAAGTCTGGGAGTGAACACGTTCTTTGTGTTATGATTGTGCGTAAGTAGTTTCAGGCTCACTTCTTGATCGCTTCTAGCTTCTTGACTGTTCCGTTGCTTCTCTTCTCGCTCTTATTTGCGTATGTTAGCCACCATATTTGCTTAGTGCTTGCTCCAACTCCACCTCATTACCACTTCCTACCCATAAGCTTAAATAGTCTTGATCTCGCAGGTTTTGAGATTGCTGAGTCCTCGTGACTCACCAGATACTATCACAACAGTTGCAGGTATTGATGATACCAGTGTAGGTGATGCAACCGAGCTCAGATGGGAGCTCAACGAAGATCTTGGTCATTGTTATGTTTCGTTCATGTTGATCAGTAGTGGAGCCCAGTTGGGACGATCGGGATCTAGCATTTGGGGTTGTCTTCTTTCTTTTGGATTTGTCCGTAGACGGACCTATGTGTGTACTCTGATTGATGTATGACTTATTTAAGTATTGTGTGAAGTGGCGATTGTAAGCCAACTCTATTTATCCCTTTCTTGTTCATTACATGGGATTGTGTGAAGATAACCCTTCTTGTGACAAAACCACAATGTGGTTATGCCTCTAAGTCGTGCTTCGACACGTGGGAGATATAGCCGCATCGTGGGCGTTACACACAGCCTACTGCATCTAAGACGGTGAGTTATATCGGAAGCGGCAAAATGACGTTTCCTTACGTTGCATCTCCAGGGTGTAGGGGAAGGAGCTGCTGGCCGACATACACGGTGGAGATTGTGGACACCACTCATCATCACGGACCCTCGTCGACAAGGCGTTTCACAATGGTTTCTACTGGCCTACAACACTCAACGACGCGACCGAGCCGGTGAGGTCCTGCGAGGCCTGCCAGTTCCACGCCAAGCAGATTCATCAGCCAGCTCAGGGCCTACTGACCATCCTGCTCTCATGGCCGTATGCGGTCTGGCGGCTGGATATCTTTGGCCCGTTCCCTCGAGCGCCTGGGGGCTACCGCTACCTCTATGTCGCCATTGACATGTACACCAAGTGGGAGGAGGTGGAAGCCGTCCGCACCATCCCAGCTGGTTCTGCAGTCAGGTTCATCAAGGGCCTCGTGAGCCAGTTTGGGGTCCCTAACCGCATCATCACCGACAACGGTTCGCAGTTCACCAACAATCTCAAACGTATTGTGCTAACCTTGGAACGCAGATATGCTACTCTTCGGTGGCGCATCCCCGGAGTAACAGCCAGGCCGAACACGCCAATGCGGAGGTCTTGAGGGGCCTCAAAACCAGGACTTTCAAGAAGAAGTTGGAGACCTGTGGCAGGGGCTGGTACGACAAGATCCAGTCCGTGTTGTGGTCCATCCGCACTACCGCCACCAAGCCAACTGGCGAGACCCCGTTCTTCCTCGTCTATGGAGCAGAAGCGGTTCTCCCTCACGAGGTCAGGCGTCGCTCCGCGCGGGTCCTGGCCTTTGACGAGGCGCTGTAGGATGCCATGCGGGGGATGGACCTCATGCTGGGGGAGGAACGCCGCCGTGAAGCTACGCTACGGGCGGCCAGGTACTAGCATGCGCTGTGGTGGTATCACTGTCGCAACATCTGCCCCAGGACTCTCGAGGTAGGCGACCTCGTACTCAGGCAGGTGCTCTCTAGGGAAGGGCTTCATAAGCTTTCACCCATGTGGGAGGGCCCGTTCAAGGTTGTCTGCGTCTCTAGGCCTGGCGCCGCGTGCCTGGAGACTCGGGATGGGGTGCCCATCCCGAACGCCTGGAACATTCAGCACCTCTGGAAGTTCTACCCTTGAAGAAAGGCCCAGTGCCTGTGAAGAAGGCCCGGTGCCTGTGAAGCTTGCCGCCCGAAGAAAGGCCCGGTGCCTGTGAAGAAGGCCCAGTGCCTGTGAAGCTCGCCGCCCGTGACACTCTCACGTAATAATGAGTTGGGGTTGTACACGCCCTGGAGTCTCCGGAGTTCCGCCCTTGGGCCTCGAGGGCTTCTGCCCACGCCCAGTGGCAGCACTTAGCTCTGCACCGGTGAGAAGACGTCAAAGACTAGACTAGGTGCCGGACACGGCTTTTCATTTGATTTCTGCAGTTGACTCACTTTTCTTTGTTGAACCTTGGTTGAAGTTGATTCTAGTGTTATTTGTCGGTTCTGCCCGCCGTCTTCTACCCTTGTTCTTTGTTTTCGGCTTTTGTCTGACTCTTTTTGTCTCTCGCAAACCTCGCGAGGGGGCTGCACGGGCGGCCTCGTGAGCCCTTCCTCTCCTGATTTTTGTGAGGCTCTCTCGTTCAAGTTCGTAGCGAGAGAACCCCTCCCAGTCCGCGCCCCTCGGGCATCGCGACACAAAGCGCCGGTCCATGGCCAGCAACCCTCGCGACAAGGTTCGGAAATAATTCTCCCAAGGAATTTTTTGCAGCTCTTAAGGCGCCCGGCGAGGCATGAAGGAGGCACCATGCGAGGCGGAAACTACTTCAAATGTCGCAAGCTAAGTTGTTCCTACGCGCAGACGGATGACAATGACACCATAACATAGCACAGGAACAATAAATGTAGTATGATAACCAGGGAATCATAGTCTATTGCACACCCCCACGGGGCACCATGCTTCTCTCTCTCGATGCAGGAAAAGAAGGAAAACATAACAAAGGCGACACGTGCCTCACAACGGCTAGCGAGTTGGGATCCGCGGCGTCCTCCTGAGCTGAGTCAGACCCCGCCTCACGCTTCACCAGAGCGCAGCGACGGGGCGAACCACTTCCGCCCTCGAGGCGGGCACGAGAGCATGGTGGTCGATCATAGCCACAGCTGGAGGAGCTGTCACCGGAGGAGGAGCCGTTGAAGCTCGACGAGCTGCGATCGCCACCAGGAGCAGGTTCGCCTTCGCCCTCGTCGCAGCAGTCGCCAAGGCCGAGCACTTCGTCGCCATTGTCGTCTTTAGGGCAGCACCCAATACGGCGGCCATCTTCTCCGAACACCCTCACTTAGAGGGTCGTGTCGCTGTCATATTTGAAGTGGAGGGTACACCACCTGCTCAGGCTACGCGCGCGAGCAAATGTCTGCCAGCCCCGGGCCAGGGCGACATTGCCAGGGACAGAGATATCCACCATGACCCAGGAGGCCTAGCTGCAGCAGCCATCCGCCTGCAACCAGAGCCCGCCGGGAACAGTGGCCGGCAGTTCGCCGGGTTATCCGACCACACGACGAACTCCGGCAGCACCTCCATCGAATGGGAGCGCGGCCGGGGAGGCTGCGCAGCCACGGCACGCCTTCCCCCACCAACTGGGCTGCCTCGATATGGGCGGCCACCACCCTATGAAGGGCCACTACCACGACCACGGGAAGCCACAACAAGGGTCGCGGGATGCTTGCGAGGACGACCGTGGCCGCGCTTGGGCAGAGGAGAGCCAGGCCCTTCGTGGCGAGCCTTCCCTTTCTCCGCGGCCAAAAACCTCTTCACGGGCGCCATGGGGGGTGCAGCAAGCAGCAGGAGCGAGGAAGAAGAAGCGAGCAGGCGGAGCAGGAAGAGATGGGCAACGGGGGCTATCGCCCCTCCTCATATATAGACCAAGGGAGGCAAACCACCGACCTCCACGATTGCGGGTAATGATGACTGTTCTTGCATGTAGCAGGGACTCGTCAAATCGGGCAGTTGCCGAGGCAGCATGGGGAAGTGGAGATGCCCACGTCCAGTCTGTCGACACGCGTCGACCAAGGCCACATGCTGTTTGGGCCCGCGGCGCTCCACACTTGCTCTTTGGCTTCGCTGTTAAGCCAAGTCCGAGCACGCCTTGGGCCTGGGGGCTACTGTCGGTGTTTTGGGAACGGGGGTCCCCAGACTTGCCTGCCTGCGGCCTGCAGTGTGGCTCAACCAGTGGCCCAGTACGGCCCGTCTTCATCAACCAACACTCAAGACCCTCGCGAGGGGCCAAGCCTCGCGGGGCGGACGACACAAGGCCTCCTCAGGGGTGGCCTCACCAGGCAGGCTCGCGAGGAGGCGGAGAGATCAAGGCAAGGGATACCTCGCGAGGTGCCCATGACGCAAGCCATGACGACCAAAACTAGGCGGGCGCCTGCTCGCGCAGTGTCCTCGTTTCCTCTTTGGTGCAAAGGGTGCGAGCGCAGGCGCGGAGTATCGAGGCATCAGGCAAAGGTTTCCTTATCAGTGCAACGAGACCAAGACCAGCAGAGCGGCAGGACGGAGGTCCCCGTGGAGCCCAAGATGGCGTCATCACCAGCACCTTTGGCAGGCGAAGACCACCTTTAGTCAGGATAGCCTGTACTAGTTGGCCCCCTTCAAAATTGCCGTTGTTGGATACCTTCCCGCTCAATATTCGGGAAGAGGACCAGGGCCTCTATAAATAGGGCTAGCTACCATTGTAGAAGGCATCTCATCCAGAGGCAACAGAGACGGATCGATTCCCCACCAAGCAGAAGAACGCCTCTCCTCGCGAGGCTGTTTTTCCCTTGTACTGTTCATCATCAGCCCAAGAGGCAATCCACCACCACACACAGGAGTAGGGTATTACACCACAACGGTGGCCTGAACCCTCGGGCGATGAACGATGGCTCTCCACCCACCCACCCACCCCTCCCACCTCCGGCCTAGGTTTTCCAGCGATCTACTCTTCTAGCCAGTGATTTGTGTTTCCCATCCGCCCATCTACTCTAGTGGCTTCTGATCTACACGTCTATACCCATTTCATATGGGTCCTTCTAGTGGATCAACGTTGGACTTGGATTTCTTGGCGGGCGCCATCTTTGCGGACAAGGTTTTCAATCATTGTGGGAGATCTATTCATTCCACGGGTGACATGGGCCATTTCATTATGGTTGTGTCTTTCAGCAGACATATATTCCATCTTAATGATGATTCTGTGGTGGCTGCTTTGGAATGAGCGATTGGGGGTTCGGCAATTGAATTTTCGGTTCAAATCATCCAGGACAAGGTATTCTCCTTTTTTGTCTCATGCAAGAAAGTTGGCCTCTGCATTCTGCAGTTGAGATTGTTTGCGTGTCCACAATTCAAATGCTATTTTCATCTTTTGGGAAATGGTGGCCCTAATTGGAATCGTGAATTTAAGATCTGGAAAAAGGAGTGTGACGCTCAGTGGATTCTTGTGAGTCCCTCTAAGAAGCGTGCCACTTTGGGGTTGCTAGCCATGCATAAACCCCCGGCTAAATCTTCTTTTAGATCGAGTTCATCATTGAGGAAGGATCTTTCTTTTACCACGTTCCAGCAATACCCTGCTTGCAAGGGTCATAGGTACCCAGCTACACAACCATGTGTTGATGCGGTTTTGGATGCCGGCTACATCGTGAATCCACGAGAGAAAGTGATCTTGCCCCCATCACCGGTGACCGACCTCCAGTGGACGGTGGCGACACCATCCATCTCTTTTGGGACGATCAACGTCCCTGCCAGGAACACCGCCGTCATATCCGGATCTGCACCCAACCAGTTAATTCAAAATGAGCATGTACTACATGGTTCCGTCACACGTGATTGTGTTGCACCAGACTCTCCAGCCCAACATGGATGCATGGTCCAGCATGGGTCCCCAGCCCAACATGGCTTGATATCCCATCATGGCTCTCCAGCCTCGGGCGGGGTTGTCACAACCCTGTCTGTTATGGCCCAACCATCTCAGGATATTTTGGATTTTTCCGTTGCCACAGTTGGAAAATCTGCTCAGGCTGTTATGGATGACCAACTACCGGATCCTACTGAGGATGATGCTCAATTTAATGATATCATTGATGATATTGTGTTCAAGGTTTGGAAATTTTAGAATTGTTTATCTATGCTACATTACACCAATTCGTGCACCAATCCGATATGCTGCCATAGATGCTTTCATCTGTGCCATCGAGCCAAAGGATGCTCCGACGCTGCGCATTCCCCGACTTACAAGTGGGTCCCGTGGGTCAATCCTACTTCCCCGGGACGGTTAGCTGAGATTTCCTTGCCCGACGCCTCGGTTTCCTTCATAGCTAGCCAAGGTGGGTCTTTCCCCAGTCCCATCACACCTGCAACACCATCGCTTCCGCCATTGCCTGCCGAGACACCGCCCATCACGCCACCACCACCTACCTCGCCACCATCGCCCAGCATAGCTTCGCCATTATCCACCCTGGCTCCTAAGCTGCCATCAGCTTGTCCAATGCATCCAACAATGGCTACCTTCGTCCTCGACCCCACGCCTCTCATCCCGCCGGGCTTCGAGATCATCGATGGTGGTCCGCGGCGACTTTCGTGCACCTACTCCTCTCCTGCAGTGGCTCCTGATCGTCAACATGAGGAATACGCCATTGCCATCGTTGAGCCTGCTCCCCTACCTGAAGAAGTTGCTACCTTCAGAAATATGGTCAGTGATTTTATTGTCAACAATCTTGGCCACGCCGATCTTGATGCTCAGCCTTGGATTCAAGGAGTTGGACTCTTCTGTTTCCGTAGTCCGGTTGCTAGGCAGGCTCTGGTAGATCATCCTCTGTTTGAACTGGACATTCATAGATTTGTTAGATTTGTGCCACATGATGAGGGTATCAATTTCAGAGCTATCCAGGGTTTTCATAGGGGTTGGGTTATGATTGTTGGAATACCCCTGGATTATGGGCGTACGCAGTATATTGCAGATGCAATCAGCACCTTTGGCCGTTTCCATCACTGGCACCAGGATGACCCTCTGCTTGTTCGTACCTTGGCGTAAGTTTCTTTTCCAGCAACTACATTTGTGCCGCGTGATGTGGTCTATCGTGAGTTTGCTGACTTTGGAGGTTCACGCATTTCTTGGTCTGCTCCGATATACATTTTCTCTGCTGATTTTGCTGATATCTTGCCCTGTTCTGCCACCTGTGATGCAATGGCAGCGAACCTTCCAGAAGTTTATGCCGGCTATTTTCTCTGCTGATATCCCAAAGTGTGTGTTCAAGTCTGATTTTGGTTCTCTGCTGCTGTCTAAGAGCTCATGGGATATTTGTTTCAATGGGGCAGATGTCAGCTTCTCTTTGCAGCCTACGCAAGAACCCTCTCTCTGCCTTCCATGGCAGGTTTCTCCAGTTAGGAGACCAGTTGCAAGGGCGTTCTTTCAAGAGGTGTCGAACCAGCTCATCTCAGCCAGAAGAGAACCAGTCAGTGCCACCACCAACACCTGTTTCTAATCTTCAGCATATCGGGGCACGTCTATGCATTGCTCCCGAGAAGATCTCCAAGGAAAAGCTTGAGTCTGATCCTTCTACCTCCTACAGCAGCAAGGGTTCTGAGGATTAGTTGCACCGGACGGCTTTATGGTTCATGGCGTATCGATTTAAACGCCATCTATTTGTTCTTATGTTTTCATTTTGGGTTCTATTTCCCATGTTTAGTTGGTCAGTGTAGGTCATTACATGATCTACTTTAGTTGCTTTCTATTATGGTTTGTAATGAATCAGTCCGGGTTTAGAGACTGGAAGGTTTTATGTTGGAACATGCGTGGTCTTAATTCTGAAGCACGGAAATTAGTGGTTAAGCAAAAGATTGATGAAACTGGTTGCTCTGTTGTCTGTCTGCATGAAATGAAGTGCATGCATATTGATCATAGGTTTATTAGGAAGTTCTGTCCACGATGTTTTGATAATTTTTCCTATGTGCCTTCGATGGGTGCCTCGGCTGGTATGATCATCATTTGGAATTCTTCTTTCTTTGAGGGAAAACTAATTGAGGCAAGACATTTTGGTATTATTATGGAATTCCGCTCTAAGCATACTTCTGAAGTTTGGACTCTAGTGTCAGTCTATGGTCCGTGCCAGGGTCCAGCCCGTGATGATTTTGTTCAATGGTTATATAACCTTGATATCAACTATGATGAAAATTGGCTGCTTTTGGGTGACTTCAATTTTATGCGGTGGTTGGAAAATCGTAACCTACCCGGGGGTAATGTCAGCAATATCTTTTTGTTTAATGAAGTGATTGGCCACCAGGGTCTTGCTGAGCTACCAATTAAGGGACGACAATTTACTTGGTCGAATATGCAAACTAAACCTTTACTTGAATAGATCGATTGGTTTTTTACTTCTGTTGCATGGACCACGGATCATCCCAACACAATAGTTTTGCCCCTTACATGCACGGCCTCCGATCATGTCCCGTGCATGGTCTAGATTGCTACTGCTATCCCTAAGGCTAAAATCTTTCGTTTTGAAAATTATTGGATTGACTTGCCTGGCTTTTATGACTGTGTGGCCCAAGTTTGGAACAAATCTGTGGCCAGACCCTCGGCTGCCCTAACTATTTCCTCTAAATTCAAAGCACTACGATATGCACTCAAGAAATGGCACATGAATTTGTCCACAATTAAGGCGCTCATTTCTGATTGCAACAAAGTGATTCTATACTTTGATGGACTGGAGGAGATTAGGCCTTCGTCTAGGCCGGAGTTTAATTTCAGATGAATTGTGAAATTGCATCTGGAGGATATTTTACATTGACAGTTTGTATATTGGAAGCAACATTGTACTATACGCAGCATTAAAGTTGGTGAGGAAAACTCAAAGTTTTTCCATGCCATGACCACGGAAAGGTATAGGAGAAACACAATTTCTTCAATTAAGAATGCTGATGGTTATGTGGTCTCAGATCACCAACAACTTGCGGGCATGTTTTGGTCTGATTTTAATCAAAGAATGGGCAATGCAAAAGGAATTCACATGGGTTTTGATTTGGACACATTAATTGCGAGCATTGATGGCCTTGAGGATCTTTCCCAGCCTTTCACTTATTCCGAGGTTGATGCTGTCATTAAGAACATGCCACCGGACCGTGCCCCTGGTCCCGATGGTTTTTCTGGTCTGTTCCTAAAGAGGTGCTGGCCAATCCTAAAGGAAGATTTCATGCAACTTGTGAAGGAGTTATATGTGGGAAGATGCAACCTGGAATGTCTTAACACTTCATTAATTACCCTGATACCTAAAAAGCTGAGCCCTCAAGTTGTCGAAGATTGTCGGTCCATCTCTTTGACCAACACGTGCTTGAAATTTTTGACTAAGCTGCTTGCTAACCGCCTTCACAAAGTGATCCTAAGATGCATCCACCGCAATCAATATGGTTTTCTTCGGTGACGTTCTATTCAAGATTGCCTAGCCTGGTGTTTTGATTATATACACCAATGCAAGGCCTCGAAGCGCCCCATCGTCCTCCTAAAGCTGGATTTCACAAAGGCCTTTGACACAATTGAGCATGACCTAATTCTCAGAATTTTGCCATGCAAGGGTTTTGAATCCCGGTGGACTGGATGGATCAATAGTATTTTGTCTACGGGATCTTCTTCTGTGCTTCTCAACGATGTGCCAGGTAGTCACTTTGTCTGCAGAACGGGGGTGCGTCAGGGGGATGCTCTCTCACCGTTGCTCTTTGTGATTGCGGTTAATTTATTGCAATCTGTAGTCAACGAGATGTGCTCCAGGAATATTCTATCTCTGCCAATCCCAACCAACTCCAATGATTACCCGATCGTACAATATGCTGACGACACTTTAATTGTTCTACCTGCGATTGATGATCAGCTGATTGCATTCAAAGCAATGCTTGTCACTTTTGCTGAGTCAACTGGTTTGCGTGTTAACTTTAGTAAGTCCTCTATCATTCCTATAAACATGTCTGATGCGAAAGGTGCTAGGGTGGCCTCTCTGCTTGGATGCGATGTTGGGACAATGCCTTTTACATATCTAGGATTGCCAATGGGAACTTCTAGGCCTACAATCTATGATCTGCTGCCTCTGGTTGATTGTGTCGAGCGCCGCTTATCGGCCTCCTCATGCCTACTAAACCGAGGAAGCCGACTGTAACTTCTTTAGTCGGTGTTATGCTCCATGCCAATATACCTTTTGTGCACATTACCTCTCCCAAAGGGCCTTTTACAATAGTTAGAGCGAATCATGAGACAATGTTTGTCGAGAGGCAACACGGATAATCCACGTCAATCATTGGTTGCTTGGGATTTAGTCTGTCGCCCTAAGAATTTTGGTGGTTTGGGTGTTCTTAACTTGGCCATCCAAAATGAGGCTTTGTTACTAAAGCATCTCTTCAAGTTCTTCAATAAAGTGGATGTGCCTTGGGTATCTTTAACTTGGGACACTTATTATGCATCCTCACCACCCCAAAGCATCCAGATTTGTGGTTCATTTTGGTCGTGATATCATGCGTTTATATCCCAAATTCTGCAAGCTAGCTGTTCCACAAGTTAATGCTGGTGGCATGGTGCTTTTTTGGCTTGACCGTTGGCAGTTGGGAAATCGTGCTATCCTTGTGCACGACTATTTCCCGAGGCTACATTCATTTGTTGTGGATGATGCACTCACAGTCAAGGAGTTTATGGAGCAACCAGATATCTTGGATCATTTCCATTTGCCTCTATCACAGGAGGCCTTCTCAGAATTCACACAACTCGAGGGCCTCCTGCCTATGATCAATCTGGATGGTGAGAGAAAGGACATTTGGAAGTGGCCTTCAAAGTCTTGAGTGATATATTATGACTCTTGCTTCTCACACCTAGTGGTTGATCCCATATTCAAGTGGATTTGGAAGTGTGCATGCACGCTAAAGCTCAATGTTTTTGATTGTCTACTCTTAATGGATCGTTTGAACACTAGGGATATGATGCAACGTCGGCAGTGGATCATCCAGGATGACACTTATGTGCTATGCAACCTTGCACAACATGAGGATCGGGCCCATCTTTTCTTTGCTTGCAATTTTAGCCAAAGGGTTTGGAACTATCTTGGGATTTCTTGGACTGTTCAACCGTACCAAACCACATATGATATGGCTCAAGCAGTTAGGAAGGATTTTGGTCACCCTTTTTTCTCTGAGGTTGTCTTCGCTGCTACTTGGAATATTTGGACAGAAAGGAATGGGAAGATCTTCAGAAATGAGCAACCCTCATTTAGAGCTTGGAGAAGAAACTTTATCCATGACATCTCTCTTCTGTCTCATAGGATTAGATGTAAATATAAAGATAGTTTTCTATCTTGGATAGCTAACCTTTCTTAGCCACTTTTCTTGTATGTATCTTTTCTCTTTTCTGTGCATTTGTAAACTTGTAACTTTTTTCCTCTTTGAATTATTAATAAAGGACTGTGAGGCTGTTGCCTTGCAGTAAATAGTCAAAAAAAAACGGTGGCCCGAACCTGTATAAATCTTGTGTCTCTTGTGTTGTTCATCGATCTAGCTTAGATACCGCGGCGAGGCTGAGGGCGTGTTTCCGTAGGGAGAAGATCTTCGTGCGCACCCCAGTGTTTGAACCTTAAGGGTTTTGCCAGAACCCGATATCCGATAGTGTAATACCCTACTCCAGCATTTTGGTGGATTGCCTCGAAGGGCCGAGGATGAGCTAGTGGATGAACAAGCCTCAGGAGGTGTGGTGTTCTTGAGCTGGTGTGGTGTATGCTAGTTCTACTTGTTCTGATCCACCCCCCCCTTCTTCTATGGTGGTGGCTAGGCCTATTTATAGTGGCCTTGGTCCTCTTACCAAATATGAGTGGGAAGGTATCCCACAACGGCCGGATTTGAAACGTGACAAGTAGTACAGTCTATCCTGACAAAAGTTGTCTTCGCCTACGAAAAGCCTCTGGTCGTGACGCTGCGGTGGGCTCATCGATGACCTTCGTCCTGCCGTCCTGGCGATCTTGGTCTCGTTGCACCAGAATCGAAACCTTTGGCCGATTCCTCGGGACTCCGCGCATGCGCCCTGCTTCCTTTGCACCGAAGAGGAAACCTGCACTCTGCGCCCGCCTGGCCTTGGTCATCATGGGTCACGTCAGTTGAGCCTCGTGAGGCAACATTGCATAGAACTCTCCGCCCCTCGGGAGCCAGCCTATGGAGGCCGATTTCTTCGGGGGTCTTGGTGTCGCCCGCCTCGCGAGGCTTGGTTCCTCGTGAGATTCTTGTGTTGTTGATGTTGAAGCTGGGCCGTACTAGGCCGTCGTTGGAGCCACGTGGTGGGCCACAGGCCGGCAGGGCTGGATACCCCCGAATCCAGGACGTCGACAGTTTAGATTGTTCGATATTTAGTTGTGAGCTGCAAACGCCACACATTATCACAAATTCAAATAAAATGTGAGATTGTTTGATGTATAGTATGGTTTAGATTGTTCGATATTTAGCTGTGAGTTGCAAACACCATGCATTATCACATTATGGTATAACGTGTCCAAAACCACAACACGCGTATCACCGCTATATTCATGCATGCATATGTTTATAACACTATGATATCCTATTCAAATATATGAATCCACTTTCATATCGAATTACGATCTTTGTTAGTCTCTTACACCCACATAATCCTCTAACCTTTGTAGCTAGCACTAACTTTCTCTCGTGCATGCACACGCCCTCCTTGCCCTCCCCCTCCCTTAGCATTCTATCCATCACGGACATTCATTTTTTTAGTTTAGGTTGTTCTCCCATGGTCTGCACAACTCCTTTCTGACACACACTGATCAATAAACCTCTCCAACGATGTCTGCCTACAACATACACATGGCCTTCCATCTCCTCCTTTCTGTGTCCATGCCTCATGTCTCTCATACGGTCCCACACACATGTAAACTCTCGCCCCTCTTTTCATCAATCTCACAATCGCACACTCCTCCTCCTATCTAGCTAGTAGGCCTCTCGCACCACCTCCTAGCTCTATTCTCTCTGTCTATCCGTCTCGCTGGGCCTTATTTTCCTATAACAAATGGATGTACACCGACCAATCTTCCGCTATACATATAGCTAGCTAGGTCGTTATAATTCGTTTACCCCACACGTCAATTGACCTACCTCATTAGATATGTATCTCCCTTCTCTGACAAACAACAATTGATCTACTGATCTAGTTATGTCTGCTTACCAAACACATGGACCCCCTTCATCATCCATGCATGCGTCCCGATACATCTATCACGCACACGTACACACAGAAACACATCCCCATTCTTATTGATAATATTGCAGTTCTACCCTCAGTTTGTCTAGTAGGCCTCTCCCACCATCTTCGAGAAGCAACTCCATCACCCATCCAGCACTGTACCCCTCTCCTCTCTCTCTCTCTCTCTCTCCTCTCCCTCTTTGTCCCAACCTATTTCTCGTCCTTCACTTATGTATGGATGTCGACCGATCTCCTTCAAGACATAGCTGAGTCTCTCCTTCTCAACACATATACGAGTCGATCTACATCTCTAGTTAGGTCTCTGCCTCCCCCTCCCCCCTCCACACACACACCGATACATCGAGTGCTCTAGTCATGTCTCCCTGCCAAACACAAACTTGCCCTGTGCCCTCTGACGTTCTGGTAGGTCAGTCGCCATATATCTTTGACTTGCACACACACAATTTCGATGTCTCTCTTCATCGATCTCGCACCCACCAACTTGATCCTCTCTTTGACTCTATCGATATCTATGACCCCTCCCTCTCTTCTCGTGGATCGCCCCCTCTATATATGATATAGATAGGCCTCGATTTCACACACATTGCATGTGTCAATTTTTTTCCAGATAACATTGACACATATTCCCACAAATACGTTCACGAAATCACACCCCCCAACAAAAACACCCACGAACGCACATGCCATCTGTCTAGGTTTGTATCTCTCTCACACACACCCATGTAGGTGGGGGACATGCATGAAGAGAAGAGGTGCACGCATGGTGCACGTACTCCCATTTCTTTCCCAACCACACCCACGCGGGTACACGGTGGAGCTCATTTCTGTACGAAAAGGCAGCCCACGTGGTAATTTGACATGTGTACTGGTTGTCCACTTGATGGAGGATCGTGTACCATGGGTGAACAAACAAATTGCGACTTGACGCGTTATGTTAAAAAAGAGGCAAACCATGTGGGGCCTACCTTAGAGGCAAGGCTCTATACACTGGAGATGCTCTGTACGTATTACTTTTGATGTGTCCCGTCAACTCACAGAACAAGGAGAAGCTTGCTTAGTACGCCATCTCCCCCGCCCACGGGTGCGGTGGCTTGTAGGACGAGGTGAAGCTTGCTTACTACGCCTTTCACCCGCTCCCTCACCCATGTGCGCGGTGGCTCACAAGACGAGGAGAAAATTTTACTAAACCCCCGTTTACTCCTCATCCCTACCTTGGTTAGAGAGATTATGATGTTGTTTGAAATATATGTCTTTTAGTAGATTTCAATATGAACTACTAGTACATACTCAAAACACTGATGTATATAGACATATTTTAGAGTGTAGATTCACTCATTTTGCTCCGTATGTAGTCCATACTGAAACAAACGCAATAGTACGCACTCCCCTCGCCCCTGGCCCCTGGCCCCTCGACCCTCGCCCACGTACATGGTGGACGTGCAGCAATTCATTCGGTCTCAGATAGCCAGAACGATATATACTGCATTAACATTATTGCTCGACTTCGCGAAGAGGCGAAGAGCCAAGCGCAAGGTTTATAGGAGAACGAGTAGTAGTAGTACTAGTAATACGTACCAGTGGTACATACTCTATGAGGAAGAAGGCAACAAGATGTATGTTTTGTGTGACAGTATCTTCTTACATGACATGCTAGACCTAGTGGACCTCATTGTTGCAATGGGAATAGTCCGTATCAAAGAGTGCACGATTCAGAGTGGTGGGCAGCAAGCATAATTCGAAGCTGCTTAGTCTTAAACCCCATGAAGAAGTCCCATCGAAAGGAATAACCATCCTCTACACGTGATCCTATGTAAAATGAGTAAATGAGACAAATAGAGAAAGAGATAAAGTAAAAAAAACACCAGCCTTAGATCCAGGCCTATTGTATCAGTGAATGATATTTCTACGTCATGATTGACATGGCTAATATTATTAACCATGCTACGGAGGTAGAAGCAGATTTTTATTTATTTGCGGAGGTAGCAATGGATGGATATTCAACGAGGAGTGAAATGATGGATGCTTCCTTGTTCAAACATAGAGAATGGTGTGCCTCGTGATTTAACGGCTTATTAGTCATTATTACTGCCTATACTCTTTACCCATACTACTATATAATAACCGCGTGGTACCGTAGTGGGCTATACTTTTAATATCCATGCTCGAAGAGAAGAGGTGCACGCATCCATGGTTGCATTCTTGTCCTAGCATAGTTGTTCGCTCTTCATGCATGCTCATCTCACCACCCCTCTACATGCATGATCTCCTCATGCATGCTCCTAGTTTATTTGTGTTGAGCTAGTGTGGACTCATGCACCCTTCATACACCCTACCAAACACACTTGTAGTACTAGTAGCACTCTTTGCATCTTTTGCGCCTTCCCCAACCACACACGTGACATGGGGGAGCTCATTTATGTAAGATGGTGCAGCCCACGTGATAATTTGACGCGTCTAGTAGTACTTACTCACTTATAAATAATGGAGGGTTGGGAACCACGCATGAATGGTGCCGCATCATTTATAAATAATGTTTTTTCTTCAGCGGCACGTACGCAATATAAATAGGTTAATATGGAGAGAAAAAACGCTCCTCTATATACATAGCCAGACGAGCCTACACGGTTGCTTATTGGGATTGCTCTCTTCACACTCTCTCGCACAAAATGACTGTGGCCACATCTCTAACATCCGGGCGGATCATGTCCGCCAAGGGAAGGGGTGGATTCTTTGTGTAGATGTGGTCGCCGTTGCAGACGGCGAAACCCACTGTCGGCACGTCCCGATCAGGGGTCCCCGCCGTTCTCTCTCACAAAGCCAGTGAGGTTGCCTTCGTCCCTTGCTCACTGCCGTGACGTGGGAAGTTGCCGCCTCCCGCCGCCCTCCTCTAGGTTGAGCTACGTCCCGACATCCCTCAGGTAGAACTTACTTACAGCTGGCTTGCACCACTACCCCAGCTGCCCACATCGCTGCATGTGGATATTTCTCTACTTCTTTGCCCCGCACATACCTCTACTGGCTTCTACTGTATTTGTGATGAGTTTATGTCTCATCGACAAGTCCCAGTAATCTTAGTCAAATCACTCTTCTTCAATTTCTTTGCCAGAGGGATGCTCATCTCGATTTTAGTGGAACTGCACAAAATGATCTGATGGTCAAAGGGTTGCAAACTTCTTTTCTTAGGAAGCTTCAACGTTGCCAGCTAATTAAATCCTGGTAAGGGTTTAGGGTTCAAGGGCTAGGGACTGCATGGATTGTTTTTTTCTTTAGTTGTCTCCATTCCAAAATAAGTGTCAACTTTAGAAGGAGTACAACTTTGTACTAAAGTTTGCATAAAGTTGAGACACTTATTTTGGAACGGAGGGAGTTCATATTGGCTATGATCTGCCAATCATTGAGATGCAATAGCATGCATGTTAGTCTCCTTTGTATTTGATGAAATATTGCAACGGGGCAACCTTGGACGCAAGATACATGAAACAGAAGCTGTAAGCTTCATAGCATTGTACAAATTTATCTCGCTGAGAAATTACAGTACGACCGAGTAGTAAGTTGGACGGACGAAGCAACCATCACTCTTGAATCCGCTTCTCCCTTAAACACAGGCACCAATGAGAGGTCACGTCCGCTCTGCCCAGGCATGAATGCTGCACCAATTCTTTGGAACGGCGCTGACAATTTCGGGCGGGAAGCGCACACAGGCGATGGAGGGGCTTTGGGTGGGCCAGGATGGTCAGGAGCGGGCGTGGCAGCTGTCCCGACCGGAAGCTCGGAAACGAGAGGATACACCAAATCTCGCGGCTAAATCGTACACTACACACCATCTCTCTGTAGGAGTAGGTCAATGTGTCGCTCTCTCTAACACACGCATGTTGTTAAATACAGACACACATACACACACACACACACGCACACACAAGTTCATAGAGTAGGAATATCATGCGAGTGCGAAGCCATATGAAGTGAGATACAAATGGAGTACATACAAGAAGAGAAGAGGTGATGAATATTCCATCAAACCTGGACTGAGTAGTAGTACTCCCTCCGTCTAGGTGTTAAGTCATCTTACGAAAATCGGATATTCCCAAAATGTTTCGACATCGTCCATTAACTTCGCATCTCAATCCCCTCTTAGCCTCGTTGCTAGCGAGCGTTCTTACTTACTCTGCCTTGTTATCTCCCCCAGAAACCAATGCATGGGGAGCAACTATGCGTTGATCAGTCAAGAAATCAAAGTGGGCTTGCATGTGAGTTAATACGTGGCCCTGCATGGTAGCTAAAACGACATCTCTTAATTGTTGTGTTTAGAGATAGAAATCAGGGATTTGATTGGAGGAAGGACCGGTCAAGTTTCTCCTTCTCCCCCAATCTGTTTGCACCTTGGTCCCGCTGCACCTTCTAATGTGACTTACACCTAGACGGAGGGAGTAATACAAAATACGGTAGCACACTGACTTAGGCCGAATACAAGTGCCCAAACTTATTGGAAGAGAGCAAATTGTACAAACTAAATAATTAAAATTAAATTTCTCGTTTATTTTTCTGAAATGGAGGCAAAAGATTTGCCTCATCAACTAAATGAGAGGAGAATAGAGTTTCACGATTTGCAAATGACCCTACAAATAAACGCCATGGCAATTACTCTCAATACACCCTAGGTTCTTAGCATCCGTTGTAACCCTTAGTACATATGGTGGCACACTGACTTAGGCCGAATACAAGTGCCCAAATTATTTAAAATTGGAGGATGGTGCAGCCCATCTTTCCAATGTTTTGACCGTGTGTGGTTCAGTTGTTGTTCACTTTGGAGGGTCGTGTACCACACGTAAACGTTAGTAAGCGCTACCGGGAGGCGTGCAACATTAATTGCGAGTTCACTCGTTCGAGCGTGAAATTTTCTTCACGTATTAGCATTGCCCTAGTATTTTTCTTCAGTACGTTAAATAAAGAGTTCCATTTCGTAAACAATTTAAAAAGAGTTTTAGGGAGAGAAAAAGAAAACCACTCCATCTATATACGCTAAGGCCTCAGCGCTTGTTTTCAAGGGTTTGCACTCTTCACACTCTCTCTCCACTATATATATACACGCTGGAGCCTCAGTGCTTCTAGTTGCTCTCTTCACTCTCTCTCACCCTCTCCAGATCTAAACAAGACTTCGTTGGCCTCTCTCTCTCTCTCTCTCTCCCCTCACTGCTGGTCAAAGAGCCGGCAGGATCCTTCCATCGATAAAGGAAGGAGGCTTAAGGCTATAGCCATCGGTGAGGGAGGGAATCCACTACCAGCGCACTTGTTCTCTTTCACCTAGCGGCGGTGCGGAAGGGCCTCCGACCCCTTATTCCTTCCTGCCATACGTAGTGTGGGTAGATCGGCCTCCGCCCCCCCACTGAACCACACCCTGAGAACCTTAAGGTATAATTTACTTATTCCACATGCATTGCTCTAGCTGCATGTGGGTTTTTTCCACTTCTGCACTCGAATCTAAGTGTTGGATCAAACAGGAAAGTAGTGGGTAAAGTTGTATAGCATGAATCTAGGATGTGGTTCAAAGAGGAAAGGAAGGGGGATAGTAGTGGAGAAAGTTGTATAGCATGAATCTAGGGCGTGGTTCAAAGAGGAAAGGAAGGTGGGAAAGCAGTAGAAATGGGCTATCCAGCACCTACGTTGGTCGAAAAGGGAAAACAATGACAAATGCAGTACGCACATCTACAACAAACTAACCTTTTTATTTTGGGGAACAAGGCTGTAGAGTTTGAGAAGGACTAGATTTGCTGCCCTCAGATAGGGAAAGGTGTCTAAAGATAACAAAACTGGGACCAACACAAATATGCTCCTTGGTTGTTTGTTCTTTGTTGCAATAGACTGTGCATCACCCCTTTATACATCGGTAGATGCACATGGTGCTGGTGCATCCACTGTCCCGTGCAACTCTTTAGTTGTTGTTAATCTAAGGCCCTGTTTGGTTAAAAAGTCCTAGGACTTTTGTTAGTCCCGACTAAAAAGTCCCTAGTCCCTACCTGCTTGGTTCCAGGGACTAAACATGTACTAGAGAGTATTAAATGACATGTTAAAAGACAATGTTACCCCTAGTAATGAAATTATAGAGATAAGGTGCGATGCGGGGGAGGGGAAACTATTGGAAAAAGTCCCAAAAAGACTCCTTCAGGGTCTACTTTATTTAGTACCAAATGCCCACTTTTAGTCCCTAAAAGTCCCTCTTGCTTGGTTTAGATGGGACCAAAAGGGACTTTTCTTGTGAACAAACACCCTCTAATAATGCCGCTGGAAAATTGAAGCAATGCCATAGTTAAAAGCAAAATACATGTTTAAGGAATTTTATTGTTGATATAATCTATATGTTAACATGAATCAATTCCACCTTTTGAGAAATGCTACTGTCTTGCTTTCTTTCCCATTTAGATAAGTTAGATGCTTATTTTTGTTGGCTTCTGTGTCATCCACCATCATTGACCATTAGTTGTTTCCTTTGCACCTCCTTGTAAACAGTGTTATCTACTTCACCTCGTTGCTATTGTGACCTTTTGTTGCACTGCACAAAACACTTTTGTTTTAAGAGTGTTTTGTGCAGTTCAACCGAAATGTTAGACCGACTATGTTGCATGATTGCTTGATCCTAGTGGAACTGCACAAGAGGAGATATGACTTCCTATGTGTGTTAGCAAATTTGTTTCAGATCTTCTTCTTGTGAGTTGTTTCAATTCCGCATCATGAGAGGTCAGTACTAGCCTTCTTTCACATGATTGTGTAGTGTGCTTTCATATGTTGTGCTACTTATATGGTAATGTTTCTTGATTTTAGTGAACTGCACAAATGGAGACAAGACTTCCAATTTGTATGTGCACCGTAATATCCCATTGAGGTAACATAAGGATATTTCACAACTGTTGGCCTGTATTTTTTCACTTTCATCAGAAAACTAATGTCGTTGTTTAGTGCTATACTTGTGCTCCCTAATTGACATGCCAAATCTTACATTGAAGGCGAAGCTTTTGTGTTGTTGAACCAAGTGATGAAGGGGAAGAACAAGCGAAAGTAGAACAAAAATCAACTCCCGGTGCTGTAATGAAGCACTGGAACTGTGATGACACCAACAATGATATAGTTTTGCATCCTAATTTATTGCTATGGCTGGAACGAGCAATTGTTTTGCCATTACGATTTGATGCCACTCCTAATGTAATATGTAATCATCTCTACTTGTGCAAACAGGGATCTTGTTTGAAGATAACATACTGGAACTACATAAGAAGATGTTGGACACATTAAACTAATCGAGGAGTTTATAGTAAGCTTGGCAACCAAAGTAGATAATAACGGATGGTTCACGAGAAGTGATTCATCAGTTCGTCTGCTAGCTCTACACAATATGCCTCCTGACAAAGGTTGGTACCATCCCACGGATTTCATCCATATGTTTGAGCTTTGTCATCTCTATTGGTGTTGTGCTATTGTTTAGCTAGTCTCATGAGAAAGTGGTATTGTTTCGCATGTTAATCTAAGGCTGCTAATAAATTGATCCATCTATTTGCCACTGTTATAGCCACTGATAAAATTAAGTAATAATACAGTTCAAGTTGAGCTACTGTGTTGGGTATCATATCATCCTATGAGGATAATGAGGAGATGCATCTCTTTGTGACTATTCATTTGATCAGTTACTCCCTTTGTTAATGTAATGGTTGTTTTAAGTATTTCCTTTCCCTTCATTTTGAGCAAATAGATGCTAGCATTAAGATGTTCTCTTGTATTTGCACAACAACATCATCCTCCTCTTAAGAAGAATATGGAGTACGTGAAGTGACTAGTTCCGATTTGCCAGGATGATGAAGCCCAGTCTATCTTCTCATCAGAGGAGAAGTTGAAGGATCGTTACATTACTCCCCACAAGAACAAACTAACTTCAGCTTAGAGGGACTCACAGATTTCCATCTTTTTTTTGCGGTGATGGGCAAGTACAATGTTGTTCTAGGATTCTTTCCGGTGTGTTCCATTTTTTAAAATGTGTGATTTACATGGACCATGTAGGTGCTTGCTTAAACTGTAAATTCATAATATAGTTTTCTTTACTAATCATTTTTTTGTATTTGTACAAACATGGGTGCTCAGCTTGATTTCAATGGGAATCATTCATTTCCACGACAAAGGAGGTGCCGATATGTTCAAGGCGTTGCAACATATAAAGGCAAAATCATACAAGCTACGTGCGAATTTTGTTGATTTAGGTGGAACTGCTCAAAAAGAATAGCTGGTTTATTTAGCACGAGGTGCCATGTCAATGTCCGAACTAATGGCAAACCCTGCCCATTCGACAATCGTAGGCATTTGATATTTTGGATTGGGAAAACCTTGTCATAGTTTGCTCATTGATGTATGCAAAACAACACGCATTTTACATTTTGGAATGGGACAACCTTGTCAAATTTTGCTCATTGAGGCAAGAAGACATGTGTTTGATATTTTCGAATGGGACGCTGTCGAAGATATACCCCGCGGTATGACCCGGCCGGAAGTATGACTTGGCTAAAACTTGGCGTTTCATTGGTAACCCGTCGAATGATTGGCTACTTATGAGTCCGGCGGATCACCGGTCTGACGACTCACGAGCCTGGCGACTCACTAATGGCCTCGATGGTGGGTCATATAGAGGACTAGGCCCAAGGCCCAGAAGGCCGGCACATGTTATGGTGGGCCGGCTTAAGAGGAAAGCATAAGGAATATTACCTTACAAAGGAAGCAAGACTAGGACTCCACTTGTAATAGATTAATCCTAATCCTACTAGGACTAGTCATGTAACCCGCCCCTTCAACTTATATAAGGAGGGGAAGGGGGCCCGAAGAGGGACAAGCAAGGAAATAATCGTTAAGGCTAGACACAATTAAAGGGAGCCAGCTTATGCGGCGTCTCCCTGATGGGGATAATGAGATCTAGCCAGAAACAACATGTAGGGCTATTACCGGATGATGTTTTTCGTGGCCCGAAGCTGTCTAAATCCTTGTCTTGTGTGTTGATCCGCCCAGCGTCTCTCGTCCCACTCCACCCCTCTCAAGCTACCACATAGATGCGCTGGCCTCGCGAGTAAGTCCTGACACTATGGACATCTGCCGTGACATTTCCACAACAGTTGGCGCCTACCGTGGGGCTCGCGCACGGTGGTGTTGAGTTCTTGGAGGGATCTATCTCAGGATCCAGAGGCTTGTGATCGGGCAGATGAAGAACAACCGGTGCACAAAAATCACGCGTGACAATCTGGCATAAGACAACCCATGCAGAGCCGGCAAGTTCATCGTTCGATGATTAGTGATTAATCTTTTTAGGTGACAGTGCAAGTTGAAGTTCAAGAAAAAGAACAAATAGGATTGCACGTCTATACACCAACGCAAAGACCCCGAGTCTGATAGGATCTCCAATGCGTCCAAGCTCCAGCCGTTCCGACTAGTTGCTTTTTGCTCCTCCCATGGAAATCATATATGATAATTGTTCACAAATTAGATGGTGATGGCTGCTGGACAATCACAAGCAGCGCCGCTGCAGCGCACACATTATATCCATTAGTATCATCAAACAGTCCGCGTGGAGACTGAGCTAGTCAGCTAGCCCATACCAAATTACCAATTAATACTAGTACTCATCATGGCAAGCTACAGAGTTTGATCCCCACTTGCTATGTACGTGAAAAGAAGATATGAAGTGCTATTAGTACAAGTTGGATCTTAAAAACAATCAAGAAAAGGAAAAAGTAAAAGGGATGTCAAACTGATTATGACCCGGCCTCTGAATCACAACCGAGCACGCCTCCGCCAGTCGGGCCGCCGCGGTCGTTCTGAGCCGTCACCTGCCGCTGTTGTCTCTGAAGCTACAAGTCGCCGTTTGCTTAAGCCGCCATAGCGCCTCTCCCTATTGGTCCTCATCTGCCCTGCACTGAACCGCAGTCACAAAGCCGCCATCTCACGTTGAGCCGCCGCCGCTACAGCTGAATACAACCGCGTCATTTCCATCCTCTACTAGGGGCTGCGCTGAGTCGCCCTTGACCGAGCAGCCTCGCTTTCACCTCTCTGAGCATCCTTTGCTAGGTCACTCACAGCGCCTCGCCTCGCCTGATCCATTGACCACAGACTCGTCCGGACCCCGCATCACCCGGCCCCGCTGGGTTGAACCGCCTGGCTGCCTCCGAGAGGCGCCCTTAGCAACGCCATGAGACAGCATCGGCGTCAGCCGCCCGGCCTTGCGGCCGTCTCTGATGTGGCCCACCTCGGCCGTTCGCCGCGCACTCATGTCAACCTATGGTGTCAACTACCACTATGCCTCGCATCCGGCTGCACTCCCCCATGCTCACCTGAAGATTGCTGGTTGTTGCCTAAAGAAAGGAAAGTGGGAAGCTGATTGGGGAGCTGAAAAGAAAGTTGCAGCCCCATGAGTTCTCCAGATCGACCTCGCACATTATCCAAAGTCAGAAGATAATTTTAGTATTACTTTACAAAGTACTACTAGTACGAGCACAGGGCAAACCTCTAGAAAAGCAATGCTACTTACAGAAACCAACAGTTTGGATGCAACCAGAAGGGAACTTTCTTGACTGGCCCCGAATCGCCTCCGCCTTGCCGCCTGGCCTTCTGCACCGACCGCGTTAGAGATGAGAAGAGACGTTGAAAGAAAGGTCAAGTGGCCGGGTGCTAAAAAAATCAGGGTAGAGTGGCTAAGTTGCCATTGCAAGTATTGGAAGTTGATTCGTGGAACAGACCATCGGTCATCCGAACAAATCAGGTGATATCCAACTAAGTTTGTTTTATTATCACATATTGTTTTTGTCGAGGAACAATTTATCTTTGCTTTGGTCTGCAATATTGTTTATGCAGGACAATTATTCACTACATCAACACGATGTGGTTGACTCGCGCGTCCGCGCGGCTTACCGCGCCCGCGATTGCTTTGCCCGTCCCATGGTTTACCGCGCCCGGGATTGAGTCGCCCATCCGCGCCGGCTTACAACACCGCAGCCGATTCATCTGTCTGAGCTGCCTCTGATGCTGCGGTCGTCCTTTCCATTCATCTCTCACAGCCTGGTCTACATCAACACACTGGGCCGCACCTGTATGAATGAGCTGTTTATTGACGATGAGCAAGTCACTGCTTGGGTAGCCCGGATTTCTTCCAACAAATTGGAGGCAAAATTATCATGTATTATCAGCCGCCGTCTGCACTGGATGGCTCAATGGGCATGCGCACAAGTCGCCGCCACTACAGTTTGGTTAACTTCAAACAACTAGTTGGAAGGAACCATTGGCCGAGTTGTTGACATGGCACATACGGGATCATTTATAACCTATCGCAGTCATTTCAACATTCTGTGGATTCACATCGTGCTATCAACGCCAATGATATACACCTTCTACTATGGTCAAATATGGACAATCTCAAGCCAACTCCTCGAGTCATCTTGAGACTCGGGGGCTACAATGGCATGACTCGGCAGAATTGGCCGGTTTCAAAGCATTCAAGGACTCCGGGTCATTGGAGGGAAAAAATAACCCGGCCCCGGAGATTACTGCTCTATCGATGAAAATTTAAAAGGCCGTCTGAAAAATTTTGGCTCACAATGATGCTTCCGGTTTACAATCCGGTTCGAGGGAAATCTCGTCTCCCACAAAGCTCTGAAGCTCTCAAATCCGGTTTAAAAATTCCGGTCCAAGAAGAATTATCTCTTGCAAAGTTGAGTTCTCAGGAAAAACTAAAGGTTGCCAAAGAGAGCTTGCTGCCATGATGCACGGTTCAAACATAGGTACCCTCATCCAATGGTCACTTGGGGGCTTCCTATTCAAACATAGGTCGTATTCAAACCAAAGAGAACATAGTTGTCGGTATCCTCTTGATCGGCGCAATGCCAAACCAACTAGGGGTCTTCTTCATCGTATTCGAATCATAGCTTAACCCCTTTTGGTTCCGACTTTGATTGTATTCGAATCAGAGTCGTTAAGAAACTCTCAAGGTCATTTGGGGGCTTCCTGTTCAAACATAGGTCGTATTCGAACGAAAGAGAACATAGCTATCGGTACCCTCTTGATCGGCACAATGCCAAACCCACTAGGGGACTTCTTGATCATATTCGAATCATAGTTTAACCCCTTTTGGGTCCGACTTTGATCATATTCGAATCAGAGTCATTAAAAAACTCTCAATGTCATTTGGGGGCTTCCTGTGCAAACATAGGTCGTATTCGAACCAAAGAGAACATAGTTGTCGATACCCTCTTGATTGGTGCAATGCCAAAACCACTAGGGGCCTTCATGATCGTATTTGAATCCTAGCTTAACCCCTTTTGGTCCGGCGTACTGATCGTATTCGAATCAGAAGCCTCGCTTTTTCTCTCTGTTTGGCTTTTTTTTTGAAAACAGTCTTTTGGGTTTGTCTTGAGACTTTTTAGTTCATGTCTAAAGCATATATGTGGTTTCTATTAACCCGGCTAGACTTTGGGTGATAAGTTGCCATCATATGACAATCATAAACATTTGGAAGTTTTGGCTTCTAAAGATTGGGTTATCACCCTTACTGCACAGGTATCCTAAACCGGCAGTACGATTCAATATCACAGGAACCGGTTTTCCAAACCAGATTATATTATTCAAATCTTTAATATCCAACATGGCTGGATTTCTATTATGGATATCAATAGCCAATATTATGATGGAGTTCTTCAAAGTCGCATCAACGCAATGGTTATTATTTTATTAATGGACATGATTTATTTTTTCAATGGAGGGAATAGTCCCAAGTTGCTGCAGGCTTAAGACCCGGCACTTGAGGGCTACATCATTCAGATTGAGATTATATCAAATATGGAAGTCCCATGTCACTGCCAGCATGCACCATGGCAGTTGGGGGCTAATGTAAAGTCATTTTTTGATCAACTTATTGAAGACCCGACTCATCCCATTGTAATGAGCCGGCCCTTGTGGGCTACCAATTGCTCTTGTCAAAAATTCAAGGTACACAAGCCTCTGTCCATTATATTGAAAGACCCACTACTTAGTTGGTAGAGTACAAAGCTCTTAACCCTATGGACGTGGGTTCAAGCCCCATGGTGGAGATTACATCATATGGTGTTATTATCAATGGATTATATACAAAGTCCCAGCTCAGTATTATCTTACTGAGACGGCCCTTCGGGGCTACAGTTGCTGCTCAAGTCAACATTATCATATTTTTCAAAGTCCCTGCTCATTATTGCATAATGACCCAACCCTTGGGGGCTACACTGGTTGATGTTTTTATGAGCATAAGGCAATTACAAGTCCCGGGTTGCTGCAAGCATGACAACCCGACACTTGGGGGCTACAGGTGATATGCATATAAGGGAGGAATAACTTGAAATTCTCAGTTTTGAGCAAAGAAGGTATTATATTATGATCAGATAAATCTGCAAAGTTTGTGACCCGGCGTCATCACAAGATTAACCCGGCATCAAGGGCAATTACATGACCCAGCATCATTTGTTTATAACCCGGCAATTTTGGCAATCATAAATCGGTGAGATCTACATATTTAAGCCGGCTGAATATCAGTTGACTATTTCAAGACCAATATTTTTGTCAAGTCAGAGTATTGAAGGCTGACTCAAATGGATTATTCTTTATAATATTTTTTCTGCAAGAAACTAATGTCAGCAAGTTGGTTACGAAGCTGGCCTATTGACCTGGATTTTTTTTAGAAGAAGTGCCCGGATTTTTTGCATATCTGTTAAAGGAGATTAGCTATGAGATCATGGACATGCATCCAGGAGGAAATGACAAGGACCTAAGGATGATCAGGTCCGGTTTAGAAAAACTTTTAACCCGGATTACAACCTGTCAAATATATCCTTGTGTTTATTTTGCAGGATGAGTTTAACACGGATAAATCCAAATTAAACTAGGGGATAATGTTAGGTATATACCCTGCGGTATGACCCGGCCGGAAGTATTACCCGGCTAAGACTTTGCATTTCATTGGTAACCCGCCGAATGATTGGTGACTTACGAGTCCGGCGGCTCACTGGTCTGACGACTCAAGAGCCTGGCGACTCACTACTGGCCCCGATGGCGGGTCATATAGAGGACTAGGCCCAAGGCCCAGAAGGTCGGCTAATGTTATGGTGGGCCGGCTTAAGAGGAAAGCATAAGGAATATTCCCTTACAAATGAAGTAAGACTAGGACTCCACTTGTAATAGATTAATCCTAATCCTGCTAGGACTAGTCATGTAACCCGTCCCTTCAACTTATATAAGGAGGGGAAGGGCACCCCAAGAGGGACAAGCAATAAAATAATCATTAAGGCTAGACACAATTAAAGGGAGCCGGCTTATGCGGCGTCTCCCTGATGAGGATAATGAGATCTAGCCACAAACAGGATGTAGGGCTATTACCGAATGATGTTTCCCGGGGCCCGAAGCTGTCTAAATCCTTGTCTTGTGCGTTGATCCGCCCAGCATATCTCGTCCCACTCCACCCCTATCAAGCTACCACATAGATGTGTTGGCCTCGCGACTATGTCCTAACACTAAGGACATCACGTTTCCACGACAGACGCACTTTGCTGTCAGCAGCATCGCTCGATTTTTCTTTATTCTTTAGTTGTGAAGTAAATATTGGCTCTGACATGTGAATCGCTGAGATGCATAATCATCGGTTGTTTTGAATGTTGTCTATGAATTGCCAGACTTGTGTGTTTGATTGCAATGTATAGGAATGCTAAAAAGCTTCTCAAACTCTTTGTACGCCCTCTGTTACTTTTTACTTTGCGTATTAGATTTCTTTCAAGTCAGTTGATTTTACATTGTGAATGTTCATACTTTTTTCAATAAGATTGGTCAAAGTAGAGATACTTTGGCTTTAGACAAAACTTATATGCAGACTAAAAATGACCGGAGGGAGTACATGTGAAACTGCTACTAACGAGGTGATCACCCTGGGAATAATTCTAGTACGTATTGTTTTGCATGTTCATCCAATGCTAGTGATACAGGAATTCGAACTAATTGAACTAAATTAATTCGTACATGGTCGGATTTCATATAAACATGCCGGATTTCATTACATTTCATACATTCTTCAACTTAAAAGGGTTTGCCAAAGGTATAATTATTTAACCGAAGCTTCGGTGACTTATCTACAGGTGCAGTTGCGCAACTAACATGTGGCCCACATGCATGTTGGGCCCACGTGTCAGTGACCCAACTACTCCTGCAGTTAAGTAACTGAAGCAACGCCCTTCTCCAACATAGCTCTCCGACTCCACGTCGCTGCCAAGAATTAATCGGCCGTCAATGGTCAACCCACCAAGCTTGGCTTCAACTGGAGGGTAGCAGCGGTGGCCTTACTTGGACCCGACCGGTGGAGACCTCCCGTGTTCTACTCTTCCTCATTTTCTATGTGGCACGACCTCTTTGGCAGTGGGGCAGGGCCACGGTGGAGCCGGCTATGTCCTCTGTCTCGTTGCCGACGAGGCTTTGCCCCGGCGGAGTGTAGCAAATCCCCCTCCTCCTTGGTACCCGCGGGGAGGGGCATCGGCGGAGCCGGCGGTGTCCTCTACATCATTGTTGGCGTGGTGGAGCCTCGGTAGAGCAGGGCCTCGTCGAAGCCAGCAGAGCGGGGACTTGGCAGAGCCAACATTGTCCTCCTCCTCGTCCTCGGTCTTGCCAAACAACGCCTCGCCCGCTTCATCGCCCTATTTGTAGGCGGCCGCAACCTCCGCCATCCGCATGCGGTACCGCCTGCGCACGAGGCGGCTCTCACAGGCAGAGCGATACGAGTCGAGCAGCGCCTCCTGCTCCGTCTGCTCCGCGTCGATCTGCTCCTCCGCCTACAGGTGCGCCTAGAGGAGATGGCGGTTGTAGGCGGTGTCGGCCTGCACCTCCCCGGACGGCTCTTGACGCTTCTGCCTCACCGTGTCCATGTATTGGGCACGGGCCTCGCTGATGGTCATGGTGCAATGCACCGGCGAGGATGGCACGGAGGAGGGGGTTGGCGCTGGATCATCGACTGCCATGTTCTCCATTGGAACATCGTCGTCCTCCGGCTACCTGTCGGCCAGCCAATCGGCAGCAATAGCCGCCATCTCCTTGTGGTTCATCATCCGCCCATCCCGAAGAGGGCCGGAGCGTGAGGAAGCCATGGTGGGCAGTTGTGGTGTGCATAGAAGAAAGGGAACGGAGGCGGATGACTACGGCTATGGCTGGTGCAACAGTTTATATAGCAATGATGAGCGGCGGAGGGATGGACAGGTGGTGCCGGAGTAGCCACCTCGGCAACCACATATCATTAATGTGGGCGGCAGACGGACGGATGGACGACACTTGTGTCGTTTAAACGCGGAGCAATCGCCAGCACCGGGAAGCGGCATGGGCGGCGCTGATAGTTATGGACGGAAAGAGCACGCTGGCGAGGGAGGCGGTCTGGGTGGGCCAGGACAGTCAAACTCGTGCTTGGCAGCAGGTCGGTCCAGTAGCCGAACATGGTGGCTCGCCAGCGAGCTCGCCGAGCTGAGCGACTATAATCAGACGATGGACGTAGCTTCCGACCAGGAGCCGGCGCCAATGTCCAAGCCGGTTCATGTCGTGTTCACCATAGAGCAGGTGTGGCCGCACTTCGACGCCCTAATGGCGAAAGAGCTACCAGTGCAGGAGGACCTGTGCTGCAAGCTCCGTCTCCTCAATGAGCACCGGCGAACAAGCGAACGACAATGCCGTCGTGGACATGTGGCCCTATGATCTTGGCTTACTGAATGAGCAGCGGGCGCTGTATCAAACCATCTGTAGGGCCCGCGTGGCCCCCTCCGTCGTCCTTCAAGTTGTTGCGCTCGCCGCGGCGCCGCCATCTCGCGTCGTCAACATGGTCAACGGACATGAGGAATGAGGAGATGACTTTACTTGGAGAGGATGACAGTGGGGACCCGCTAGGGCCATAGCCGCACGTACGCAAGTTCCTCCTTATTATATACAACTATATTTTTTTGCTTCCTCCTCGTTTCCTGACATCACGGTCCCACACCATTGTCAACCTATGTAGTCAATAAACGAGAGAATTGCGCAAGGAGTGGTTGACAGCTGGGACCAAGCAGCTCGAGCAGTATTTGTGTTTTTGAAGTGTGACCATTGCAGAGTTTGTCTTGAGCGATGTTTTTGTTGTTGTTCAGAGGAGAGCAGGGTATTTACTGTGCGGGCTTTGGCCCGTCTAGTCCAGGCCAGATATCCTGCCCAGATATTAACTTTTTCAAGCTAAAAATGGCTAGCCCAACTATACTTTTTTTTGAGGAATACCCAGGAAGGTTCCACTTGTTATTCTCTACCCCGTTGGGCTGCAAATCTTTCCTATGAGGGATGGATTAGGCTTAACAAGAAAATGGGCTTTCAGAAATAATAAATGGAATGTAATTATAAAAAATGGGCAGTAACTATAAAAAATGCACCAAACACGTAGTTACTTTTAAAAAATATTATTTTTGGATTTTGAAATTTTTAATTTCATTTATTGTTGCGCGCGCAATAGTTCGTTGGATTTTTACGTAATACAAATTTATTTTGAAATTATATTTAGTCCGACTAGAAATTTCAGGATAAAAATATTTCGGATCCTATCAAAATGTAGGAAATTTTATTGAATTATGTTTTGAGCAGTTGGTTGAAATTATTAATTGCTGTCCTAGCTAGAAATGGGTTGTACTTTTAACAAACCATAAATAGGTTGTAGTAAATTCCATTAGAATTCAAGGGCTAGGACAGCAAATCACAAATGGGCTATATGTTCTTTGCCACACACTTGTGGGCCTACTAAGTTGACGCGTCCCCTATAAAAAACCAAGTTCACATGTATGCAAGGCTTTGTCAACTTATAGTCAACACACCGGTTCCAGCAGTAGTGGCCGTTGGATGTCCATCCAACGGATGTGTGCTTTTTCTTCAATCTCGCATATTCTTGCTTCAGCCGCCCAAAAATGATTCCCCGGCTAACATCTAGGCCCCACCGTTTCGAAGGCTGACCTGTGGGCCTACTATGTTGACGCGTACCAAGGGCTTTGTCAACTTAGTCAATATAAATGATTCTAGCTGAAGTGATCGTACGATGTCCATCCGAAGCCCGTTGTGCTTCTTCAACCTCTAGTCTTCTTGCTCCAGCCGCCCAAACTAGCGCTGGACGTGCCGCCTGCTCCAGCCTCCCGTGTCCGGCTGTTTTGCCACCACTGGTCATGCCATCCCTCTATACTCACGCACACCTCATGTTATTCTCCGGCGACGGTAGCCTCACACCGCAGCCGAAGTAGTCAACCCACGTATTCCCCTCTGCACGGGCATCCACTACCGCGTCTTCCCCGGCTCTGCGTCGTTCCTTTCCTAGGCCTCACCATCGTCACCACCGCCTTGGTGCTCTCGACGTGGCGTGGTCAACGAAGGACAGCCGTCGGAAGAGGACTTTAGGCGGTGAGGCTGACAGCTAGACCAACCAGCTACATCTTCGAACACAAGGAAGTCCTTCCTTATTACTCGCAAAATAAAAACGATTCCTCCCCTGACAGCTAGGACTGACCAGCAATATCTTCGCACACAAGGAAGTGCGTCCTTATCCTCGCTGACCGCTAGGACCCACCCAGTCAAAGCGTATGTAGTGTTGTATGTCTGGTCGCGAACATGTACGTACATGTCGGCGTCCTGGATTCGGGGGTATCTAGCCCTTCTTGCCTGCGGCCCACCATGTGGCTCCATCGATGGCCTGGTATGGCCCAGCTTTAACATCAACAACTCAAGACCCTCGCGAGGGGCCAAGCCGCGCGAGGCAGAGGACGCCAAGACCCCCGAGGGGATCGGCCTCCTCAGGCTGGCTCTTGAGGGGCGGACAGTTCTATGCAGGTTACCTCACGAGGCTTGGATGACGTGAGCCATGACGACCAAGGCCAGGCGGGCGCTAGGCGGGTGCACAGCGCAGGTTTCCTCTTCGGTGCTAAGGAGGCAAGCCACAGGAGCAGAGTCTCGAGGAATCAGCCAATGTTTTCCATTTCATTGCAACGAGACCGAGACCACCAGGACGACAGGACGGTGGTCATCGACGAGCCCACTGCAGCGTCACGACCAGCGGCTTTTTGCAGGCAAAGACTACTTCTGTCAGGATAAACTGTACTACTTGTCCCCTTTCAAATTCGGCCATTGTGGGATCCCTTCCCTCTCTTATTTGGGAAGAGGACCAAGGCCACTATAAATAGGACTAGCCACCACCATAGAAGGGGGAGGACAAGAACAAGTAGAACCAGCATACACCACACTAGCTCAAGGACACCTCACCTCATGAGGCTTGTTCATCCACTATACTAGCTCATCCTCAGCCCTTCGAGGCAATCCACCAAATGGCTGGAGTAGGGTATTACAACACAAGGGTGGCCCGAACCAGGATAAACTATTGTGTCCCTTTTTCCCTTTGAGCTTGGCGTGCTAGGCTTAGGAGGATCGCGAGTAGGCAGGCTGGGTAGGTTGAGATCTCCGCACGCACACCAGAGTTCGAACCTCTCAAGGGTTTGCGGATCCCATAATCCGACACTTGGCGCGCCAGGTAGGGGTGCATCGGGTCCTCTGTTCCGTTGATCGATCCACCACCACTCTGACACCTCCATGGCCGGTGCATGCCGGCTCGCGCCAAGCGTCGAGCTGCAGTCGCCGCCCACGTTGCTCAGACGGCTCCGGCGGGTGACGGCTATGGCCAACGCCACCACAGGCCCTGTCGGCCACAAGCAGCAAGCTTCATCGCTGC
Organism: Triticum dicoccoides; assembly: GCF_002162155.2. Classification (NCBI taxonomy): domain Eukaryota; kingdom Viridiplantae; phylum Streptophyta; class Magnoliopsida; order Poales; family Poaceae; genus Triticum; species Triticum dicoccoides. The sequence goes on along the minus strand of NC_041393.1, from coordinate 283,238,300 downwards.
ACCCGTCGGTGCGCCGTGACGGCTGCACTGCTACTCCATCCCTAACCCCAGCAGCTTCGACATCCCACGCGCGTCGCAGCCAGGTGGATGCGTAGGCCGCTCTGCTCATGGCATGGGAGATTCTTTGCTACAGCCTGGTCGGCGACCTCTACGAGGAGTGGCTTGAGAAGATCGCTGAGCTCGTCAGCATTGTGCACGGGGGCTCCCCCGAGCCGGCTCGCTCGCTGCCTCAGCAACCACCTGCAGCGGGCGAGGTGGCGCACGGGGCTCCTCCACCACCTCCGGGCCGGGGCGCCATCATCTAGCCAAGGCGTGTGGCTCCGCGGCCAAAGGGGGAACTGCATGTGCTTCTCACACCCCAGCACTAGGCCCGCGTACCGCCACAGGAGGTGGCGGTGCGCGTGCTCCAGGACCAGTTTCCACCCCCTCAAAGACCTCCGGTGGCCACGGCAGGATGCCGCGCGTTCACTCCGGAGCTCCGCAATGTCGTCTGGCCGAGCAATTTCAAGCCTGACCTGCTGTCGGTGTCAAAACCATCGGATCTCAGGTAGGGGGTCCCGAACTGTGCCTCTAAGGCTAATGGTAACAGGAGGCAGGGTACACAATGTTTTACCCAGGTTTGGGCCCTCTCGATGGAGGTAATGCCCTACTTCCTGCTTGATTGATCTTGATGATATGAGTATTATAAGAGTTGATCTAGCACGAGATCGTAGAGGCTCAACCCTAGAAGCTATCCTATGATTATGATTGTTGTTCTACTACGGACTAAACCCTTCGGTTTATATAGACACCAGAGGGGGCTAGGGTTACACAGAAGGAAATTTACATATCCGAATATCCAAGCTTGCCTTCCATGCAAAGGAGAGTCCCATCCGGACACGGGACGAAGTCTTCAATCTTGTATCTTCATAGTCCAACAGTCCGACCAAAGTATATAGTCCAGCTGTCCGAGGACCCCTTAATCCAGGACCCCCTCAGTAGCCCCTGAACCAGGCTTCAATGACGATGAGTCCGGCGCGCAAATTTTCTTCGGCATTGCAAGGCAGGTTCCTTCTCGGAATACTCCATATAAGATTTAGGACACAAGGATCATGTCCGGCTCTGCATAACAAATTCCACATTCCACAGTAGAGAGTATAATATTCCACAAATCCAATCTGCTGACAGCTTCTTACGACATCACTCCGTGGTCCGGTCTTTATTCGAACCGTTTTAATAACCAGCCACTACACGTTTAATAACTAGCCACTACACGCGCGGTGAGGTAGTTTTATTGGCACGTCTTGTCGAAGCAGAGATCGTGTCCCCTTTATCACGGGATTCTTATCAAATACAGGTGTGGGTAACCCAATCATGTTTTGTTTAATACGACTCCTCGATTTTAGGCAAGTCCCAAACGGTCACGTGTGGGACGCTTGATATTCGTCCTGTTTATAAAGGGGGCCAAGGCCTGTCCTTTTCTTTCCACGCTCGATCCTTCCCCTCCCGTACCTCGAGTTCCAACACCCAAGGATCAAGCCAAAAGCACTTCGGTCCTCCGACCATGTCCGGATCCAATATTTGACGCTGGTGGATGGCCTCCTCCATCACGGAGGAGGACATCCGGAAGCTTAGGGAGGCCAGGTATCTCACCGCCGAGATTCCGCACACACTACCTGCTCAAGGGCAGGTCGTCCCCACTCCCGAAACCAACGAGAGTGTTGTTTTTATCTCCCACTTTCTGCGAGGGCTCGGTTTTAGCGTTGATCCCTTCGTAAGAGGGCTCATGTTCTACTATGGACTATATTTCCACGATCTTGCTCCGGATTCTGTCCTTCACATCTCATCGTTTATTGTCGTGTGTGAAGCCTTCCTCCGCATCACCCCCCACTTCGCCCTATGGCTCAAGACCTTCAATGTAAGGCCGAGGGTGATCGACAGGCGTCACACAGAGTGCGGAGGCACTATAATAAGCAAAGGCGCCGATGTCCCATGGACAAAGGGTTCTTTTGTGGAGAGTTCTGATTTATGGCAGCGGGAGTGGTTTTACATCACCGCCCCTCGAGGTACAAAGCGGGTGGCCGCTCCAGCATTCCGCCCGGGCCCTCCACCACAACTGGCGTCATGGGTCAACAAGGAGCTAGACTGGGGGCCGGCTAACGATGTGCTGACATTACAAAGCCGCATCGAGACCTTCTCAAGAGGGATGTCAGTCTTGTCAAGATAAGGCAAGTGATGCTGGTTCGTCGAGTCCTGCCATGCCAACGTCGTCCTCTCCGTATGTGGGAGTTCAACCCAAAAAGACAGTGAACCATTCAACAATTCTTCGGCCTGACGCTCAAAGAGATGTATGAATCATTCTTCTATCGGTGGGAAACGACACCTATGGGATCACTGGAATCCCTACTACGGTTGCAGGGCGCGGGGATTGTGAGAAGAGCGGGACTAGTAGACAGCACAAAGGGGATTTACCTAGGTTCGGGATGCAAAGATGCGTAAAACCCTACGATCCTGCTTTGGTTGATGTATTTAGTGTTCTTGAGCTCTTAAACTAGCTCTGGGTGTTGCCAGGTTTGAAAGAGGCTACCACAGTGCACCATGGGCCTCCTTTTATAGGCAAAAGGGGCTACCACAGTGGCACACAGGAGGTGGAAAGTGCTACAGCGCTGTGAGCTTATCGCTGGTATTACAGGACAAAGCGCATTAGGCTTAGGTGTCCCTTCACTTTATCGGGGACAGGAGCGAGGCCCGTCCCGTCCGTCGCTCCTCCTCCTTGCTTTGACATGCGCCCTGGCCAGCGATGCATGCGGTGCCATGTAGGCAAGCAGGCAGCTGAGGTGGCGCGGTGATGGAGCCTCCACGAAGGGCTGCATGTTGCCACGCAGGTGCGTGCCCAGCTGGTTGGGTCGGCAGCTGCATATGAACGGCGGCAGAGACTTGGCTAGCGTGGGCCTGACATTGGCCCTACTGGCGCGCTTGGCGAGGGCCTTGCCGGGTGGCCTGGCAAAGGTCTTGCCGTGGCCCACAAGCGTCCCCGGCAAGGATCCTGCCGGGGGTCTTATGGATTCCTTGGGTGAGGATCTCAGTGAGGATTGTTGCCTTCTTATCCTCATTTGATCCTGACTGTTCTTTGTCTTCACAAAGATCTGCATGCCACCATGGAGGTGCCTCCCGAGCCTCGTCCCAATGCGTTTCTCTAGCGTTGGGGGGCTCAAAGGTGGCTCACTCAGCTGGTGTGGGCGAGCTTCCCCGGCAAGGGTCTTTCCGGGGCCGCTGAGGCTGCCCCGGCAAGGGTTCTTTCCGAGGGAACCTGCTTCCTCCATCCGATCCTTGTGGCCTTGGTCCTTGTCGTTGCTTTATTTGTCTTGTGCCTTTGGCTTCTCTCTGGCTTCCCTTTCCTTCCTTGTTATGCGTGGCCATGGCAGGTGGCTCTGACTGCCCGTGCACAAGTAAAGGGGTCAAAAGCAGAGCCCCTACTTTTGTACACCGATAGGAGCCCCCGGGCCTGCGCCATACATAAGCCTAGCATGTTGTTGGGCCGGGCCCAGAGTAGTGCGCGGGCAGTTGGGGTGGATTTTTACCGTGGTAACCGTTCCGTCCACTGCGCTTCTCCACGACCCGCGTTGAACGCGCGACGTGGGGGTCGTGCGCGCGCATGGCGGAAGCATGCTGACGTCATCCCATGGTGGACAGTAGAGAGGCGGCTTGTGTGTCTCTTTGAGACCGCAGGGCTGCTGCTCATTTACCTCCCTCGCTTGGGAAGCGTCGCTCCACGCATCCCACTGCGCCTATCCCTCGCGTCAGGTTCGCTGCATGCACGACGCAGGGTGAATGACAGGTGCGCAGGATGTGAAAAGTTGTGCGCGTGCATGGGTCGATTCCCACGTGCCTTCAATGGAGCGGGGAGGGCGGTCAACAGCCCCGCTTGCTATCACTCCAATGGGCCAGATAGGCCGAGAGGGGGCGGCCGAGCCTCGCCCCCGCCCCTTCATAAAGAGGGGAGCGAAAGGAATGGTGCCGCTCAACCCTTCGCCACCTGCCTCTCCCCATTCCTGCTTCCTCCTTTCTTCTGCCATCGCGAGGGGGCGTGGTGACGCTTCATCGGTGGCAGCGAGGGTTTCGGCCAGACAGCGCATCGCTCCTCCCCAAGAGCTCGTAGCGGCGGAGCCGGCCGCTAGAGGAAGGGGGAGGGGGCGAGATCGAGGCCGTCGTGGCGCTCGAGGGAGAGGAGGACGGGGCGGCAGATCAGCTTCGCCTGTGTCAGCAGCCCCTCCCCTGGTGGAGGGCCACGTTGGGGACAACCCTTGCGAGTTCTTCATCAGGCTACGCCAGCTACCGCGTCATCGTCTTCGCCTCTCGACTCCGTTTGTGCGGGAGATGGAGCTGGATCCGCCGCAGGCGTTGCGCCTGCATATGAGGGGTTGTGGGAACAGTGGCACATGGGCCGACGTCGAGTTCCCCGCCCCTCACGTCATGTATCTACACCGAGGGTAGAAGACCTTTGCTCGCATCCACAGCTTGACGGAGGGGCTCACTATCCATTTCAAGCTAATGGAGGGTGGCCTTCTCTCCGTCAAGATCTTTGGGCACCTCGGGACTCGTGCGAGGTGCTACGTGGAGATCTCCTCTGACGATGAAGATTTCTCCTCGAGTGAGGGTGACAAGGAGGACAATGGCAGCAACGACGAGGGCAGCGGGCAGCAGGATGACGGGTCCGACTAGGCATCGGGCGCCACTCCGGGTGGCACCGGCGACCCCATCATCCGTGTCGCCGGCTCCTTGAACTTCGCGGGGTCGCCTCCTTGGGCGGCTGGCGTGGGGAGGCTGCAGAAGAGGAAGAGGGCGGGCGGCAAGGCCGCCAAGTCGGAGTACGCGGGCACCAATGCCTTCGTCACGTATTGACGTCCTGCCGCCTCATCTTCGAGCTCTGCCTCCGGCGCCGCCACCACCATCCAACCCTTGGACGGCCACCGAGATGTTCTCTTGGTGTCTTCTGCCACTCGTAGCTCGCCTAGGCGCCCCTTTTGCCCGTCTACTTTCTTGTTCCATTACCTGAGGAGAGGGACAAGAAGGGGATTATGGGCACCTTATCTCTTTTTAGTCTTGTAAGCCTTTGGGCCTTTGTTAATTTTAGAACTTTTAATCCCCTTGCTCATGTTTTTCATTTCGTATGAACTGTACCTGTACGGGATGTTTTTTAATGAAAAAGGGATGTTTGTCGGGTTTCTCGTTCGCAGGTGGAACCCACGACAAGGAGTGAATCCTCGTTGTCTTTAGGATAAACGTTTTTCCGCCCGGCAACAGGCCTTGCCGTCCCCCACTTCGCTCGACCTTTCTCACGCGCCTGGCGGAGGCAGGGATGAGGTGGGCTTAGGCTCCTTGTTTCATTTCCTTGCTGCCGCGACTACGAGCAAACTCGGCCCCAGGAGATGAGCCCTAGCTTACGGAATGAGGGGAGCACAGTAGCCTAAGGATAAAACGAGGTTTCACATACCTCAGTCCATAACGAAACACATGATAGAGAATAGAAGACTTATCTGGATCTGCAGCCCCCGGCAACCTTGGCTTGCCGCGGATGGATCCTTGCTCTTGTATCCCACGACAACTTTGGCTTGCTGGGGCTTGGACGTTGGTCCGTCCCCTTTCTTCCAAAATAGCTCGGCAAGAATATTTATGCGCCCTGCGAACCAAAGAAGACAAAGAAGAACAGAGAGATGCGCACTCGACCTCTAAGCTAGGGGTTAGCCGCCGCTGAGCACTATCAACCCTAACCAAGGAAGAGACTCAATCTAGCATGCATGCTATAACTTAGGGCGCCAGCGCTTCGTTTATTTATGCTCAGGGTCTGCGCCTGGCTTTGTACAAAGGGTTACATGCCTTGCCGGCAAGTCTTGTACAAAAGGGTGGCTTGCCGGGAGGCCCGGCAGCCGCGCCTTATGGGTAAAACTTGCGGAGAAGCTCGATGTTCCAGGCGTTCCTCACTGGAACGGCATCTTCGGTCTCCAGCCGGACTGCACCGGGCCTGGTGACTCGTGTTACCCGATAAGGGCCTTCCCACTTTGGCGTCAACTTGTTGGAATTCTTGGCCGACTGAACATGACGAAGAACAAGGTCACCTTCCTCAAAGCTCCGGGCACGAACCTTGCGGCTATGGTAGCGGCACAAGGCTTGCTGGTAGCATGCTGCTCTCACAGCCGCCATGGGACGATCTTCCTCAAGGAGCGTCGCGTCATCTTGCCGCAACCGCTCTTGCTCAAGCTCATCATAAGTCAGCACTCAAGGTGACCCGTATATGAGTTCTGTGGGGAGAACTACTTCTGCCCCATAAACTAGGGAAAAGGGTGTCTGGCCGGTGGCTCGATTCGGCATCATTCTGATCAACCAAAGAACCGTCAGCAACTCATCAATCCAGCGCCTTCCACTCTTGCGCAGCCTGTCAAAAGTCTTCGTTCTTAAGCCTCGCGGGACTTCAGCATTTGCTCTCTCCACTTGGCCGTTGCTCCGTGGATGTGCCACGGAAGCAAAATAGACCCTACTGCCGAGATCCTCAATGTACTGCATGAAGGCATGGCTTGTGAACTATGTGCCTTTATCGGTGATGATCCTGTTGGGCACCCCAAAATGGCACACTAGTCCTTTGAAGAACTTGATGACTGACTGCGCTGTCATCTTCCTCACTGCTTCCACCTCTGGCCAATTTGTGAACTTGTCGATTGCGACGTACAAGTACTCAAAGCCCCGGCCGCACGGGGGAACGGGCCCAATATGTCGAGCCCCCAGACCGAGAAGGGCCAGGAGAGAGGGATAGTTTGAAGGGCTTGAGCTGGTTGATTGAGCTTCTTCGAATGGATCTGGCACGCTTCACACTTGCTTACTAGTGTCGTCACATCCTGGAGGGTGGTGTGCCAGAAGAAACCTTGCTGGAAAGCCTTGCCGGCAAGGGCCCTTGACCCTATGTGGGAGCCACATATGCCTCCATGTATCTCTGCCAACAACTTTAGTCCTTCCTCCCGGGAGATGCACTTCAATTTCACCCCCATTCGGTCTTTTTCTGTACAATACGTTATCAACTAATTGGTACAGAGCAGACCAACAGGCTACTCTTTCGGCCTCTTCCTGCTCCTCAGGAAGCTCTCCTTTTTGAAGGAATCGGACGGTAGGCTGCGCCCATGCCAGAGCTTGTGGCTCGACGAGAAGGACCAAAGGCGTCTCTTCTGCCACGGGAGCGGCCGCTTCCACGGCCATGACCTGAGGTCCTGCCGTTGTCGGTTGCCCCGCGGCAGGAGCAACATCCACGGCAACATCTTCCCCGGCGGCCCCGGGGAGCTCTATGGGGAAGTACTTGCCGGGGCCTAGCTTCCTCCACTTGCTCTGCCCGGTTGACGGCTCAATGGATGGTTGAGTTAACTAAAGCACAAAAGTACCTGGTTCCACGGGTAGCTTGAGGGTAGCGCGCTTTGACATGTAGTCGGCGATGTCGTTCTCCGCCCGAGGGACATGCTCCGCTTGTATACCGTCAAAGCGCTCCTCCAGTTTCCTCACCTCATCTATGTAAGCTTCCATCAACGGGCTTTGATAATCTTTGTTGATCTGCCTGACGACGAGCTGTGAGTCACCCCTGACGATGACCTTTTTAACTCCGAGGTTTGCCACGATCCTGAGACCGGCAAGCAAACCCTCATACTCGGCGGTGTTGTTGGTTGACATCTCCTGGGGGAAGTGCATCTGGATGACATACTTGAGGTGCTCTCCGGTGGGTGCAACAAGTAGCACACCAGCACCGGCGCCTTGCGGCGAGAAGGCACCATCAAAGTACATGATCCAGTTGCGGCTCATTTCCTTGCCGGGGAGAGTGGTATCTTGTACCTCTTTGTCGGGCGTCAAGGTCCATTCTGCAACAAACTCCGCCAAGACTCTGCTCTAAATCGTCGAGGTACTTTCGAACTTCAAAGCGAAACTTGACAGCTCCAGGGCCCATTCCACGATCCGCCCCATTGCATCTGGGTTACGCAGTATCCGTTGCAATGGGAGGCGGGTGACCATCGTGATCTCGTGCAGTTGGAAGTAATGGCGCAGCTTCCTCAAAGCCATAAGGAGGACGAAGAGCATCTTTTGCACACCTGAGTACCTCGACCTAGCCCCCTGCAAGAGGGAGCTGACAAAGTAAACTAGGTGTTGTACCATTTTCTTCTTCTGCGCCTCTTCACCCGGTCGTGCGGGTCCTATTGTACTAGCGCCAGTCTTGCCGGGACCGAGCCCTGCCGGGGACTCAGTCTTGCCGGGACCGAGCCCTGCCGGGGAGGGTTCTGGCCCGCCAACCGTTGACTCTGCCGCTGCTGCTGTCTCCTCATCGACCTTTCTCTGCGCCACTAGTGCGGTGCTAACCACCTAATTTGTTGCCGGTAGATAAAGCAGCAACGGTTCTTGCGGTTTGGGTCCAACCAGCACTGGGGAAGAGGAGAGGTATTTCTTCAAATCTTGCAGCGCTGCCTCGGCCTCTGGGGTCCACTCCACAGGCCCTGCCTTCTTCAAGATCTTGAAAAAGGGAAGGGCACACTCCGCGGACTTGGAGATGAACACGCTCATGGCAGCAACGCAGCCAGTGAGCCGACGCACGTCCTTGATCCGTTTGGGTGCCTCGATCTGCTTGATGGCCTTGATCTTATCTGGGTTTGCTTCAATCCTGCACTGGGACACAAAGAACCCGAGAAGCTTTCCAGACGGGACACCGAAGACACACTTGTCAGTGTTCAATTTGAGGTTGATCTTGCGCAGGTTTGCAAATGTTTCCTCCAAATCTTGCACCAGGGTTGCTTTGTCCTTGGTTTTGACCACTATGTCATCCACATAAGCTTCCATATTTCTATGCAGCTGGGGCTCAAAACCAATTTGGACTGCTCTTGCAAAGGTTGATCCAGCACTCTTCAACCCGAAAGGCATCCGTAAAAGCAATACATACCACATGGGGTGATGAAAGCTGTCTTTTCCTCGTCTTCTTTTGTCATGAAGATCTGGTGGTATCCCGAGTAGGCGTCAGGCAATGATAACAGGTCACACCCAGCTGTGGACTCAACAATCTGGTCGATGCGCAGTAACAGGAACGGATCCTTTGGACCAGCCTTATTGATGTCTATGTTGTCAATACACAGCCTCCACTTCCCATTTGCCATGCGCACCACTACCGGATTGGCCAACCACGTCGGATGGAGTACTCCTCTCACCAAGCCTGCCGCCTCTAGCTTTCTGATTTCCTCCGTGATGAACTCCTGCCTCTCCAGAGCTTGCTTCCTGACCTTCTACTTGACGGGCCGCGCGTGAGGACAGACAGCAAGGTGGTGCTCAATCACCTCCCTGGGAACGCCGCGGATGTCAGAGGCTTGCCATGCAATTACATCGACATTCGCCCGCTGGAAGGTGACAAGCTTGCTTTCCTATTTGCCGTCGAGGGTGGAGCTTATGGTAGAAGCTCCACCCGTGTCGTCCTCCTCGACGGGCACTTTCGTGGTCTCTGGTGGTGTACCTCTAGACTTCTTGCTCTTGCCAGCGGAGCTCTCTGGCACATTCTCAACGGAAGCGCAACACCCCGAAGAGGTGCGCTTGCCGGAGTGGGTGCGAGGGGTCTCGCCGGTCTTCTTCCCCCCCGGGGCTTCGTCGGAAGGAGCAGGTGCCTTAGCGGCAGCTGCTGCAACTGCTTCCCTGTAGAGTTGGTCGGCGCAGATCAACGCATCTTTCTTGTCAGAGCGGACGGTGATGATGTTCATCGGCCCGGGCATCTTCAGCATGTTGTAGGCGTAGTGCGAAGCCGCCATGAACTTGGCTAGTGTCGGGCGGCCAAGGATCCCATTGTAAGGCAAGGGGATCTCGGCTACATCGAAAACAATCCTTTCCATCCTGTGGTTCAGCTCGCCTCCGACTGTCACGGGCAGCGTGACCTTTCCCTTTGGATGGCTCCTCCCTATCTTAACCCCTTGGAACGTGCCCGTCTCCTCGAGGTCTCCATCGAGGATCTGCAACCTTTTGACCACAACAGGCGAGATCAAGTTCAGGCCGGCCCAGCCGTCAACAAACATCTTTGTCACCTGGAGGTTGTGGATTGTTGGTGAAACCAACAATGGCAAGCACCCGACCGCAGTAGTGCGGTCAGGGTGGTCGTCGGTGTCGAAGATGATGGCGTGCTGGACCATTTCAGCGGCTTCCGTGCATCGAACAATGGCTCCACCACCGTGATCTCATGCGCCCACTGCTTGAGTTGGCGGTGGGACGTATGCACCGAGGCGCCACCATCGACGCACATGGCCTCTGTGGCTTTTTGAAACTCATGGTCGCCGGACTCATCGTCCTCATCATGATCATCGTCTTCCTGCTTCTTGTCGCGCCCAAGGACGGGCCTCTCCTGCTGATTATCCTTGCTGCGGCGGCCTCCTTGGCGGCCACGTTTCTTGCTAGATCCCTCGACACCATCTAGGCCTTTCTCCTTGTCCCGCCGCTCATACTCAGCTTTCTGCTTCTCGGCGAGCATCTCTATCGGGGGTTGTATACGACATATGCCAAAGGATGGCTTATCATGGTGGGAGCGAGTAGAACGTCGCCGGTGCCTGGAAGCGGGATGAGGCGAAGACATGCACGCCGGCGGAACTTACCCAGCTTCAGGGCTCTCCTAGGAGATAACACCCCTACTGCTGCTCTGCGGCGTCACCGCATGATCACTCAAGCAGAGTGACTACAATGGTGCTCCTGGAGCTGTTGCGGGAGGTAGGAGAGGGAAAGGCTAGCTATCTCCTTCCTGGGCTATCTGGTCTATCTCTCTCTCTAGGTTCGAACCCTTTGCATGGGTGCCCCGGGGGGTTTATATACGCCTACCCCCCGGGGGTACAATAGTAATCCGGCTGGGCACGGGTCCCAGCCGTTTGTCTCTCAGACCGCCGTCCTTCCCGCCGGCTTCTGGGGCCCGCCGACTGGCGGGTCCCGCGGACAGGCTTGATACTGTAGGGGCACTCCTGATGATGCAGGCTTGGTCATCGGGTCTTGGCAACAGTGCCGCCGTCTATCGGGCGATCACTGTCGCCATTCCCCATCTTATCTGATTAATGGCTCGTGGGGCCCCGGGAGGAGTCGGCCGACTCCAGGGAGGCCGACTCCCACAAGTCCGTCTTCGGGTTGTCCAGGCCGCCTTCGGCCCACCCACTGATAGGCGGCCCTACCGCCTTCGGGTCGTACATGCCGGCGTCGTGGGCACAGTGTACGGCGTACTTAGGCTGAGATCAGGGCAGGCATGGCAACAGTGTCGCATCTCGCCGGAGATCTTCCAGCGGTACGGCTCACTGTAGCCATGCCGGCCCTTCGTAAGCAGGGGGGAAACGGCCATGCCGTGACCATACCCCGTGTCGTACTTCGGGATAAGGGAGGAGTCTTGGGCCGACTCTCCACAGTCGGCCTCCCTGGAAGTCGCTAGCTTGTTGTCGGCTTATCTGGGAGTCGCCGTCTGGGACTCGGGATATCTTGGAGTCGCTCCTGGGACTCGGCCTGAGGGGCGCGGCCTGCTCCGATGTCTTGACATGTCCTGGGGATCGGGTTAGCCTACCCGTGGACCATTACTTTGACAGTAGTCCCCGAAGCTGGTGAAACCCTGCGGTCGCTGTATTGTGGGGCTTCAACAGCTTCAATCTTTAAAAGTGCAGACTCTGGGACTCGGCTGCCGTCTTCCCTTGGGCCGACTGTCGAAAGTCGGAGCTTCGGCGAAGAGCCTCAGTTCAAAAGTCGCGGCGGGAAGCCAGGCGGCGTGCCTGATATGCTTCCCCGCAGCCATCAGGGCGGTCCTATCGTGTGGCGCCACGTGGGGAGAACAGTCTGCCTGCCCACGCGCGTGACGGGATGGGCCGTCAGGCGGGGCCCGCCACTACCGCGCCTCAGCATACGGACGGATCCGTTGTGGCTGAGGACGGTTGGTTTTCCCACGTCGTTACTGCGCGCAGTAACTTCATGGGAAAATCGTGGGGCAGCGTGGGGCATCGCGTGCAGTTAATCCCACGCCCACCCCCTCGGCTCCTCAGCCCGCAGGGCTATAAGTAGGCGGGGGGAAGCGGAGCGGCATAGCTCGCGCGCCCTTCTTCCCCGCTCCCCCGCCTCATCTTGCTTTCTCTCCTTCCTTCCTTCGCCGTTGAGCAGGAGCGCATCGTACCGCGGTGATGAGCTCTTCCTCCGCCGCGGCCTCTGCCGTGCGCTCCGGCGTATGGGACGGCTCGGAGGTAGATGAAGAACACATCGAGTTCCTCCGCCAGACCCGTCGTCTCCCCAGCGCGGACCTCGTGCGCGCCCGCGCTGCGCCGGAGGGGGAAATCCGGCCACCGCCGGAAGAGGGCGAGCGGGTCATCTTCCGCTCGCACCTTATGCGCGGCCTGGGGCTGCCGGCGAGCGGCTTCTTTCGCTCGTTCCTGGATTTCCACAGCCTTCACCCGCACCACCTCACACCAAACACGGTGGTGCTGCTCTCCGCCTTCGCCACTCTGTGCGAAGGTTTCCTCCGCGTTCTCCCCACCATCGAGCTGTGGGGAGAATTCTTCTCTTCTAAGCTCGGCACGTACATCGCCGACGTGCCGGCCCGGTGTGGCGCCTTCATCGCACTGCGGCGCCCGACGGCCGACAACCCCTTTCCTCCCGTCACGCTGATCAAGTTGGTGAAGATGTGGCAGCACTCGTACTTCTACGTGAAGAACCTCGCCTCCGACGGTGACTGGGTCAACTTGCCGCCTTACAACACCGCTCCCCTGACTGGGCGGCTCCCTAGCTGGTCCCACCGAGTCAAGACGCTGACTCCCGCCGGAGCCGCCGCCGTGGCGCGACTCCGAGTCTTGACGCAGTCGGAGGGACTCGTCGGGGCCGACTTGCTGGCCGCCTTCGTGGCGCGCCGAGTTCTCCCGCTCCAAGGCCGGCCTCACCTGATCTGTCAGATGAGCGGCCTCCGAGACCCAAGTCGGATGAGCACCAAGGAGATGCCCCGCAAGGAGGTGGCGAACATGGTAAATTATATCGCGCACTACGAGTACAAGGAGGACTGGCAGTTCGGCAAGGAGCCGTACTCGCGCGACAACCCTCCACCAGTGGTAAGTCGCGTCTCCCTGCTGTTTTATCTTTTTCCGCAGCTGGCTCCCGCTTCTGACTCTTGCTGGCTTCTTCTGAACTAGAATCCTCTTATGCAGCCTGCCGCCGGCGGCACGAGGCAGCCCCGCAAGTATGTTCCCGACCGCGCGGAGAGCGACGTCGACGACCCCGACTTGGGGTCAGCGGCGATGGAAGCCGATGCCGAAGGCGGGGGAGGAGGGCAGAAGGCGACTTCAGGCCCTCGGCCACCTTCGCCAACTGGCCTGATGACGACGCCGAAGGCGAAGTCGCTCCGCGCCACCAGCTAAGGATCGGCCCGTCGGGCGCCGGCTCCTCCGCCGGCCAAGGCGGCGCGAAGAGGCATCACGCCGGGCCGAGTGCGCCCGGCAGCAAACTAAAAAATCTTAAGGGGGCGGCCGCCGCGACCAGACGAGAGGAGGCAGCCGCGAAGGCTAACCGCTTCCGAAGGGAAGTGAGAAAGCCGCCGCTAGTATCCGCGTAAGTCTTTACGCTCTTTTATTTTCTTCGTTGAATCTTGTCCGAGTCTTCATTTATATACTCCCTCCATTCTTCTTCAGGGCCCCTCTTTCCCTTGAGAGAGTCGCCGTCCCCTCCGTCATGGGGTCGGCAGAGACGTCCGCCAATACTCGGCGGCCCGACCCTGCCGCCGACCTCCGGGAGGCAACGGAGCGGAATGCACGGGAGAAGCACGAGGAGGAGGAGGCCGCGCGTTTCGAGAAGGCGGAGGCCGACAGGGCGGCTGCCTCCGCCCAGAAAAAGCTGGATGATGCCAAAGCCGCCCTTGCCGCGAGACGGCGCGCCGAGGAGGCTGCGCGTCGCCGATCGGCGATGCTCATCCCCCCACTATCGTCTGCACCGCCGCCTCCGGTGTTCACGGGGCAGACCGGGGGAGCCGGCACCAAGAACCCCGTCGCGGAGAAGGAGAGCGGCGAGGCCTCCATGTCGGACGCTCTCGTGCCGCCGCCGCCGCCTCCACCGCCGTCTGGGAGACCGCACGGCAAACAGCCGGTGGATACGTCGGAGCCGCCGGCCATGGACGAGGCCGAAGCGCGGCTGCTTCTCCAAGTCGCCTTGCCGGTGCGTCGCCATCTTGAGAGGGCGACCTCGGTGCCGCGACCTCGGGAGATCGGCGCGGAGGCGGCACCGGGCCGCTAAATCAACTGCTCCTGGAAGTCCAGGCGAAGTTGCAGGCTGAAGGCGACGCCCTTCAGGCCTGCACCAGAGCGCACCTGGCCATGCGAACGGCTGTCCGAGTAAGTTTCTTCTCCTTCTTGATTCTTGTTTTTCTCCGTGGGGGCGCGCCAGCGCACCCACTGGGTGTAGTCCCCGAGTTCCGGGCCGGCTGCTGAGCAGGCGGTTCGGAACTCCCTCTGGCGAGTTCCACACACTAACTTTGTCTTCAATGACTTATTGCAGGAGTATCACAACCTCCGCGCCACTGCCTTCAACCGCAATGTTGAGGAGTTGAGCAAGCGGGCTGCCGACTTGTCGGAAAGCCGGAGTGAGTTCTTCTTCTTCGTGGGGGCACGCTGGCGCACCCACGGGCTGTAGTCCCCGAGATTCAGGCCGACTACTGAGTAGTCGGGCCGGATCTTCCCGGCGATCTTCTTTGCTGACGACTGATTTGTTTTCTCTTTCGATTTTCAGGAGCCAACGCCGCTCTTCAGGAGCAGCTGGGCGAGGCCAATACCACCCGTCGCGCCAAGGAGGAGGAGTGTGACAGGCTCGCCACGGAGCACGACCTGCTGGCGGCGCAGCTGGCCGAGCAGAAGGAGATGCTCAAGAAGGCGCAGGACGAGGCCGAGAAGAAGGAAGCCGCTCTCCTGGCCGAGTTCGAGAGCGAGCGCTCCTCCTAGACTGATAGGGAGGCGATGCTGACCTCCGGCTTCCACGAGATCGAGGATATTGTGGAAGGTACATTTCTTTCGCTTCTTCACGCTTCCGACTACGTGTCGGGCCGACTTCTGATTTTTCGACTTTCTTCTTTTTTGTCTTGGCAGACTTCTTCCCTGGTCACTCGCAAGCGGTCCCTCTGGCCATCGAGGCTGCTCGTGAGGCACGAAGGGCGAATGGTGAGGAGATCGCCGCCCATGCCCCCCGAACCGTTGATGAACAACTCCTGAGCATTGAAGCCCGTCTTCGTCCGGTCCACCGGTAGATGCGCCGGCTTCAGCGTGCCGGCGCCCAGGCGGTTGCCGCTTTGTGGCCGGATATGCCGGCTCTGCGCACCGCCAGTCGGACCGCCGACTGGCTGGAAGTCGCTGCCGGCCGTCTTGAGGCCTGGAAGGGCTCCTCGGCCCGGGCCGGAGCGCGCCGGGCCTTGGAGTTCATCAAGGCGTGGTATCCAAGGCTGGACCTGGACCGCCTGGCCGCGTTCCGGTCAGAAGCCCAGGCCGAGCTGGAGGCCGTGGAGGGCGCCCTTATCGAGCGTGCGGCGGCCATCACCGAGTACACGGACACCAGCATCTTCGTGCCCGAGCGGGCTGAAGGTGGCGAGGAAGTGCCGGCAGAGTGGTTCGGGATGAACCCGGAGTATGGCGAGGACTCGACGGAGGTGATCGACTCCAGCACTGAGGAGGAGGACGAGGCAGAGGCCGAAGGCGAGGTGGAGGTGCCAGAAGACAGAGCAGGCAGCCAGCCTCAGCTCGACCGCGCCTCCAGCAACGAGCCGCGTCAAGAGAAAACGACTGCCGCCAGAGGCAATCAAACCGAGACCGACCAGCCGACTGCCCCGCCGCCATCTCCTCCGATCCTCCAATCCCAGATGCCGCCTCCTAGGCTGCCTTTTTCGCCACTGTTTGTTTGTCTTAGTAATCTTTTGAAAACTTTGTTAGATTCAAACAATTCCACCCGCGGGGTGTATCTTGAACTTCTATTCGAAGATTCGGCCAAGGGCCTATGTAAATATTAATCTGCTTTCCGCCTTTCCTTGCTTACTGCTCTTTAGGCTTTTCCTTTTGCCGCCTTCCTTTAGTCGCTGCCTTGTCAGTCGAGCAGCCGCTCTGCGGACTGTCGCTGGGTCAAGTGCTTGGCTACTTCGGGAAGGCAAGGACTTGGCCGTTTAGAGTTTCTTTAGCAAGTCGGATAGAAAGCGACATGCCGACTACCCAAGAGTCGGCCGTCCTTAATAGAGGCTAATAAAGACGGCGAGCGGGCTACTCATGAGTCGGCCTTCCGCTTCAGAAATGCTGGAGGCCGTCTTATGCTATGTTCATGCTTTAGGTCCTTAGCCATTTTTCGTGTGGGTGCCCGTTCTTCCTCACTCCTGCCTGCCTCACAGTCGCCCTGCAAGCTGCGGCTTTGCCAGGAGGCGGATTGGGCACCGCACACTATTTGTCTGACTGCGGGAAGCTTCTCATAGCGCAAGGCGGCGAGTCCCCGGGCCGACTAGTCAAGCCCGGTGCCAAGCGGCTTGTAATGAATGTAATGTACTCGGAGGCATAATTCTTATCGTACAGATAACAAAAAGGGCAGTCCCCGAGCTCGTCTCGGGGGGCCCATAATCTTAGTACTTTAATACAAAGGGGTAGTGTGATACATACTGCATCAACTGTAAAATCTTCGAAGAAGATTTGCATTCCACGGGCGCTCTGTCTCTTTGCCGGAATCGTCCCTCTTGCGCGCTCGGGGCTTCTGGGCGTCGATCAAATAGTAGGCGTCGTTCCCTAGTACCTTGCTGATGATGAAGGGGCCTTCCCAAGGTGCCGACAGCTTGTGCTGGCCGGCTGTTCGCTGGATCAGCCGGAGCACAAGGTCGCCTTCTTAAAAAGATCTTGGCCTGACCTTCCTATTGTAGTATCGACGCAGACTCTGCTGGTAGATGTTGGACCGGCTGAGTGCCAACAGCCGGCCCTCTTCCAGCAGATCGACGCCGTCTTGACGTGCTTCTTCTTATTCTTCCTTGGTGTACATGGTGACTCGCGGGGAGTCGAACTCTATGTCCGTTGGGATGACGGCTTCGGCGCCATAGACGAGGAAGAATGGTGTGAAGCCGGTTGACTTGTTTGGAGTCGTGCGCAGACTCCAGAGGACGGCTGGCAGCTCCTCAAGCCAACAACCGGCAGATCGCTCCAGCGGTATGACAAGTCGAGGCTTGATGCCGGATAAGATGAGGCCGTTTGCTCGCTCCACCTGGCCGTTTGACTGCGGATGGGCAACGGACGCTAAGTCCAGTCGGATGCCCTGTGTCGCGCAAAAACGGGCCAAGGCGCCTTTGGCAAAATTCGTGCCATTGTCGGTGATGATGCTGTGTGGGATGCCGTACCGAGTTGTGATGTCAGCGAAGAAGGTCACTGCAGTCGGACCATTCAATTTCTTGATGGGTTTCACCTCCACCCACTTGGTGAACTTGTCCACTGCGACAAGTAGGTGAGTCAAGCCACCTCGTGCCGTCTTGAATGGTCCTACCATGTCCAGGCCCCAGACTGCAAAGGGCCAGGCGATGGGGATAGTCTTGAGTGCAGAAGCCGGCTGAAGTGGCTTGGAACGAAAAATCTGGCACCCCTTGCACTTTTGGACTAACTCTTTGGCCTCTCCCAAAGCGGTTGGCCAGAAAAAACCGTGCCGGAAGGCTTTGGCGACGAGTGCCCTTGAGGCCACGTGGTGACCGCACTCGCCTTCGTGGATGTCTCTAAGAATTGCCTGACCTTGCTCTGCTTCGACGCAGCGTTGGAAGACACCGGTAACGCTGCGCCTGACCAGCTCTCTGTTGACTATGGTGTATGCTGCTGCTCGGTGTTGCACTTGCCGAGCCAAGATTTCATCAGTTGGTAGCTCTCTGTTTACTAAGAATCTGAGGATGGGTTGGGCCCATGAAGGTGCTGCTATTTGTTCAACTGCCACTAATGCGACTTGGATAAGGGCGGACGGGCTGGGAGGCGGCGGGTTGGAGGCCGCAGCCGCTTGCTGATTTGACAAAGTCCCGGGGCCGACTGGAGCAGTCCTCGGGCCGAGCTCTGGAGTCTTCAATCTTGCTACTGCAGTCCCCGAGCCGGGTTCTGAAGTCCCCGGGCCGGCTTCGACTGTATGTTTCTTGGAGTTGGATCCGTCCTCCTCAGGCGGAGCCGGCACATAGATTGAATCTGATTCTGGTGACGGCTAGATAGAAGGCTTGAGGAGGCGCCGGAGGGAGACACCAGATGATATTGCCTGGCGGGTGGAGCCGATTCATGCCAAGGCGTCTGGTTGGTCATTGTCGTTCCTTGGCACGTGGAGGAACTCGCACCCCTCGAAGTATCCGCTGAGTTGCTGGACGAGGTAATGGTAGCTCGCCATATTTGCGTCCTTGGCGTCCCAATCGCCAGATGATTGCTGGACCACCAAGTCAGAGTCGCCATAACACAGGATCCGGCGAATGCCGAGTTCTTTGGCAAGATGGAGCCCGTGGATGAGCGCCTCGTACTCGGCCATGTTGTTGGAGGCGGCCAAGTGGATCTGTAGCGCATATCTGAGCTTGTCGCCCTTGGGGGAAGTGAGGACGACGCCGGCTCCCAGGCCGGTGCGCATCTTGGAGCCGTCGAAGTGCATCCGCCAATGGGTGGAGTCGGGCGCTGGCGGCAGATACTGGGTTTCGGCCCAGTCGACGAGGAAGTCGGCCAGTGCTTGTGACTTGATGGCGGTGCGTGGCTCGTAGTAGATGGTGTAGGGAGCCAGGTCGATGGCCCATTTGGCCACCCGGCCAGAAGCATCTCGGCTTCCAATGATCTCGGCCAGTGGAGCTGTGCAGACCATGGTGATTGGATGCTCCTGGAAGCAAGGCAAACTGCACGCCGTAGCACATCTTCTGGTAATGGGGGTAGTTCTGCTTGGAGGCCGACGGCACCTCACTCAAGTAATATACCGGTCTCTGGACGGGTAGCGCCTTGCCTTCCTCCTTGCGCTCGACTACAATGACCGTGCTGACTACTCGGCTGGTGGCGGCAATGTATAGGAGCATGGGCTCTTTGGGAGTCGGAGCCGCCAACACAGGGGGAGTAGTTGGAGAAAAGCCTCGTCCGCCTTGGGAGTCCACTCAAAGAAGGTCGTCTTCTTCATGAGCTGATACAAGGGGAGAGCCTTCTCACCTAGTCGAGTGATGAATCGGCTGATGGATGCCAAACAGCCGGTGAACTTCTGCACATCTAACAGTCGTCTGGGAGCCGCCATCCTTTCGATGGCCTTGATCTTTACGGGATTGCACTCTATGCCGCGTTCGGAGACCAGGAAACCGAGGAGCTGGCTTGATCTGGAATCGGCGCAGATTCTCAAATGTTTCCTTGAGGTCCTCCAGCAAGGTTCCACGCTTCTCTGTCTTCACCACCACGTCATCCACATAGACGTGGGAATTTCTGCCGAGTTGCTTCAGGAGGCACTTCTGCATGCAACGCTGAAAGGTGGCGCCGGCGTTTCTCAAGCCGAACGTCATGGTCAGGTAGCAGAAGGCTCCAAACGGTGTGATGAAGGCGGTCTTCAGTCTGTCAGCAGGGTTCAGCTTGATCTGATGATATCCTGAATATGCATCTAGGAAACTCAACAGCTCGCATCCGGCTGTGGAGTCAATCACCTGATCAATTCTTGGCAGAGCAAATGGGTTCTTGGGGCAGGCTTTGTTGAGGCTTGTGTAATCAATGCACAAACGCCACTGCTTGTTCTTCTTCAGCACCAGTACTGGGTTTGCCAGCCACTCTGGAAAAAATACTTCCATGATGAAACCGGCTGCAAGGAGCCGGGCTATTTCTTCTCCAACAACTCTTCTTTCTTCTTCTGACAGGCGGCGCAAGGGCTGCCTGACGGGCTTCATATCAGATCGGACGTGTAATTTGTGCTCGGCGAATTCCGTCGGAACACCAGGCATGTCCTTGGGGGACCATGCAAAGATGTCGCGATTCTCATGGAGGAAATCGACGAGCTCGCCTTCCTATTTGCTGTCAAGGCCTGTGCCCATGACAGCGTACCTCTCCGGGTGCTCCGGGTCCAACGGTATCTTCTTTGTTTCTCTGGACGGCTTGAATGATCCTTCTGCTTCCGACTCCTTGGGTCGGGCGATAACTCGGGCTGCTTGCCGGCCATCGCCACGACCCGATCAAGGAGCCATTTCTCAACTGCGATCACCAAGGACTCGGCCAGCCGACTGCTTTCGGCCGCGCAAGCGGACGACTTCTTGTAGTCGCCGGACACGGTTAGGATTCCCTTCGAACTCGGCATCTTCATCTTGAGGTAGGCGTAGTGGGGGACCGCCATGTACTTGGCCAAGGCGGGTCGGCCAAGTAGTGCATGATATGGGCTCTCAAGGTCCACCACCTCAAACCAAATTGGCTCTCGGTGGAAATGATATTTGTCTCCGAAGAGGACATCTATCAGGATCTTGCCGATTGGTGAGCAGGAAAGGCCAGGGACTATTCGGTGGAACACAGTCCGGCTGCTCTGAAGCTGTCTTCGCTAGATTCCTAATTTCTCCATTGTATCCTTGTACAGGATGTTGATACTGCTGCCTCCGTCTATCAGTACTCGCGAGAAGCGAGCGGCCTGCCTATCCGTGGCGAGTGTGGCGCCTAAGACCAAGGCGTAGGAGCCTGGACTCAGCATCACCTCTGGGTGATCAGCTCTGCTCCAACTGATAGGCTTCTTGGACCAATGCATGAACTCTGGAGTGCTTGATGCAACCGCGTTCACTTCTTGCTGCTGTTGGCGCCTGCTGCGCCGGTCATCCGCTACACTGGTGAACACCACATAGGCTCCGTGCTCCTCTGGGAACTCGTCCTGTATCGCGCCGACCAGCCTGACGGCCGGCTGCTGGGGCGGCACTGGAGGAGGCGGCCCAGCAGGAGGGGGAGGGAGCAGGCCATCCCCCTTGGCGATTCTGGTCAGCCAGTGGCATTTTCTGGTGGTGTGGTTTGACGGCTTCGCGCCGCTGTGAAACTTGCAGGGACCATCTAGAGTCTGCTCGTAGGAGAAAGCCGCTAGCCAGTTGGACTTGCCGCCCTTCTGCCGCTTCGCCTTAGGCGGTCCCTCCAGCTGCTGGTCCTCTGCCGTTGCCACTTGCCGACTACTGGAAGTTGGCTGCGAGGCCTTGCGCTTCTGGTCATTCTGCTGTTGCCGCCGACTGGTGTCTCCAGCCGGAGTTCTTGGAGCCTGAGGGGTGACTTTGCCAGTTGTGCTGACCCGAATCTCCGCCTTCATGGAGGAGTCGGCCATGGCGTACTTGTCCGCTGTGATCAGCAGCTCATCGAGGGTCTCCGGCTCATCGCAGAGGAGCTTGTGCTTGAGGAGGGTGCCTTCTCTACACCCGACAGTAAAGTACTCGATGGCCTGCACCTCGTGCACGCCCTCGCAGGAGTTCCGGAGCTCGCCCCATCGTGTGAGGTAGTCGCAAGTAGACTCGTCAGGGCCTTGCACGCACAAGGAGAGTTGGCGTGGCTTGGGAGGTCACTTGTACGTGCTCGTGAAGTTGCGGACGAAAGCCTCGGTGAAGTCGACCCAGCTATTGATGCTGCGAGGCTTTAGACTATTTAACCACGTCCGGGCCGAGCCCTAGAGCATGAGCGGGACGTATCTTATGGCAGCACGCTTGTTGCCATTCGCTATGTTGACGGCTGTGGAGTAGTCGATCAGCCAATCTTCCCGCTTCACGGTGCCGGTATATTTGGGCGTGTCTCGGGGGAGCGTGAACCCTTTGGGAAAGGGCTTGTCCCGGATGCGGGGTCCAAAGCAGGGGGGACCCAACTCGTCTTCTTCTTCCAGCGCCAGGGATCGGTGGAGTCGGTCGATCTGGTGGCGGGCCTCGTTCTCTCCGACTCCCTCTCGGTGGCCAAGGCGGTCGCCGAGAGTCGGATGTTCTATGGGCGGCGGGGAGACTTGTCTTTCTCTGCGACGAGGGGGAGGTAAGTAGTCGTCCCGCCGTTCCACCGCTCTAGGGCGGCCGTCTTGGTCGCGCTCGATGGTGATGTGAGTCCGACTGCGGCTGGCAGCCGGCTCCTTGTCCTTCTTCCCATGGGCCCCACCAGTCGGTGTTCGAGACGTTGCACCTTGGTCTCGGCGAGGCGGTGGGTCGTCGTTTTGGCGCTGCGGCGCCTTGGTGCGGCAGCCGGCATTATTCTGCGCGGCAGCCGCATCGAGGAGCTGCTGAACTCGCTCTGTCATTATGCGGCGCTCTTCGCCTTCGAAGTTGTCGAGCTCGTCTGTTGCCGCCTGGGCGGAACGGATATTCTCTGCGGGCGGGGCATACACAGGGCGATCAGCCCCGAAGAGGTTGGCGATTGCCGCGCCGCGCTGCCGGACCGCGCCTAAGCGGCTAGGCCCGGTTGGAGCCGGCGAGCCGCCTACGGCGCGATCCATCTCTCGTTGGTAAGCTTCTGACAAGCGCCTCATGCTTGCCAGCTTCTTCGCACCCTCGATGAGCTGAAGGCGGAGCGCCTCCAGCGTCCCGACGTCGGCTTCTTCCGGAATCGGTGCTGCAAGGTCTCGCAGGGCCGCGTCAAACGTGTCATGCGCTCCTTCGCTGGAGCGCTCGCCGTGCTCGAGGACGAGGACCTCAGTGACGGTGCTTCCGCTGCTCCCCGCATACGAGAGCGGCTCGTCGTAGACCACCACATTGGTGGGGAACGCGTCGAGCGACACGGTGTCAGAGTCGACCAGCATGGGGTCGGTGGATCCTATGGATTCCAGGTCCGCGGCAGGCTCGCCGGCGACGTGGAGTTGGTCGAGGAGGCCCGCGAGGGGGCTCTCGGGGCCACTCGTGCCTGCGTCGGGCGCATGCTCGTCGGAGAGGCAAACCTCGCCGATAAGATCGGCGAGGCAGCTGGCTGCACAGGCGATCTCAGCGCCATGTAGCGCGTCAGCACAGACGCCGTCCGGCGTGCCGGGCTGGCTGTGCTTGCCGGGGAGGAAGAGGGTTCCTGTCTAGAGCAGATCTTCGGACGACGGTGCACCTCGCCCCATGGTGGGCGCCAAATGTCGGGGGTTGGATACGACATATGCCAAAGGATGGCTTATCACGGTGGGAGCGAGTAGAACGTCGCCGGTGCCTGGAAGCGGGATGAGGCAAAGACATGCACGCCAGCGGAACTTACCCAGCTTCAGGGCTCGCCTAGGAGATAACACCCCTACTGCTGCTCTGCGGGGTCTCCGCATGTTCACTAAAGCAGATTGACTACAATGGTGCTCCTGGAGCTGTTTCGGGAGGTGGAGAGGGCAAGGCTAGCTCTCTCCTTCCTGGGCTATCTGGTCTATCTCTCTCTCCAGGTTCGAACCCTTTGCATGGGTGCCCCAGGGGGTTTATATAGGCCTACCCCCTAGGGGTACAATAGTAATCCGGCTGGGCGCGGGTCCCAGTCGTCGGTCTCTCAGACCGCCGTCCTTCCTGCCGACTTCTGGGGCCCGCCGATTGGCGGGTCCCGCGGACAGGCATGATACTTTAGCGGCACTCCTGGTGACGCAGGCTCGGTCATCGGGTCGTGGCAATAGTGCCGTCGTCTATCGGGCGATCACTGTCGCCATTCCCCATCTTATCTGGTTAATGGCTCGTGGGGCCCCGGGAGGAGTCGGCCGACTCCAGGGAGGCCGACTCCCACAGGTCCGTCTTCGGGTTGCCCAGGCCGCCTTCGGCCCACCCACTGACAGGCAGCCCTACCGCCTTCGGGTCATACAGGCTGGCGTCATGGGCAAAGTGTACCGCGTACCGAGGCTGAGATCAGGGCAGGCATGGCAACAGTGCCGCATCTCGCCAGAGATCTTCCAGCGGTACGGCTCACTGTAGCCATGCCGGCCCTTCGTAAGCAGGGGGGAAACGGCCATGCCATGACCATACCCCACGTCGTACTTCGGGATAAGGGAGGAGTCTTGGGCCGACTCTCCACAGTTGGCCTCCCTGGAAGTCGCCAACTTGGAGTCGGCTTATCGGGGAGTCGCCATCCGGGACTCGGCATATCTTGGAGTCGCTCCTGGGACTCGGCCTAAGGGGTGCGGCCTGCTCCGATGTCTTGAAATGTCCTGGGGCTTGGGTTAGCCTACCCATGGCCCATTACTCCGACAATCTCTACCTGCCGGCAGTTTTGGAGGTCATGGCCCTTGGTGCGGTGGATCTTGCAATACTGCTTGGCGGAGCCCCCTGGCTTATCGGGAGCCGCCAAGGGCCGGCAAGCGGCACACCCGGCAAACTCCTTGCCGGTGTCACTTGCCTTGGGTTTCTTGGTGGCGTCGGTATCGTCGGATCCCTCGATGGCAAGCACGGTCTTGCTCCTGCGCTTCCTGTTACGGCGCTGGCCGTTCTTCGCGGGTGTGGCGGTGTCATCCGTGGAGTCGGTTTCCACACCGGCGTCCTTGCCGGAGTACTTCCTTCCCTCTTCAGCACGAGTGCACCGATCGTCCAGGACATAAAGTTCGGCCACATCTCTAAACTTGTTCATCGCCAGCTCTTCACGCTTCTTATGATTGCGCACATTCTGATGGAATGCACTGATCACGGCGGCAGGATGAACGTCGGGGATATTGTACTGCACTCGGCTGAACCTATGGATGTACTTGCGCAAGTTCTCCCCTTCCTTCTGGGGGATGATGTGTAAATCAGTCACCCGACCATGAGCCTGGTGACCTCCGTTAAAGGCGCCAACAAACTCATGGCATAGATCCGCCCAAGAAGAGATGGAATCCACCGGCAAGTGCATCAACCATGACATAACATTAGGCTTGAGTGCCAACGGGAAGTAGTTGGCAAGCACCTTATCGTCGCAAGACCCAGTGGCTTGCATCGCGATGGTGTACATGCTGAGGAACTCCGACGGGTGAGTCATGCCGTTGTACTTCTCGCCAACGTCAGGCTTGAACGTACGGTGGGAGGGCCATTGGAACTGCCGCAGCTCACGGGTGAAATCCGAACAACCCACTTCGTAGGGTAGGCCACTGTAGCCTCCCAGCGCTGGGTGGTCCATAGCAGGCCCTGCCCGCCTGTCCGACTGGTGGCGCGCTTCATGTCGATGCTCGATCGTAGTTCGAGCGTCCTCATGAACCCGCTCCCGAAGGACTTGACGTTGATCGCGGTTGGTTCGCGGGTCGGAAGACGCGATGGAGATATCATCTCGAGCGTTGTCACGACGAACTGACGCCCGGGGTGGCCCGGATGGAGGAGGGGAGTTCACTGTGGCTGCATCGCCCCAGCATGGTCTGCGCTGGCCTGCAGTGGCCCGATGGAGCGACGGCCTACGGGTCCCGCCGGCCACAACTCATTGTTGTTGGCGATGCCGACGAGGCTTCGGACTGTGGCCCTCCATTCATCGAGCTTCTCTGTGGTGGGAGGAAAATCGAGGAGCAGCTGCAGCGCGCTAGGGCTTCCGCTGGCGTGGGTGGCGGTGAGAGGTGGGTGGACCGCAATGCTCCTCGACTTCTAACCACGTTAGAAGGAGCTGCGCCACGGCCCTGCAGCCGTTCGCCACCTCCGTCAGCACCTCGGCACGCACGCTGGCCCTCCTCATCATGTGATGGGTGCACGGGACTCTTCCCAGGGCGGCGCGCAGGGTCACCAGCAGGGTGACGCTACTCATCACACACAACCTGGGAAGAGCGCACCATGGGCGCCGGTCTCGGTGTCTTGGAGGCCGCCGTGCCGCCGTCTCGCCGGACGGCGGTGCCCCTGGAGGGCCCTGCGCCGCCTGCAGGGGGTCCGACTCCATCTCTGGAGCCCGCGACTGGTGGCTCGTCGCCTAGCGCGCGAACGACGCTACTCGCCAGGCCCGGCCGCCAGGGTGGTGCGGATGTTCGCGGGCCGCACCACGGGTTCTCTCCGCGACTGGCCCGCTACGGGTCCGCACCGGTACTGGCAACCCAGCCCCGGACGATCCGATCGTCGTGGTCATCTTCTTCTTAGGAGCCATGGCAATGAAGAACAGCTAGGTCAACTGCTAGACCAGATTCTCACAATTGCGCACCCCCTACCTGGCACACCAAAGATGTAGGTGGGAAACGACACCTATGGGATCACTGGAATCCCTACTACGGTTGCGGGGCACGGGGATCGTGAGAAGAGCGGGACTAGTAGACAGCACAAAGGGGATTTACCCAGGTTCGGGCCGCAAAGATGCGTAAAACCCTACGATCCTGCTTTGCTGGATGTATTTCTTGTTCTTGAGCTCTTGAACTAGCTCTGGGTGTTGCCAGGTTCCAAAGAGCTGAATCCTTCTCCCGTGCGCCACGGGCCTCCTTTTATAGGCAAAAGGGGCTGCCACAGTTTCACACAGGAGGTGGAAAGTGCTACAGCACTGTGAGCTTATCACTGGTATTACAGGACAAAGCGCATTTAATGTGAGGCTTAGGTGTCCCTTCACTTTATGGAGGACGGGAGCGAGGCCCATCTCGTCCGTCGCCGCTCCTCCTTGCTTTGACACGCGCCCTGGCCAGCGATACATGTGGTGCCATGTAGGCAGGCAGGCAGCTGAGGTGGCGCGGTGGTGGCGCCTCCACGAAGGGCTGCATGTTACCACGCAGGTGCCAGCCCAGCTGGTTGGGTCGGCAGCTGCATGGGAACGGTGGCGGAGACTTGGCTGGAGTGGCCCTGGCAGTGGCCCTGCTGGCGCGCTTGGCGAGGGCCTTGCCGGGTGGCCCGGCAAGGGTCTTGCTGTGGCACGTAGGCGTCCCCGACAATGATCTTGCCAGGGGTCTTGTGGGTTCCTTCGGTGACGATCTCGGTGAGGATTGTTGCGTTCTTATCCTCATTTGATTCTTACTGTTCTTTGTCTTCACAAAGATCTGCATGCCACCACGGAGGTGCCTCCCGAGCCTCGTCCCAATGCGTTTGTCTAGCGTTGGGGGGCTCAATGGTGGCTCACTTAGCTGGTGTGGGCGAGCTGCCCCGACAAGGGTCTTGCGGGGGCCGCTGAGGCTGCCCTGGCAAGGGTTCTTGCCGGGGGAACCTGCTTCGTCCATCCGATCCTTGTGGCCTTGGTCCTTGTCGTTGCTTTATTTTTCTTATGCCTTCGGCTTCTCTCTGGCTTCCCTTTCCTACCTTGTAATGCGTGGCCGTGGCGGGTGGCTCTGACTGCCCATGCACAAGTAAAGGGGTCAAAAGCAGAGCCCCTACTTTTGTACACCGACATCTTCGGATCACGAATAAAGTGTCCGGACACTACCGAGGATGCGGAGATCAATTGCAACCGCCTGGATACCCAAGTAAGTAATTCCACTACCATCCTTTATGTTTGTTGTAACATCATTCTAAAAATTGTTCTCTACCAGGACTGGCTAAAGAAGGCGGAGAGGATTAGGTGTCCGGCCCCTCTTCCCGAAGGCTCACCGAATCCTTTGTTGACCAGGGTGCTTGACTGCGCACCATATCAGGTGCCATCAGGAGAGGACGAGGGGAGGAGTAGAGAAGCCGCAGATGGGCCTCATTTTTTACACATCCGGATTGGAGGAGTAGGTGCCACCGCGAAGGAGGATAATCGGGGAGGGGAATCCAAAATCTCCTCTCCTCAAGTTAAGAAAAGGGCCGCCTTTGAAGAGTTGGAAACGGAGGCTTCCAAACGACGGAAGAAAACCTCGCCAGGGGACCGGCCCTCCACCGAGCCGTAAGTGAAAGAGTACTTTGATAGACATATCATGTTTTGTCTCTGAGAATAATGATTGAAACATGTTTGTTGCAGTCCGGCTCGTAGCCCTTCTCCATAGAGTTCGTCCTTGGGAGATCTTCCTCCGGAGATGATGGAGAGCGAGACGCCTTCCCCAGCCTCCCCGTCACACGGGTTGGACGACCCCGAGCTGTCGTCACAGAGGATTTCTCCTGATCCACCAAGGCCAGGAGTTGACACTTCGGCTGCCCGAAGTCTGGAATATCCGGCTCCCAAAGAGAGCTTCAGGAGGAGTCTGGGATTGTCCGGCACACAGCCGGACACACTGATGGGCCTTCTGGAGCGAGCGGCCATCTCAGAGACACATCGTGCCTTAATGGGCACGGTGGTTGAGAGGATTTCATCCGTGAAAAGCGGTTTGAATGAAGCTTTTACGAGTCTACTCAGAGGCTTTGAGGTACGCAAAAAATGTATTTTTGATGGTTCCGCACATGCTAAGTGTGCTCTGTATAGATAGTAGCCCAGGAGACTCTGGTTGCCATCAATGTGGCGAACAGAGGATCGTAATCTCTAGTAATAAGTGTGCTGCTTTATGTGCAGGTGGCGCAGGGTTCGGCATCTGGCCGATCTGCTGATTTTGCCAAACTAAAGCGGCAGCTGGACGTGGCCGATGCCAATATCACGCTTGTTAACAAGTGGCTTGACGAGGCCCAGGGTATGTATATTCGGCTTGTCAGCAAATGTGTAAGAGGAGCATGACGCTAGTATCTATAATATGTTGTGACTGCAGATGGAGCTGCTGCCATAGAGACCCTTCGGGTGGAGCTTGCCCGAGCCAAGGAGCAAGCTCGGATAAGTGATGCGGCTGCCCTAAAGGCGGTCGAGGAGTTAAGCACTGAATAGGCTGCTCATCACCAGAGTGAAGAAAAGATAGCCCAGATGGCTACCACGCTGGAAGATGCCGCCAACCGTCGCGAGCTCTTTGAAAAGGAAAATCAAGCAAAAACGGCTGACCTGAATAAGGCCTTGGAGGCAGCCAAGGAAACCTGCTCTGCAAAGAGGGGGATGAGGGAGGAGCTTCGTGAATCCGGAGATATCGTGGCTGGGAAGCCCTATCTGTTGCGGATAATATTCGGAGATCCGAAGTATGCCCCTCTGGATCAGTTGTGGAGTGCGGCGGACTCCTATGTGGACCTGGCAAAGAGTGCTACTGATGCGAACGAGTTTTACAAAGATCAGAAAGACCATAAGGCTGAGAGGTTATTCTGGTCGCAGTTTAGTGCCCCGACGCATACAATGAGGGGGTGTTCGAGAAAACGCGTAGTCACACTTGATCTAACGTCTTGGTCCGTTAAGGAGGTGATAGCGCGGCGAACCAGGAAATCGGACTATATAGCTTTAACACTTTCACTTAGCCATAGGAGTTTGACGGTGGGGCTACTATATAGCCCCTGGTACTTTCGTGTTCAGCCGGATATGGCGCGCGTATGTACGTGACCGGGAAACCGGTCCTTCGTTAATGTGGAGGAATCGCGAAGATTCCGCTGGGTCATCGAGTGGTTGACCAGTCTCGCGCTGTATCATGATAGTCAGTTTTCATCTTTCTCTACTGAGGTGCTCATCTAGATGAACCGGGGCACAATCGCAGTAGTTCTCCCAGTGCCGCCTTAGCCGATAGAACGGAACGTAAGGTGGAAAAACACGGGAGCCGGGCAAACCCAACATTTGACTAAAGACATGATTCAGAGCTGATGCATATAAGGCCAAACTCGCGATGCCGAACACTCCCTAAGGTTTTCGGACTTTATAATGTGTACTGGGCTAAATAACGCCCTTGACAATAAGCCATGAGTTTCCAAGTATGAGCAGTTGTGTGGTGTGAAAAAAATGCTGAAAACGCCAGTATCCCTCCCGGTTGTATAAAGTTTCTGGAGGGGAAGAAGCAACAAGAGATATTAAAAAGATTTACGCAAGGTCTTAATCTAAAAAGAAACCTTTAAGTGGGGCCCTGCTACATGTCTGCGCCTTTATCTCCGTTGTACCGTATCCTGGAAGGGTGTAGCACGATGGTCATCTGTAAAAGAAAAAGCTCAGGTGAAAGACTTCGTGCGTGGTGTTCGTTAATCTGAATGAACCATGAAAATGAAATATGCTATTGTATTGATAGGGTCGAGGCAAACTATGGGCTCTTTTTGCAAGCAGCCCCAAGCATCTTTTATGGGGAAATCCCAACTGGGCCGTTACATTAGGTGGAGTGCCGGACTCGTCTAACCGCGTCCATGGTCTTGACGACCGGCCATTAGTCCTGGTTGGAGGGACCACTCAGTTTTCGGCTGCTAGAGCCGCCACATATTCTTCCGCGCGTAAAGAATGCTTTGTGTTTCCGCTAACTATGATGACGCCGCATGGACCGGGCATCTTAAGTTTGAGGTAGGCGTAATGCGGTACTGCATTAAAACGAGCGAAGGCCGTTCGTCCGAGTAGTGCGTGATAGCCACTCCGGAATGGAGCGATGTCGAAGGTTAATTCATCGCTTCTAAAGTTGTCACGAGAACAGAATACAACCTCTAGTACTAGAGAGCCCGTACAGTGGGCCTCGACGCCAGGTATCACTCCTTTGAAGGTAGTGTTAGTTAGGCTGATCCTTGAAGGGTCTATCCCCATTTTGTAGACAATTTCCTGATAAATCAGGTTTAGACTGCTGCCGCCGTCCATAAGGACTCGTGTGATATGGTATCCGTCAATTATTGGGTCGAGCACCAAGGCAGCCGATCCGCCATGCCGGATACTAGTCGGATGGTCCCTGCGGTCAAAGGTGATCGGGCAGGCCGACCAAGGATTAAATTTAGGGGCGACGGGCTCAACAGTGTATACGTCTCGGAGTGCGCGCTTGCACGTTCTCTTTGTAATGTGAGTTGCGTAAATCATATTTACTATTTTGACTTCTGGTGGGATTTTTTTCTGTCCTCCAGTGTTCGGCTAACGAGGCTCGTCCTGAACTTCACTTGGCGTACCCCTCCCCTTTTGTTCGGCATTCATCTTGCTGGCCT
This sequence comes from Triticum dicoccoides, assembly GCF_002162155.2. Classification (NCBI taxonomy): domain Eukaryota; kingdom Viridiplantae; phylum Streptophyta; class Magnoliopsida; order Poales; family Poaceae; genus Triticum; species Triticum dicoccoides. The sequence goes on along the minus strand of NC_041393.1, from coordinate 283,207,621 downwards.
GTTTGAAAACCCAACACTCTATGTGGGTGTGGTTTGCAGGTTTTTCGGGAGTGCCGTGAATCTGACATAATTTATCTAGAATCTTGTTTAGGCTGGATGGTCCATCTTTGCTGCCTTTAAATGGCTTCTTCCGTTGACCGGGTCGAGAGCCCCTGAATCCGACGTTGACCATCATGTTGTCTGGGCTGTCATCAATTTTTCGACACTTGGTTTTGTTGCGCCGAGGCTTCCCATTGCCATCCCTAACTTCGGATGTGCTTGGGTTGCTAGTGCCAGTACGGGCCAGCCAGCTGTCCTCGCCCACGCAAAAGCGGGTCATAAGGCTTGTTAAGGCTGTCATTGTCCTCGGCTTTTCTTGGCCGAGGTGTCTGGCGAGTCATTCGTCCCGGATACTGTGTTTGAAAGCCGCTAAGGCTTCGGCGTCCGGCAGTCGACTATTTTAATCTTCTTAGTAAGAAATCTGTTCCAGAGCTTTCGGGCTGACTCTCCGGGCTGTTGAATTCTGTGACTTAGGTCGTCTGCGTCCGGAGGTCTGACATAGGTCCCTTGAAAATTGGCCCTGAAAGCATCCTCGAGCTCTTTCCAACTTCCAATTGAGTTTTCGGGAAGGCTTTTCAACCAGTGCCGAGCTGGTCCCTTTAATTTGAGGGGTAGATATTTAATGGCATGGAGATCGTCTCCGCGAGCCATGTGGATATGAAGGATAAAATCCTCGATCCAGACTCCGGGGTCTGTAGTTCTGTCGTATGCCTTTATATTCACGGGTTTAAATCCTTCCGGAAATTCATGATCCAATACCTCATCGGTGAATCACGGGGGGTGTGCAGCACCCCTATATTTGATTGTGTCATGGCATGCTTTTGACGGTTGTTGTGTTCGGTTCTGCTTCCTAGCTGGTATTCGATCAATGTGATCATTTCGGTAGCTCTGGTCCTGTGCTGGAGCGCGCTTCCTAGATCCGTAGATGGATCTGGCCATACCAGACTTTCTGTCCAGGAGCTCACGTAAATCGTGTGCTGACTTGTGTGCAGCACCATTAGCCGTCTTGTCGTGGCCACGGGGCGGCCGGTCCGGCTAATCGGTCATTTTCGGCTGAATGCGCTCTATGGCCTCGTCGTCGAATTCGGGCAACAGCTTGTGCTTTGGATAGCTCTTTGTGCGGCGATCGTTGCTGTAATTTTCTTCTATGTCGAGCACTTTGTTTCACCTGCGGTTGAGCGTATCCTGCGCAGCCTTAAGCCTTTGATTCTACTTTTTAGGCTCCTCGCGGTGGCGATAAGCCTTCTGTGGAGGTTCTCTTGTTCCAAGGGTTTATATGGGATGATGAGTGCATCACAGTTCGGGTTGTTCTCCTCTTCGGAGATAGGTTGTTGAATTTTATCCTCGGGGTCAACGTTATTTGATGTCGGCTCCGGACTATTTTCACGGTCCCCTTTCTCACCTTGCTCCATCGATGGGTCCATGGGGTCGTCGTTTCCTTTGGAATCAACTGGGGTGTTATTATTTCTTGCGTTGTTGTCATTGTTTTTACTGTGGCGGGATTTAGAGCGGCGTCTACGATGCCGCTTTGGTGGCTTATCGAGGGGATTATCCTTCATTGTACCGTCACCATCGCCTTCTTTTGGTGTGTCCACCATGTATATATCGTATGATAAGGTGGCAGTCCAGCGCCCAGTGGGCGGTGGTTCCTGTTCTTCTCCTGCGTCGTCGTAAATACCGTCGACATCTTCGGAGTCGAAATCGAGCGTGTCAGTTAAGTCATTGACAGTGGCTATGAAGTGGGTGGTGGGTGGGTAACGAATTTCTTCGTCGTCCGCTTCCCACTTGAGCCGAACATAGTTCGGCAAGGAATCTCTTGACAAGGAAAGATACCTTAATGAGTTCAGCACATCACCTAAGGGCGAGTGCTGAAAAATTTCCGCGGCAGTGAACACCATGACTTGTGCCCAATTAGATTCGACAGGCTCGGACGCACGTGGTTCTGATCCTGTAGCCAGAGACGAGTGGGTCCGATGAAACCACCCTCACAGGAGGTGGGATCAGTGTTCGGCTCCGACGCCGATGAGTGTGTGTCCTCCGTGGCGGGGTCCATCCACCCGCCCTCGGAAGGCACGATCTGCTCCGGATTGATTCCCAGTGCCAACGCGGGCGCGATCTCCTGAATCTTGTCCGAAGGCAGATTGAAGTCATGCCTATCGTGACAGTTCGGCGCACCCGACATGGGCTCGAATCCATCGAAGATCAAGTCTCCGCGGATATCGGCAGTATAGTTTAAGCTTCCAAACCTGACCTGATGGCCAGGGGCATAGCTATTGATATACACCAGATGCCCGAGCGAGTTCGCCCGCAGTACGAAGCTGCCGAATACGAAGATCTGTCCGGGAAGGAAAACCTCCCCTTGGACCGCATCGTTGAAGTTGATCGAGGGAGCCATCAAGCCTTATCGCGACAACACAGTGGAACTCTCAATGAAAGCACCAATGTTGGTGTCAAAACCGGCGGATCTCGGATAGGTGGTCCCAAACTGTGCGTCTAAGGCTAATGGTAACAGGAGGCAGGGGACACGATGTTTTACCCATGTTCGGGCCCTTTCGATGGAGGTAACACCCTACTTCCTGCTTCATTGATCTTGATGATCTGAGTATTACAAGAGTTGATCTACCACGAGATCATAGAGGCTAAACCCTAGAAGCTAGCCTATGATTATGATTGTTGTTCTGCTACGGACTAAACTTTTCGGTTTATATATACACCGGAGGGGGCTAGGGTTACAGTTACAGAGAAGGAAATCTACATATCTGAATATCCAAGCTTGCCTTCCACACAAAGGAGAGTCCCATCCGGACACGGGACGAAGTCTTCAATCTTGTATCTTCATAGTCCAACAGTCCGACCAAAGTATATAGTCCGGCTGTCCGAGGACCCCTTAATCCAAGACTCCCTCACCTGCCTCCATGCTACGACGGCACCGCCGACCCCACCGAGTTCCTGCAGCTCTACGAGCTTAGCATCAAGGCGGCCAGCGGCAACGAGAAGATCATGGCAAACTGATTCCCGATGGCCCTCAAGGATGGCATGTGTTCTTGGCTCCTGAACCTGAACTAGTGATATGTCTCCGTCGTATCTATAATTTTTGATTGTTCCATGCCAATATTCTACAACTTTCATATACTTTTGGCAACTTTTTATACTATTTTTGGGACTAACATATTGATCCAGTGCCCAGTGCTAGTTCCTGTTTGTTGCATGTTTTTTGTTTCACAGAAAACCCATATCCAACGGAGTCCAAACGGGATAAAAACTGCCGGGTATTTTTTTTGAATATTTATTATTTTTGGGAAGAAGAATTAATGCGAGACAATGCCCGAGGGGGCCACGAGGCAGGGGGGCGCCCCAGGGGGTCAGGCGTGCCCTGGGCCCTCGTGGCCACCCCGTAAGGTGGTTGGTGCCCTTCTTTCGCCGCAAGAAAGCTAATATCCATATTGAAATCATGTTAACATTTCAGACCAATCGGAGTTACGGATCTTCGGGAATATAAGAAATGGTGAAAGGCCAGAAACTCAAACGCAGAAATAGAGAGAGACTAAGAGAAAGATCCAATCATGGAGGGGCTCTCGCCCCTCCTCCGCCATGGAGGCCATGTACTAGAGGGGAAACCCTTCTCCCATCTAAGGAGAAGGTCAAGGAGGAAGAATAAGAAGGGGGGCTCTCTCGCCCTCTCTCCTGGTGGCGCCGGAACGCCGCCGGGGCCATCATCATCACTGTGATCTACACCAATAGCTCCGTCATCGTCACCAACATCTCCATCACCTTCCCCCATCTATCTACAACATTCCACTCTCCCGCAACCCGTTGTACCCTCTACTTGAACATGGTGCTTTATGCTTCATATTATTATCCAATGATGTGTTGCCATCCTATGATGTCTTAGTAGATTTTTGTTGTCCTATCGGTAATTGGTGAATTGCTATGATTGGTTTAATTTGCTTCTGTTATGTTGTTGTCCTTTGGTGCCCATCTTATGAGCGCGCGTGTGGATAACACCAAAGGGTAAGTTGTATGTTGATAGGACTATGTATTGGAGGGCAATAGTGACACAAGCTTCAACCTAGCATAGAAATTGATGCATACGGCATTGAAGGGGGACCAATATATCTTAATGCTATGGTTGGGTCTTACCTTAATGAACGTTAGTAGTTGCGGATGCTTGCTAATAGTTACAATCATAAGTGCATAGAATTCCAAGTCAGGGATGACATGCTAGCAGTGGCCTCTCCCACATAAAAGTTGCTATCGGTCTAGTAACGTAGTCAATTGCTTAGGGACAATTTCGCAACTCCTATCACCACTTTTCCATACTCGCTATACTAACTTTATTGCTTCTTTATCTAAACAGCCCCTAGTTTATATTTACGTACTCTTTATATTCTTTCAAACCTATCCAACAACACCTAGAAAGTACTTCTAGTTTCACACTTGTTTTAGGTAAAGCGAATGTTAAGCGTGCGTAGAGTTGTATCGGTGGTCGATAGAACTTGAGGGAATATTTGTTCTACCTTTAGCTCCTCATTGGGTTCGACAATCTAACTTATCGAAAGAGGCTATAATTGATCCCCTATACTTGTGGGTTATCAAGACCTTTTTCTGGCACCGTTGCCGGGGAGTCATAGCGTGGGGTGAATATTCTCGTGCGTGCTTGTTTGCTTTATCACTAAGTAATTTTTATTATCTGTTCTAAGTTGTTCTCTATCTTTAGTGATGGATATGGAACACGAAATACCAAAAAAATTAGGTCTACTTGCTACTCATAGAGATGGGGAACCTCCTAAAACCCTCGATGCTCATTATGTGAATGATATTATGTACTACTTTGATAATCCTGAGAAAACCCCAGTCAACTTTATAATGGGAGTAACATTGGATCAACATGAATACTTTAGGGATTATCGCTTGACTCAAAAAGGGAAACCATTACGGGATCAAATTCATATGTTGCACTGGTATGCTCGGGAGCTGTGCTTGGGATATGATTATACCTATTGCTCTAGGATGAAGTCTCCATACCTTCCCTTTTCATGAAAACTTAATGATAATGAAACCTTAGCTTCTTATGCTAAAGGTATATATGATTACTATGATGTGGAACAAATAGAATAATTCATTGCTTTTATGGGTGCTTATGAAATTGAATCTTTGTTTAAAGAGTGTGAAAATCTTGATGATGCTGTTTACAGACCTAAATTTTTTTCTATACTTAAATATTGCCATGAGAATTATGAATTCAATTATGATATGATGAATTTATTGAGAAAGTCTCCGCTGTCCAAGAAGAGACTAATATTTTGCAGGAATCTATGGAAGAAGAAATTGATGAAACTGTGAGCTCATTGGATGAAAAAGATGAGCAGGAGAGTGAAGAACAAAAGGTGGAAGAGCGTATTGATCACCCATGCCCACCTTCTAATGAGAGTAACTCTTCAACTCATACATTTTTTAATGTTCCTTCGTGCTTACTGAAGGATGATTGCTATGATGATTGTTATGATCCTGGTAATTCTCTTGAAATACCCCTTTTTGATGCTATGCTTGTGGCCATGATGCCAATATGAATGATCCTTATGGAGATGAACTTGCTATAGTTCCTTATGTTAAATATGACATTGTTGCTATTGAACCCACACATAATAGTCCTATTATCTTTTTGAATTCTCCAAACTACACTATGTCGGAGAAGTTTGCTCTTATTAAGGATTATGTCGTGGGTTGCATTTTACCATTGCACATGATGATTTTGATAGATATAATATGCATGTGCTTGCTGCTCCAACTTGCAATTATTATGAGAGAGGAACTATATCTCCGCCTATTTATGTTTCCAACATGATAAAATTGCAAGAAACTATTTATACTATTCATTGGCCTTTACTATGCATGCATGAATTGTTCTTTTATGACATGCCGATGCATAGGAAGAGAGTTAGACTTCATTGTTGCTTGATATATGTTACTTTGTGCTCACTACTAAATCACAAATCATTGTTAATTAAAATTGGCTTTGATATACCTTGGGATCCGGGTGGATTCATTATTTGAGCACTACATGCCTAGCTTAATGGCTTTAAAGAAAGCGCTGCCAGGGAGACAACCTGGAAGTTTAGAGAGTCATTTATTTATGTTGAGTGCTTTTATAAAGTTTAAAAACAAAAAAATAAAGAGGGTAACCCAAAACTTTTCAAAAAGGAAAGTGAAAGTGAGAGAGAGAAGCATTGTTGAAGTGGGGGAGCTCCTTGAACTTTGTTCATGCTCAAGGAAACTTTGTGAATCTTAATTACAGAAAAGTTTCAACAAAAATAATTATCACCTTGTACAATTCCATTGTATTATAAAAATAATGTGCCAAGGTTTTTGAGGGAGTTCCGGACTAGGGGGTGTCCGGATAGCCGAACTATCATCATCGGCCGGACTCCAAGACTATGAAGATACAAGATTGAAGACTTCGTCCCGTGTTCGGATGGGACTTTCCTTGGCGTGGAAGGCAAGCTTGGCGATACGGATATGTAGATTTCCTACCATTGCAACCGACTCTATGTAACCCTATCCCTCTCCGGTGTCTATATAAACCGGATGGCATTAGTCCATAGGACAAACGACAATCATACCATAGGCTAGCTTCTAGGGTTTAGCCTCCTTGATCTCGTGGTAGATCCACTCTTGTAACACACATCATCAATATTAATCAAGAAGGACGTAGGGTTTTACCTCCATCAAGAGGGCCCGAACCTGGGTAAAACATCGTTTCCCTTGTCTCCTGTTACCATCCGCCTAGACGCACAGTTCGGGACCCCCTACCCGAGATCCGCCGGTTTTGACACCGACATTGGTGCTTTCATTGAGAGTTCCTCTGTGTCGTCACTGATAGGCCCGATGGCTTATTCGACCATCATCAACGATGCAGTCCAGGGTGAGACCTTTCTTCCCGGACAGATCTTCGTATTCGGCGGCTTTGCACTGCGGGCCAATTCGCTTGGCCATCTGGAGCAGATCGAAAGCTACGCCCCTGGCCGTCAGGTCAGATTTGGAAGTTTGAACTTCATGGCTGACGTCCGCGGGGACTTGATCCTCGATGGATTCGAGCCACAGCCGAGCGTGCCGCACTATCGCGACGAGCATGATTTAGCTCTGCAGCCGGACAGTACCCTGGAGGCCGCACCCGAACCCGCTCCGATCTTTAATTCGGAGCCGGCAGCGCAGATCGAGGACGGATGGATAGACACCGCCTCGGGAGCTGCAACCTCTACGGCGATAGAGCTGAACACTGACATTGTCCTTCATAAGGCTCGTGACTCCGAGGTGCCGGACTCCAAACCTCCCGCGCCCCTCCGATCGAATCCGATTGGGCGCCGATCATGGAGTTCACCGCAGTGGACATCTTTCAACATTCACCTTTTGGTGACATCTTGAGTTCGCTAAAACATCTCTCGTTATCAGGAGAGCCCTGGCCGGACTGTGGTCAGGACGGTTGGGATGCGGACGACGAAGAAATTCAAAGCCCACCCACCACCCACTTGGTAGCCGCTGTCGACGATCTAACCGACATGCTAGACTACGACTCCGAAGACATCGACGGTATGGACGACGATGCCGGACACGAACAAGAACTAGCGCCTACCGGGCACTGGAAAGCCACCTCATCATATGACATATACATGGTGGATATCCCAAAGGATGGGAATGGCGAAGGAACAAAGGAGGATGACCCCTCCAAGAAACAGCCCAAGCACTGGCGTCAGCGGCGCCGCTCTAAATCCCGCCACAGCAAGAATGAAGATCCCGGCACCGGAGATAACAATACACCAGACAGTGCCAAAGACAACCCACTCCAGCAAGATCCAGCGCAGGAGGATGGAGACGCCAGCCCTCATGAGAGAGCGGCAGAAGAAGAGGTAGAAGATTATATGCCTCCCTCCGGAGACGAAGCAAGCCTCGACGACGATGAATTCGTCGTGCCTGAGGATCCCGTCGAACAAGAGCGTTTTAAACGCAGGCTTATGGCCACGGCGAACAGCCTCAAGAAAAAGCAGCAACAACTTAGAGCTGATCAAGATCTGCGAGCCGACAGATGGACTGAAGTCCTCACGGCCGAAGAGCACGAGCTCGAACGCCCCTCCAAAAGCTACCCTAAATGCAAGCTACTCCCCCGCTTAGAGGAGGAAGCGTATGAACCCGCATCACCACGAGACAATACGGTTGACCGACCACCCCATGGTCGCGACAGAGAGGCCTCTAGGCCCTTCAATAGACCCGTACCCCGGCATCGCTCGAAAAGCACAAGGCCACAGGGGAATGCTCCAGACTTGTGAGATATATTGGAGGATAAGGCAACACAATCAAGATCGATCTATGGATCACGTGCGCGCCCCACGGTACGTGACGACAACCGTCGTGCCGGACACAGTAAGTCCGGCCGGGCCGAACAGAACAGACAAAGCTCTTTTGAGCTCCGTCGTGATATCGCCCAGTACAGAGGCGCCGCACACCCACTATGCTTCACAGATGAAGTGATGGATCATCAAATCCCCGAAGGGTTTAAACCCATGAATATCGAATCTTACGATGGCACAACAGACCCCGCGGTTTGGATCGAAGACTATCTTCTTCACATCCACATGGCCTGTGGTGACGATCTTCACGCCATCAAATATCTCCGCCTCAAGCTTAAAGGACCAGCCCGGCATTGGCTTAACAGCTTGCCAGCAGAGTCAATTGGGAGTTGGGAATACCTGGAAGCCGCATTCCTCGATAACTTCCAAGGCACGTATGTGCGACCACCAGACGCTGATGACCTAAGCCACATAATTCAGCAGCTAGACGAATCGGCCAGACAATTCTGGACACGGTTCTTAACCAAGAAAAACCAAATCATCGACTGTCCGGATGCGGAGGCCCTCGCGGCCTTCAAGCATAACATCCGCGACGAGTGGCTTGCCCGGCACCTGGGACAGGAAAAGCCGAAATCCATGGCAGCCCTTACATCACTCATGACCCGCTTTTGCGCGGGTGAGGACAGCTGGCTAGCACGCAGCAACAACCTCAGCAAAAATTCTGGCAGTCCGGATTTCAAGGACCGGAATGGCAGGTCGCGTCGTAACAAAAGCAAATGCCGCATCAACGGCGACAATAGTGAGGATACGGCAGTCAATGCTGGATTCAGAGGCTCCAAACCCGGTCAGCAGAAAAAGCCATTCAAAAGAACTGCTCCGGGTCCGTCCAATCTGGACCGAATACTCGAACACTTGTGCCAGATACACGGCACCCCCGAAAAGCCAGCCAACCACACCAATAGGGATTGTTGGGTATTCAAGCAGGCAAGCAAGTTAATTGCCGAAAACAACGACAAGGGGCTGCATAGCGATGACGAGGAAGAGACCCGACCGCCGAACAAAATAGGATAGAAGGGTTTCCCCCCACAGGTGCGGATGGTGAACATGATATACACAACGCACATACGCAAAAGGGAGCGGAAGCGTGCACTCAGGGATGTATACGCGATGGAGCCAGTCCCCCCGAAGTTCAATCCTTGGCCCTCCTGCCCGATCACTTTTGACCAAACGGACCATCCCACCAGCATCCGCCACGGCGGATTCGCCGCATTGGTCTTAGACCCAATCATCGATGGATTTCACCTCACCAGAGTCCTAATGGACGGCGGCAGTAGCCTGAACCTGCTTTATCAGGATACAGTGTGCAAAATGGGCATAGACCCCTCAAGGATTAAACCTACCAAGACGACCTTTAAAGGTGTCATACCAAGTGTAGAAGCCAATTGTATAGGCTCAGTTACACTGGAAGTGGTCTTCGGATCCCCGGTTAACTTCCGAAGCGAGGAGTTAATCTTCAACATAGTCCCGTTCTGCAGCGGCTATCATGCCTTGCTTAGACGTACCGCGTTTGCAAAGTTCAATGCGGTGCCGCACTACGCATACCTCAAGCTCAAGATGTCAGGCCCTAGAGGAGTCATCACGGTCAACGGAAACACTGAACGCTCTCTCCGAATGGAGGAACATACAGCGGCTCTCGCGGTAGAAGTACAATGCAGCCTCTTAAGGCAATTCTCGAGTCCGGCTGTTAAGCGGCTGGACATAGCTAAGCGCGCCCGGAGTAACCTACAACAAGACCACCTGGCACATTTCGAGCACGCGTAGCAGTGCGGCCCCAACCCCAGCCCCTGCAAAACGTCCAAACAGGTCCTTCGCGTACACCATTACACTCTAAAGATACCATGGGCATGGGGAGAGGGGCACGACCACAATAAGCCCAGACTGCGGCTCAACCACACCAGGGGCTCTCAAGTGTGTCGTTCTTTTTTTTCTTTTTACCTTTTATTTTTTACCCACAGGACTCCGTTCGTCAGAGGCCCTGTCTGGCAGCAGACCTGCCAAACTCACGATGCAACAGCCAGGGAAGGATACAGGCTACAACGAATATACAGGTGGTCTCCATTACGAGCATTTTTATACACCAATCCACACCCTACCCCTGGAGGGGGATATGTTTAACAGTCCCATCCCTTGCTTATCGCACTATTTGTATCATTCTGCATTCATAGCAGCACTCATTGAATAAAACAATGCAACACCTTTTTGCTTATAATTGCATTCCTTTTTCATACATATGTTCCTTTACGACATGTCGCATCCGTACACTTTGGTACGGCTAAAAACACACCAGGGGCTTATGCTTCCCGCAGCATGGTGTGATAAGTCCGAACACTTTCACAAGTGCGGCACCCCGAACTTATAGCATTATATGCATCGGCTCCGAATCATGTCTTGGGTCAATAGTTGGGTTTGCCCGGCTCCCATGTTTTGGTACCTTACATTCCGTTGTATCGGCTAAGGTAGCACTGGGAGAACCACTGCGATTGTGCCTCAGTTGAGCTGGGTTAACGCCTCAGTGGAGAAAGCTAAAACTGACCGTCATGATGAGGCGAGAGCCGGTTGCTGTTCGAGAGGTTTTTGTGAGTCCTTAAAGACTTATGCCGCTTAGAGCGAGGAGCCGGATCTTGTCCGGCCCTGGCATGGATAGCGCCCCAAATTCGGCCTTCCGAAGACTAGGGGCTTCGCCGAAATTTAAAAATTATAGAATTCTATGGCTAAGTGAGAGTGTGCAAGCATTATAAGTCCGGTTGCCTTGTTCGCTGTGTTGAGCGCCTCCCTAGATGGACCCAAAAATGGGAACAAGAGTGCTCAAGTTTATCCCGAACACCCCAACACTCGTGGCATGGGGGCTGAAGCCGACGACTTGCCATCTCTCAGATTTGATAAACAGACGCACAGAAGGTAATATTTTAAATTAACAAGCGTTGCTTAGCGCATATGAACTAAGTTTTCAACGCACAGGATAACAAAATGCGATTCTACTCAAAAATTACATCTTTGGAGCACTCCCCCGCAATAGTGCGGGCGCCCTTCAGCACACTCTTATAATACATCTGGGGCGTGCGATGCTCCTTGCCCTCTGGTGGCGGGTCCGTCACAAGCTTTTGGGCATCCATCTTTCCCAAGTGCACCTTTGCGCGGGCAAGGGCCAGACGGGCACCCTCAATACAGGCGGAGTGCTTGATGACTTCAACCCACGGGCACGCATCCACCAGCCGTCGCACCAGGCCGAAGTAGCTCCCAGACATGGCCTCCTTAGGCCACAGCCGAACTATGAGGCCCTTCATGGCCTATTCGGCCGCCTTGTGGAGCTCGACCAGCTGCTTTAGTTGGTCGCTAAGGGGCACCGGATGTCCGGCCTCAGCATACTGAAACCAGAAGACCTTCTCCGTCGAGCTCCCCTCCTCGGCCCGGTAGAATGCGGCAGCATCGGACACGCTGCGAGGAAGATCTGCGAACGCTCCTGGAGAGCTCCGAATTCGGGTAAGCAACAGGTAATTAACACTCACATGCTTACTTTGCATGAAAAATGCCTTACCCGCTGCTATTTTCTTCACCTCCTCAATCTCCTGGAGGGCCTTGTAGGCTTCGGCCTTAGCGGATTTGGCATTCTCAAGAGCCGTTGCAAGCTCAGACTCTCGAGTCTTCGAGTCACGCTCCAGGCTCTCATGTTTTTTCACGAGATCCTGGAGCTCTTGCTGTACCTCCGCCACCCGCGCGTCCCGCTTCTCTCGCTCGGTGCGCTCCGCGGCCGCATTGCGTTCGGCCGCAGCCACTGCCTCTTTCAGGGTCACCACCTAGTTAGTGGCCCCTGTAATACCCACGTTATCCTTGTCATTCTTTCCGCAACCAAAATCCTTTTCTGTAAGGTACAATTTTAATAAGGTGTTACTCACCTTCCTTATCCTCGAGCTGCTTCTTGGCACGGCCGAGCTCGTTCTCGGACCGCTCGAGGTTTTTCTTTAAAGTATTGACCTCCGCAGTCAGTGCGGCAGAGGTCAGCAGAGCAGCCTGCAATCCCATATTGACATATTTTTTAGGACTGCTGCGTATATCTTTTTAGATCCTCAGTACAGCTTTTCTTTCCGAACACCGAACCGAGCATCAGGGGCTACTGTCTATGTGGTACCATTTTATACATATTGAAATTCTTACCTCAAAGCCTGTTAGAAGGCTGCTGCAGGCTTCGGTCAGCCCGCTCTTGGCGAGCTGCACCTTCTGAATCACCGCACTCATAACAGTGCGGTGTTCCTCTTTGATGGAGGCGCCGTTGAGCGCCTCCAGCAAATTATCCGGCACCTCCGGTTGGACGCAGGCGACCGGCGTCACGGTCTTGCACTTCTTGCGAAGGGGTCGCCCGCCGGACTCCGGAGCCACTGTGGGTTCCGGGGCCGAGTTCGGTGCAAAGTCCGGGAGGTTGTCCTGTGACACCTCCGGGGCCTCCGCCTCCTGGTGGGTCCCTTCCTGGGATCCCACCTCAGCATCGTCCGTGGTGCGGGGGGTGGAGGCAGTCGGAAGGGAATCCATATCCGATGCACCTAAGGACCCGCTCGACGAAGCGGGAAGATCATCCTTGGGCGGACTGCAGGGTTGTATGCGGCATTAAAAAGACATTATGTGGCGAAAAGGAAAAACCTTGAAGTTATTCGGTAGTCCGGATACTTACGATCTCGCCAGTGGCTTGGCCCTTGGAGGCAAGTCCTTGTCGTCGTCACTGGCGTTGGCCGAGCAGTCCGGGGGAAGAGTTTTTCCTTTCTTGGACCCCTCGGCCTCCCTTGTTGGGGAGACCTTCCTTTTCTTCCCTCCCCCCGCTGGGGGAGAGGCTTTCTTCTTCTCCTCCTCGCCTTGGTGGGAGGAGTCGGCCTCGGATTCATCATCCGATAGCACCTGAAAACGGGAACTCTTCTGAGTCCCCGTGGCCTTCTTCTTGGCCTTCTTCTCTGGCACCACGTGGTGTGCCGGAGCCAGCAGCCCCGTTAGGCGGGCATCCGCTGGGTCCTCTGGCAATGGGGCCGGACAGATAGTCCGTTCAGCCTTCGCCAGCCATTCCTGTCAAAGGTAAAGGGAGTTTAGATCCCGCATAGAGTCAAACTATGGAAAACAAGTGGTGAAATCTCTTACCTCGTCAGCTGGACGCTGCGAGCGGAATCCACGATCTTCGGTAGCAGATGCGGGAGCTTCGGCACCCTTGAACAGCACCTTCCAGACATCTTTGTACGTAGTGTCGAAGAGCCCGCTCAGGGTCTGGTGCTGCGCTGGATGAAACTCCCACATGTTGAAGCCCCGTCGTTGGCACGGGAGAATCCGGCGGATGAGCATGACCTGGACTACATTGACAAGCTTGAGCTTCTTGTCCACCAGCTTCTGGATACAGGCTTGGAGTCTGGTCAGCTCCTCCGAATCCCCCCAGATCCGGCCGCTCTCTTTCCAGGAGGTGAGCCATGTAGGGATGCCGGATCTGAATTCGGGGGCTGCTGCCCAATCAGGGTCACGCGGCTCGGTGACGTAGAACCACCCCGATTGCCATCCCTTGATGGTTTCCACGAAAGTGCCCTCCAGCCACGTAACATGGGACATCCTGCCCACCATGGCGCCTCCGCACTCCGCTTGGCTGCCCTTCACAACCTTTGGCTTGACACTGAAGGTCTTGAGCCACAAGCTGAAGTGGGGCCAGATGCAGAGGAAGGCCTCGCACATGACAATAAACGTTGAGATATTGAGGATGAAATTCGGGGCCAGATCATGGAAATCTAGGCCGTACTAGAACATGAGCCCCCGGACAAAGGGATGAAGTGGGAAGCCCAGTCCGCGGAGGAAATGGGGAAGAAATACTGCCCTCTCATGGAGCCTGGGGGTGGGGATGAGCTCTCCCTCGTCGGGGAGCCAGTGCTCGATGTCGCTGGACAAATATCCGGCGTCGCGCAGCTTCTAGATCTGCCCCTCCGTGACGGAGGAGGCCATCCACTTGCCTCCCGCTCTGGACATAGTTGGAGAAGGTTGAGGTGAGAAGTGCGGACTTGGGCGCTGGAGCTCGAGTTTGCGGAGATGGATAAGCCAAGGAGGAAGAAGGCGCAGGTAAAAGGGTTGGATCTTTATCCCCTTATATGGGCGGACAAAAACATGTGTCCCCACCGGCCTGGTAAAACTCGCTTATCTCCCAAGCGTCACAATCAATGGCGCGGTTGGGTTACCCACGTCCATATTGATGGGAATACCGGAATAAGGGGAACATGATCTCTGCTTCGACAAGACGTGCCAAGGAAACCGCCTCGCTAAACGCGCGGAGGTGGAACAATAAAAACAATTCGAGTAAAGGCTTGGTAATGGTGTGACGTCACACCACAGAATACGTCAGCGGATTGAACTTGTGTAATATTATCCTCTCTACGGTGGTATGTGGAATTTATTTTGCAGAGCTAGACACTATCCTGGTGTTCACAATCTTCTATAAATTATTCGGAGGAAGAACCCACCTTGCAATGCCGAAGAAAACATGCGCGCCGGACTCGTCGTCATTGAAGCCTGGTTCAGGGGCTACTGAGGGAGTTCCGGACTAGGGGGTGTCCGGATAGCCGAACTATCATCATCGGCCGGACTCCAAGACTATGAAGATACAAGATTGAAGACTTCGTCCCGTGTCCGGATGGGACTTTCCTTGGCGTGGAAGGCAAGCTTGGTGATACGGATGTGTAGATTTCCTACCATTGCAACCGACTCTGTGTAACCCTAGGCCTCTCCGGTGTCTATATAAACTGGATGGCATTAGTCCATAGGACGAACGACAATCATACCATAGGCTAGCTTCTAGGGTTTAGCCTCCTTGATCTCGTGGTAGATCCACTCTTGTAACACACATCATCAATATTAATCAAGCAGGACGTAGGGTTTTACCTCCATCAAGAGGGCCCGAACCTGGGTAAAACATCGTGTCCCTTGTCTCCTGTTACCATCCGCCTAGACGCACAGTTCGGGACCCCCTACCCGAGATCCGCCGGTTTTGACACCGATAGTTTTCCTTTAGGATGTTTAGATTGCTTGTTGGTTTGTGCAGTGCATGACAGAAACTTTGGCTGTAGTGTGCGATTTTACATTTTTTACTGGAATGTCAAACAGTTATGGAACATTTTGCAATGTCTTTATATACAAATTGTTTATTTTTAATAATTTTTGAAGAATTGTTGGGTTACCAAAAGTATGGTGAATGTTCATATTACTACAGACTACCCTGTTTAAGACAAATTCTGTTTTTGATGCATAGTTTGCTTGTTTCAATGAAACTATCAATTTCTATCAGTGGATTAAGCCATGTAAACGTTATATTACAGTAGCTACAACGCAAAAACAAAATATGAATTGGTTTGCAACAATACTTAGAGTAGTGATTTGCTTTATTATACTAACGGATCTTACCGAGTTTTCAGTTGAAGTTTTGTGTGGATGAACGCATGGTAACGGGTGGCAGGCCGTCGCTGGGTGTGTGCTATGGCTGCGCGATCCCCTAGGCCGCGCTCCCACTCGGCAGAGGTACTGCCGGAGTTCGTTGTGTGGTCAGGGGAATCGGCCAGCACCCAGCTCCAACTTCCTCGCTTCCTCGTAGGTGAGCTTCCGGCTGACACCCCGGGCGGCCTCTGGCTCCAGGCGGACGGCTGCTGCCGCTGGGCCCTCCTGGGCTTCAATGGAGGTTTCTACAGCCGGGAGCCTGGCCCTGACCCGCGGCTGGCAAACGTTTTCCCACGCACGTGGTCTGAGCCGATGGTGCACCCTGCACTTCAAGTTCAACGGCGACGCCACCCTCTACGTGAGGGTGTTCAGGGAAGATGGTCTCCGTGTTGGGTGCTACCCTGAGAACAGCGACCGCGGCCATGGGTCCAGCCCCAGCGATGATGAAGATGTCAGTGTGCGCGTGGTCGGCGGCACTCGTGGTTCACCGAGCTTCGTCGGCTCTTCTTCGGGCAGCGGCTCCTCCAGCGGTGGCCACGATCAGCCTCTGCACCGCCGCGCCCTCCTGGAGGGAGGTAGCGGATCTGCCCGCCATCTCGGCTCAGTGAAGCGCGAGATGGAATCCTCCTGAGCTCCGGAGGCAGTTCGAGTCTCCCCCGCGAGTTGGTGTCGGGCGAGTCGCGCCTGTTTTGTTCCTTTTCCCTTTTCCTATGCAAAGAGACAGTAGTGTAGGGCCCCACGGGGGCATGCTTGGACTATTGCTGTTAATTATCATACTGCTTACGCTTGTCAGGACCCCGACTCAATGGCACATCGATCTAGCATGTAAAACCTCATATCACTTTGCGGCCTCACGCGCGGTATTCCCACGGGTGTCGCCTTACCTTGCCCGGGACCGTTTGTGCCTTTTGGCACACGTATATGATAGTGTCGCTAGCATCCATATGACAAGGAGCCCGGGCTGACATGGCTAGTCGTGAACCCAAAGTGCCACTAACTTACAGCGACAGGCATACATGACCCAGCTTCGAACGTGTCGGTCATCACGAGTGAATCCAGGCTGTAGCACTGGGTTAGCAGGACTCCGGTAAACCGGGCTGTAGCGGGCTAATAGGACTCCGGTATTCATCGCGTGACATTTCCCCATAGGGACAAACACAGGAACAAAGAAGGACACATGCCGGCCAGCGTAAGTGTTCCGGAGCAGTAGCAAGCTACCATGGCTCAGCGGAAGCACTAGTAGACATTTCCCGGTAAGAGAGGCTACTAAGGATAAATAACTAGATAGTCAGATCCCACACATACCAAGCATTTCAAAAACATACACACAATATGCTCGATATGTGCAAATACAACATGGCATCACAACATGACTCTACAACTCAAGTATCTTATTCAATAGGCTCCGAGGAGCAAGATATTACAAGCATGAGTGTCATGACCCAACATTCAGAGCAAACAAGTCAAGCACAAGCGGAAACTTAACATGTCTGAGTACAGACAACTACAAATGAAAAAGGCTGAGAAGCTTGACTAACTACCAGATCCTGCCGAGGGCACAAGATCGTAGCTGAGGTAACAAGCTAACCGTCGAAGTCGACGTGGAACTACTAGCGAGACTAAAGTCTCTCTGCAAAAACATAAATTAAGCAACGTGAGTACAAATGTACCCAGCAAGACTTACATCAGAACTAACTACATATGCATCATTATCAACAAAGGGGATGGTGGGGTTTAACTGCAACAAGCCAGCTTTGACTCGGTGGCTATCCTGAACTACGACTAAAAGTAACTCTTTTGAGGTGGCGCACACGAGTCCACATATTCACCATATCAATGCACCACAATGGATCCGCTTCCGTCTCCCTACGAGAACGCCATCCATAGCACTCACGCTTATCTTGCGTATTTTAGAGTATCCACTTTCACTTGTCTATGAACTGTATAGGCAACCCAGAAGTCCTTTACCGCGGACACGGCTATTCGAATAGAAATTGTTAACCCTGCAGGGGTGTACTTCTTCACACATGCTCTCGCCACTTACCACCATGTACACGTCATGTATCTCGGCAACCTTCAAGCGGAAGCCTGGCGAGGGAGTCGGCCACGACCTGACTAACCACACAAGTCTCTCGTCCAGGTTTATCGCCTATTCGGGTTCCATCCGCAAGGAGATCCGGCCGGGGTGTCGCTCACGGCCCCAAACGATGTGTGCAGGGTTCCCAAGCCCACCATTCGGGTGCTACTTGGTACACCGGGCCACTGTGCCTAGTCTGTCCCAAGCCCACCTGTACCGGGTGCCACTTCGTAGACTACTAACACTACCTACAAACACCAGAAACTAGTTCCAACTCCTGGACAGAGATCATGTTGATTAATAAGTCGAGAGGGGTCGAGTTACCGGAACCCAATGTGTGGTAGTAACTAATCATGGATCACAAACACAGGACTCAGTTCCTAAGGACGGCTTCAATGAGACAACCCACCATATACTCCTACATGGCCTCTCACCGCTACCTTTACCAAATTGTGTTCACACACTTAGCTCACACACAGTAGGACATGTTCACACACCTCCAATTCATCCCCGATGAATCAGACCGGACTCAACTCTAAGCAGTAGCAGGCATGACAAACAAGCATGAATGAGTAGGCAAAACAGGGCTCAAACAACTCCTACTCATGCTAGTGGGTTTCATCTATTTACTGTGGCAATGACAGGTCATGCAGAGGCTAAAGGGGTTCAGCTACCGCAGCAGGTAACAGATGAATCATTGTTGTCCTAATGCAGTAAAAGAGAGCAGGACCGAGAGAGTGGGATTGTATCGGAATGAACAAGGGGTTTTTGCTTGCCTGGCACTTCCGAAGATGATATAGCTCTTCATCGGTGTCATCGAACTCATCGTTGGAACATCGTCTACTGAGGGGGGGACAAACACCAGCAATAGAGAAAGAACACAATCAATGCAGTGCAACAATATGATGCATGAATGTGACATGGCAATATGATGTGGTTTGTGCTAATGCAACTAAAACCAGATTAAATGAAGTTGGTTTGAATCCAAAATTCAAATTCAAACTCCACATGTGGTTATTTAAATGTCATTTAATTGAATTGTCCTAAACAGTAGTCATAAGTTGTTCTATCGTGCATGAAAATGGTACAGATGGATATATTGGATTTGTCTGATCATTTTTCATATATAAATTATTTCATTCTGAGTAACTGTTGAATTTATATGAATTTTTGAAGTTTTGGATATATTCTAGAATTTTCTGAATTATTTATAAATCCAGAAAATGATTAACTGCGTCAGCATTGCGTCACTATGACATCAGCAGGTCAACTGCGGCTGACCAGGTCAAACCTCACCGGTGGGGTCCACTGGTCAGTCACACAGAGTTAGCTACAGAGGCTGACATGTGGGATCCGGTCAAAGCTGACGTGGCCAAGTCAAAGTTGACAGGCGGGGCCCACTGTGATTAGTGCTAATCTAACAGAGAAACTAAACTAACTAGTTTATGCACTGGGGCCCACATGGCAGTGGCTCTAAGGGTGGTTAGCTGGGTCATTCGCGCTAATTAACCGGTGCCACGTCAGCACATGATGCCGGCGACCACAGCAGCGGCGGGATCTTGCCGGAGTTGGTCGGGGCGGTGCTACAGGCCGCGGCTGGTCGCGCTGAGGGCACCAGGAGGGAGCCCGTGCTCCCGCACATCTAGAGGCGCACGCAGCTGGGCACAGGGAGGCCGTGGTCGATGGCGGCGACCACTTAGGTGCCGGCCGGAGCTACGACATCGAGCGGAACGGGGCTGTGGAGCACGACAGGAGGAGTTGGCGAACGCGTTCGGCTCCTGGGAGCTCGGTCAGCACGGCAACGCGCTAAAAATTGGGAGGAGGCGACTGTTGCCACGGGAACGACATGGCACGAAGGCGGCGACCTCGGCCACTGTCGAAAAACGGAGCTAGGGGACAGGAACGGAGGGGGCGAGCAAAGAGAAAGCAGCAGGAGCTCACAGGGAGGACGATGAGGTGGTCAGAGAGCTCGGGGGCGTCTTTGATGCTGCGAATCAAGCGGCGGCGATCGCCGGCCGTGGCGATGAAGACGGCGGAGATGGCATGGCTTCAGGGCACCCGGCGTCGCGTGCGTCGTGGTAGAGCTTCTCGGATACAAGGCACATCAGAGGGGCAAGGAGGTGGCTCTGGGTGCGGCAATGGTGAGCGGCGGCGACGGCGGCTCTCGGTGGGGAGAACAGAGGGGGGGAGAGATGCAGAGAGGGGAATCGCCACGGGAGAGAGAAGGAGAGGACCAAGGGGGTGCGTGGAGGCTTTAGCCGGTCCAGGGCATCGGGGGAGTGAAGCAGGCAGGGTGGAGGTGGCCTGCGCGTGGCCAGTAGGCGGCGAGCACGCGCCCCAGTCCTTCTGTCCAAGGAGGAAGACGACAGGGAGCCAGGCGGTGGTGGGCTGGGCCGAAGCAGGAGCTGGGCCGGTGCAGCTGCAGGTAGGTGGCCCAGGTAGTTTCCTTTCTCTCTCACCCTTTTATCTCTTTCTGTTTTCTATTTTTCTGTAGTTGTTTGGGCTTTATTAAAAATAGCAGAGCACTTCTAAAAATCCTGAAAATAATTGTGGGCACCTTCTGAAATATATGCAACAGCCCACATTTAGTTTCAGAATTATTTGAGCATTTAAATTATTAATAGCATTCAAATGCCCAAATTCAAATACTTTATGAGTTAATTCAAAAATCCATAAATGGCCAAGAAATACGCTCATCATTTTTGGGAGAGGTTTTCACCTTTATCAAAAATCATGAACATTTCCAAAGGCATTTTGGGTTCATTGAAGATTATTTTAGGTTGAACCTATTTGATTTGATCTGGTGCTAGGGTTTGAACAATCCCCATTTCAGGTTTAAATGAAATTTAAACATGATGCAACAACCAAGCTAGTCCAAGTGCATAGCAAGGCTAGGGACGTGACAACTCACCCCCACTAAGGAAGAATCTCGTCCCGAGATTCAAGCGTAGGGTAAGATGAAGGGGGAATGCAAACTAACACAATCTTCACGATCCAGGTTGCACTTGATGGGGGCGTTGATTCGATCACCATCTTTGTCTCGTCGTCTTGCTCTGAGAACTCCAACTAACATGACAATGAGAGGGAAAAGAAAACTCTAGAGGGATCGATCTTATCAAAGGTCGAACAACTCATGATCAACTCACGAAGTGGGACATTGAAACATCTCTCGAGCTGAGACACAAAGCATTCGTCCAGAGGGATGGAGTGAAACACATGACAAAGGTTCACTAGGTAGACAACAATTCCACACTTAAGAAGGTGGTGAACAGTTGTCAACATAGCAAGGAGTTGAGTTGCCATGATACCATAACGGGGCACATTAGGGAAGGTGACTCGTAGAGATATCCCCTTAAGTGGCCAAAAGAATTACCTTTGATTCAGAGATCATTGAAACTCTTCTTACCAGGCTAAGGCAATTTACAAATGATTGTTTGATGGAGTTCGAAGAAATTGCATACTCAGATCGGAAAGGAAACTATGGTTATAGAACAACTCGGCAACAGAAGGCACATTCCAGTTGATACCGAGAATATAACCTAGTGACTAAGCGTGCTTTCAAGAACTTGAGCATTTCCATATTCATCAAGGTCTTACCAGCATCCGTGCCAAGCATCCTGGCCACAACGTACTACCATGATGAATAACGATGGAGGATGCAGGTGTAGGGAAGGACAAAACTTTCTCAGATTTTACCTTGACGACGCCAAGGAAACAAAATCTGGAGGATCGACCGAGTGACATTTAGCACTCCGCTTCTAATGTTCTCCTTGATGTGCTAGCGTATCCCATTCATTGAAATGGTTTGGTAACTAGACCATCAAGTAAAAGGTCGGACTTCGGAAGGACAAGAATCCATAAGGAACAATTAGAGAGTAATTCCTACGAAGTCCTTATGGGGAGGTGGCCAACTTCTACAATCAAGATATTACAATAATGGGTCTTTCGGCCGGGTGTGTTGACCACGACATCCACTTTACCGGGTTACAGAGAGACCACTATTATAGTTCTTGGGAAACGTTCCAACCATCAAGTCTGCCTGAGATTCAGATCTGGTTGGTGTCAGAATATTCCAGACTCGTCAAGTCCAGAAAAATGAAAGTTAGCAACATAAATCGACGAGATGGTGTTGCGAGATTCTCGGGAAATGGACTACGGTAGTAAGCTCCAAAACATGAGCTGGTTCTGCTACAAACATGTGAACACGTTGTCCCAGACAGGCATGGCCACAAAGTAGTCTTATAGTTAAACACTACCGAGTTCAGGTGGGGAACCATCTTCGAGGATATCGAAGTCCTTGATTAAGCCCGGGTTAGCTCTTAAAAAGAACTCCTTCTCCTAGAACAAATCAGTCAGTGGCTTGGTGTGCTAGGGACACATATAGAATGGAGGTAGCGAGCCTATCAAACCATAGCATAGTTTGCACATGCATGACTAACTTGAGATGGTTCCAGAGGAGGCAACATTGACTTTCTCGAATTCACGGCGGCAACTTGCATCAAATGCACATGAATTAGAGGAGGTCACTTCCTTCATCTGGACATATGCTCCATGAGCGGGTCATGAAGATAATGCTTATAAAAGTTTCCAATACTAGCCGGATGTTCAACACAATCACGGCGAAGATAAAAATGTTACTGATGGGCTCAACAACAATTCATCCAGGTTTCCATGAAGATGGAATCCCATAATTGTGTGAACAAGTGATAGCATTGGTCAGACCCAAAAGATATAATGGTGTATGCTCGAAGAAACAACCACGAGTAACACAACATTACGAATATCGTTGATTCTGATTTGATTTGAGGATAGCCCATACTCGAATCAAATATTGGATAAGATGATAGGTTTATTAGCTGATCACTAGGGTCAATCAATGTTAATACCATCTTTCTTCAACACACATACAAGATATCCCTTAAAATGAACTAAGTCGGACAAGCTTTTATCTTCCAACTCTCCAAGTTGTTGTTTAGCTTAACCAACTGGCTTAGGGGTATCCAACACAGATTCTTGGAGAAAAGGTGGTTTACAAGGAAACCAACTTGATCACGAACTCAACATAGCGGTCAGGTGGCAACCTAGTGATACTTCCGAGAAGATATTCAGAAAATCACGAACCACCGATATGCTACTAAGCTCGAGAACAATCTTGCTGTTCAGGGCAAGGCGATATGATCAAGCGAGCAAGGGATTGACACAATCCGAACTCATTGATCGAAGAGTGCACCAGGGATATGGACTAGGTAGCACGATCAACCTTAGGATGGTGATTAAATAACCAACATGATAAGGATGTAATTATTGCCCTTTAACTACCAAGCAACGGAGTTGCTAGGAGTATAGATTTCACACATCACGATTCACTTGTCGGCATTCCGGTTATTATAACAAGGGGACCGAGGCGTGAATAATGATGGAGAGAGTATCACTGTATCAAGAGTTCATAAGAGAAGGTGCAACCCTCATGACATTCCTGACATAAAGTGGGTAATACTTCAGGGTAGAATAGAACAAAAGCTAGGTTGGCATTTTGATCTGCGGAGTACAACTGCTTTGACACAATCCGGGAAATGGATAAGGCACTGGAGTTTGTTTCTCCCAGTCATTCCCGAATAGAATGGCTTGACGGACCACAAGAGTAATAGGTATCGATGAACGAATGCACGCATACTCTTGACTATCAATTGATGGACGAGGGTCGGAATACAACTAAAGAGGGACAACTCAAAGGAACATACGATTTTCTGAGTTGTGGATGCATGGATTAGCATGTCGAACGAGTTCAACATATTTCTTCCGGGTAACCCACGCGGAGAAGGTAGGACTGGCAGAGTCACATCTTAGAATCGAGAACTCGTCAAGAGCACTCTGGTTGTGATCTTTCGGTTCAAAAGAACTTCTGCCATGAGTAGTTCATGGTATTTGGAAGAACGATATACCATGAACCTCGAGGACTATCGCAAAGGTTACTAATATCTTGAAGGAACTAGCAAACACTATCAACATGAAATAAGTAGGGTGAATCTCGGGTTCAAGAACCCAGGAGTAGAATACCTACTACTAAGTTGCATCACGGGATGCTTTCAAGAATGACGGCCAGAATCATCACACTGGGAACACAAATCATGGCTAGCTTACTAGGTGGTACTTTAAGACACCTAGGGTCGTAATACTAGCTCCAACATATATACCGAGGCAATGAAGTACCTCAACACACTAGTTGGTGTGTTTAATCTGGCCAAAGGAACATCGGAACGGTAAGAAGAGATTTGCAAATGCGTCAGACTGTTTAGAAACCTGAGATGACTTGGACAGCATAACGGCTGTAAATGCTCGAAAAAGATTTAAGACAGGACTGAAGCTCGTCGTACCAACCTCAGCCGCAGGCTTCCAGCCTCTTCTTGAATGTCCTGGTCTTGAGGCCTCTCAGGACCTCCGCGTTGGCCCGCTCAGCCTGACTGTTGCTCCGGGGGTGCGCCACTGAAGCGTAGCATATCTACGTTCCAAGGTTGGCACGGTATGTTTTGAAGAGGTTACTGGTGAACTGTGAACCGTTGTCGGTGATGATGCGGTTCCGCACCCCGAATCGGCCCACGATGCCCTTGATGAACTTGACTGCAGAACCTGCGGGGATGGTGTGGGTGGCTTCCACTTCAGCCCACTTGGTGAACTTGTAAACGGCGACGTAGAGGTAGCGATAGCCCCCTGGCGCCCAAGGAAATGGGCCCAGGATATCCAGCCCCCACACTGCGAATGGCCACGAGAGGGGTATAGTTTGCAGACCTCCCGCCGGCTGATGGATCTGCTTGGCATGGAATTGGCAGGCCTCGCAAGCCTTCACCAGTTCGACGACATCATTGAGCGCAGTGGGCTGCGGAACGACTTGCCAACGAGGGTCCGCGATGATGAATGATGCCCACAGTCTCCACCGTGTGTATCCGCCAGCAGTTCCTTCCCTTGCTCCCTGGGGATGCAGCGCAGGGACACATCATTTGGTCGCCTCCGGTAGAGCTCCCCATCCCTGATGCAGTAAGCTGTGGCTTGCCGCGCCACATCCTCCACTTCCTCCTCCTTCTCTGGCAAGGTCCCTTGCGTCAAGTAGCCCCGGAGCTCAGTGATCCAGCACCCCTCCTGAGGCTCCATCGTCAAGAGCAGGCGCTCTCCTAAGGCCAGGCCACAGACCAGGGCTCCCGAGGCTGGCGGCTGGGGGAGCTCCTCCCGAGGCTGCACCGCGCTTGACAGTGATGGCGTGGCCGAGGGCTTGAAGAGCTGCTCCTCGAAGATGTCAGGCTCCTGAGCTAGCCGCCTAGATGCTCGTTTGGCGATGTCGTCGGCCTCCTGATTGGTGCCACAGGGCACATGCTGCAACACTAGCCCCCAGAACTGCTTCTCCATCCTCCGGACCTCTGCAAGGTAGGCTTCCATGTGCTCATCCCTCGGCTCGTATACTTTGTTGGAGAAGTTGACGAGGAGTTGTGAATCGCCCTTGATGGTAAGGTGCTTCACTCCCAGGGCAGCCGCGGCCTTCAGGCCTACTATTAGCCTTCGTATTCGGCTATGTTGTTGGACACCTTTTCTCCATGCTGGAAACAGAGCTACACGGCATAGTAGAGCTTGTCTTGAGTAGGAGATATAAGCACCGCACCAGCCCCCGCGCCGTGCCTGGAGAACGCCCCGTTGAAGTACATGACCCAACCGTCCGGCGACTCGCTTCACGGGGAGAGGGATCGATCCTCATCAGCCTTGAGGCCTGGCGCCTCCATCCACTCTACTACGAAATCTGCCAAGGCGGCCCCCTTGATGACTCTGGTTGTGCTGAATTCGAGCTGAAACGCTTGCAGTTCAATGTTCCACTCAATGACTCTTCCAGCCGAGTTAGGGCTCCTGATCACCCTTTCCAAAGGGTACGCTGAAACAACCTTGATGGGGTGGCCCTGAAAATAATGTCACAGCCGGCGCGAGGCCACCAATAGCGCGAGGAGGAGTTTCTGAGGAATGGGGTACCGCACCCTCGCGTCTCGCAACAGTGTGCTGACGAAGTACACAGGGTGTTCAACGAGGTTGGGAGTGCTGGTGTCGATGGCGCCCTCCAGAGACCGTGGCGCCTCCTGAGACAGGGGAGCCTGCAGCAGCTGGTCGCTAGGGGGAGGGGTCTCCGCTGTCCCTAATGCGATTGTCACGCCCAGTATGCGACCCTATCCTGAAGGAACTCGAAGGTCCCACCAAGGATAGAAGTGCATCTTGAAGACACTTTCGCAAGGTGGATATCATTACATCAACATTACATAATAGATGGGGATACGTACAAGAGGCATACAATGCCACACGAATACAACATCACAATACATGTGAACAACATCCGACGACGGATGGAACACAAACAGAAACTCGAACGACATCCACCCTGCTAGCCGAGGCTGCCGACCTGGAATCTATCCCCTGATCAAAGAAGAAGCAGCAGAAGAACTCCAAAACAAGCAAACATCACCCTCGCGTCATGATCATCGCATAACCTGTACCTCCAACTATTGTTATAGTAATCTGTGAGCCACGAGGACTCAGCAATCTCATTACCATGGGTATCAATACTAGCAAAGCTAAATGGGAAAGGAAGGGGTAAAGTTGTGAGGTTGCAGCAGCGACTAAGCATATATGGTGGCTAACATACGCAAATAAGAGCGAGAAGAGAGCAAAAGGAATGGTCGTGAAGCTAGCAATGATCAAGAAGTGATCCTGAACTCCTACTTACGTCAAACATAACCCAAAACCGTGTTCACTTCCCGGACTCCACTGAGAAGAGACCATCACGTCTACACACGCGGTTGATGCGTTTTAATTCGGATCTGGTGTCAAGTTATCTACAACCGGTCATTAACAAATTCCCATCTGCCACATAATTGCGGGCACGGCTTTCGAAAGATAATACCCTGCAAGGGTGTCCCAACTTAGCCCATGATAATCTCTCACGATCAACGAAGGATATACCTTCTCCCAGGAAAACCCGATCAGACTCCGAATCCCGGTTTACAAGACATTTCGACAATGGTAAAAATAGACCAGCAAAGCCGCCTGGATGTGCCGACAAATCCCAATAGGAGCTGCACATATCTCGTTCTCAGGGCACACCGGATGAGCAAGACGACGGGTTGGCATAGACCCTGGTTGCCCAGGGGGCGCCGGACATCGCTCGGTTTGGACCAACACTTAGACAAGCATTGGCCCGGGGGGAGCTAAAATAAAGATGACCCTCGGGCTCCGGAAACCCAAGGGAAAAAGGGCTAGGTGAGGCAAATGGTAAAACCAAGGTTGGGCCTTGCTGGAGGAGTTTTATTCAAAGCGAACTGTCAAGGGGGTCCCATAAATCACCCAACCGCGTAAGCAACGCAAAATCCGGGAACATAACACCGGTATGACGGAAACTAGGGCGGCAAGAGTGGAACAAAAAGCCAGGCATAAGGCCGAGCCTTCCACCCTTTACCAAGTATATAGATGCATTAATTAAATAAGAGATATTGTGATATCCCAACATCATCCTGTCCACCATGGAGCAATCTTCAACTTCACCTGCAACTAACAACGCTATAAGAGGGGCTAAGCAAAGCGGTAACATAGCCAAGCAATGGTTCGCTAGGAAGGGTGAAAAAGGTTAGAGGCTGGCATGGAAAATTGAGAGGCTTGACGAACAAGTGATAGGTAGCACAGCATAGTGATAGAACGAGGCAACTAGCATAGCAATGATAGTAGTGAGATCCAAGGTGACGCTCATCTTTCCTGAAATCCCGCAAGGAAGAAGAACGAGTCCATGAAGAAGATGAACGGGAGTAGTCGAACGAATCCTCACAATCGCAACATTACCGAAACTAAGAAGCAACACCAGAAAGAAACAAACAACATGGTAAATGCAGAAGCATAAACATGGCATGATGCACAAACAAGTATGATGCATGTCCGGTTTAATGATTCATGGCATGGCAAAGTGCAACAAACAATACTACAATTTAATTGGAGCTCAATATGCAATGAGTTGCATATTGACAAAACACCACATTCTAGTTATTTAGTTTGCTCTCATTTAGGTACCCAACAATATTAAATGTTGATTAGCATGGCAAGAGGTGAAGCATAAGTAAACTAACTATTTAGGCAAGTTTAGATGAGGCCGGAAACAACAAACAACAATTCCGGAAAATCCCCATATGTATATATTGAATTAGCTACTGTTCTGCCCTAAAACATATTTTAAAGTTGTTAAACAGGAAAATAAAGTGGGCCAAGTTAAACTAGGCATTTTCCCACCCCATTTACATATAAAGTTTGTTAGAAACCGAGCTACGGTTATTTAGTTATGAAATAAATCATTTTAATAATGGCATTTATGCAAAATTAAACAAACAACAAGTTTAAACATTTTAACATGGATGAAAGCAGCATATTATGAAACTAGATGAAATTCTAAGCATTTTACTTATATAAATTATTTACATATGATGCACTCTTAAAGAGTTATTATATGCATGATGTAAGAGGGTTTTTCTGCAAATCTGTAATTCACTGGATAATGTCAAAATTCGCAGGCAGGGGAAAAAATACATCGGGCCAAATCTGGAGCTTCAGGAACTTTGGAGGCTCACCCTGGGCTGAGGCGCGGTGGTGGAGCTGGGCAGACCGGTTGCTGGGCCGGCTCGGCAGCGGAGCTGGGCGCGACCCACGCGCTGGAGCTGGTCAACGCGCGTGCGAGCGATCGAGCGAGGCACGGGTCGAGGTGCTCGTCCTCTGCTCAACAGAGAGCAGAGCAGCGGCAGGGACTTGGCGAAAGGCGTGACGACGGGGCGCGGCTGTGGCAAGGCGGCACGGAGGAGGTCTGGGGATGGGTGATCCATGGCGGAGGCGTTGAGATTCGGCGGTCACCGGCCGGATCTGACGCGAAACGGCAGCGGAGCTGGACTCGGGGATGTGCTCCTTTGAAGAAATTCAGGGAACAAGAGAGTTAAGAGAGGGGAGACAGGGAGAAAACGCTGAACAGGAGAAGAGGAAATAGGCACGGCGACATGACCTGCGCGTGCTGCCATCGGAAGAACTCCGGCGGGGCTCGCTGGAGTCGAGGAGGATGGGATCCAGCGGTGGCTCCTCCAGAATCGGGCGGCGCGAGAAGCATGACGATGATGGCTTGGGATGGAGGACCAGGTCGAGGCAGGGGGGTACATTGTAGAGAAAGCATGGAGGCATCGACGTCGTCTCCCTCGCGGATGCAAGCGCACGGCGGTGCAGACCTCGTCGGGCACGGAGGATGGAGCTGCATCGAGGTAGAAGAAGGCCCCGGGCGGCCATGGTGTTCGTCCATGGAGGTCCCCTGGTGATTGCCGACGGCGGCGCCGGTCGTCGGACGGTGAGGCGAGGAGGAGACCAGGGACGATGTGCTCGGGAGGTGGAGGCATAGATCGTGCAAGAGCTCGTTTGGGAATGAGCGCTCAGGCAGAGGAGATCGGGGAAGGAGGAGGTTGTGGCTGGTTGGTCCGGTGAAGAAAACGAGGGGGGATTTTGGATCGGGGAGGATCCCGATGAGGAAGAGACAAGAAGAGTGGCGGCGGCGGAATGGGAAGGATGGGACATGATCCTTAGATCCTAGGGTTGGACCTAAATATATAGCAAGTGGGTTTTGGTTTAGGGGTATTAGGTCCCTCCGATCGTAATCGTACGGTCGAAAATAAATAGGCTAGAGAGTCCAAATAAGAAACCGAAGATATTTTTGGGATGCTTGGGGATGACCCGGACCCAACGGTCATGGCCGTGCGGTTCGGGGCAGTTTTCGAACAAGGTTGCGAAGGTGGTCAGTGGCTGTGCAGAGCGGCTCAAACTGTCGGACAAAAAATGAACGGTTGGTCTCGAAAGGGACATCAAAGGCAAGGGGGAACGCGACAACTACGAACGGATGCAAGCTTTATGAAAACATGCAGATACAATGCGCTTGATGCTATGAGATGAGATGCATGCCATGAACAATATGCAAAACAAAAGACAAAAACCCAACCACGGAGGAAATATCATATCACATCTTCGGAAAAGACAAGAGTTGGAGTTACGAATTTGGAAATTTGTATCCGGGGCGTTACAACACTCCACCACTATGAGAGGATCTCGTCCCGAGATCTAGGATGGCACCGGAGGGAAAAGGAAGAGGAATATAAGAGGTAAAAGTAAGTTGCTTCTTCAACAAATGAGTGAAACCATGAACCTTGAGAGGTTGAGCAAAATGAAAGAAAGAAAACAACGAAGATGAAAAAAGTTGAAATCACTCCATTAGAAACGAGGAACAAGGGATACGACGAGAACCAAGAGGTTTACTGATAAGATAGATATTGAAACCACTCCAGTTAAAACTAGATAGAGAAGGAATAAGATTGATATAATTTGGGCAGCACTCCGACTGAAAGAAGAAGGAAAACTTGATAAGATGAAAAGAACTTGAAGAGATTACACAACACTCCGGTTAAATGGATAAGCATGAAAAGAACATGATCCTCATAATACGATATGATGAGTGAAGAGAGCAACACCACCATGCCTTCGGAAGAAAGAATAGAAGATAGATCATTGGAATAAAAGAATGGAGAAGAAAATGCCAACTTCTGCCACAAATGAGCTAAGAAAGCCTCCTTGCAAGAAGGTTAGAACAGAGTTGTTGGAAAACCAACAACGAAAAGAACAAGCTTGTTGTGGGCTTATGGCAAACATCTCAAAATGATGAGGTGACAACCGGCCACTAACAGAAACAATTGATTGGTTGAGATCAATGAAGATAAGAGAAACTTCTTTCACCAAGAGGATAATTGGAGAACTTGGGTCATTAATAAGCACCACAATTAGCAACATTCCTTAGGGAAGGCTTTAGGTGAAATATAACCCAAGATAATTCCAACGAAGAGATTGCTGGATTTAAAATACCTCATTCTTGACAACATGTGAATCACGAAACATGAATAGAAATTGTCAAGAGTGACATAACACCACCTCAAAAGATATGGTAGAAAGAATTGCCCTTTGGAATGCAAGATGAAGAATGCTTGAACTCCTCAAAACAAAACATGTGTTGTGCACCATGTTTATTTAGAGTATAGCTTCGCAGATCATAACTTTGAGAGAAAACTTGAAGAACAATTGAAGAATGAAAAGAATCCTTGATGAACCACCATGTAGAGCCTCCATGAAGAACTCCGGTAATAAAAGGATGATAGAAAGAAAGAGAAGTTGAAAAAACAAGGTGAAGCCTTGCAATGATTTAGATGGAGCTTCGCGACGATAATGCGGAAAACTTGGAACTCCGGAAAAGAAAAGATGAAGCATCTCGAACCGAGAAATGTGACATGATGAATAACTCTGGAAAAAAAGAAACTAGATCACTTGGGTGAAAGAATAATAAGAATTATGTTATGCGTATCCTTCACCATTTTAAATTGATGACAAGCAACTGATTTGGCATACTACTTATTCTTCTTGAGGGATTAAGGATAGAGATAGCGCAAACTTGAGAAGATATTGATGGAACCACCGGTGGGATTGAAACAACGAAAGAATGAATGAATTGATACGATAAAGAAGGAAGAGAAATCTTGCACGAACCACCATAAGAATTGAAAATGAAAGTAGCAAAGGCACAATTCACCGGAAAGAATTTGAAAATGAATGAAGATACTTGAAGGGATTTAGATACATGAGAACAAAGAGAACATGAACTGATTAGAGGATATTTGAACGATTCACCGGTAAGGTTTGTAGAACGATAGCTACATGCTGAGAATGAATAATTATGACATGATGGCCTTCGGAGGAACGAAATGGAAACAACTCATGAAATGCTCCGGATGGGTGAAAAGAATTCCCACAATCGAAAACAATTATGAGAGGATGGCATCAAACTTGAACTATGCATCTTTGGAAGAACGGGTAAGGATTTAAGAGGAACTCTTCATCGGTCTTCAAAAGACGACGGGAAACACCACCAAAATTACTGAGATACTCCGAAAGAATGAAAGCGAAGAGGTTGAGCCAACAATGAAAAGAATTTGAAAACGATCTTGGAGAGGGCATGTGACTGATGGAATCCATTCTTACGTCACACTTCAAAAGAATTTGAGAATAACTTCGTGGTGATTAGAAGAGTCAGGTAAGATCCTGGGAAAAGACCTGTGGGTTAGGGCCCACTCAAAAGTAAACACGGTTGAACAATTTTAAAGAGAGGTTGCACCGGTTAGATTAAATGGCTTGAATGAGATAACAATCTCGAAATAGCTTGAACGGATTAAGAATGGAAACTTAAAATCTTCTGAGATATCTTCAACACTCTGGAACAAATGAATAGCCAGATGTGAGTCATTGAGAGGTGCACCGGCATGAGAAAACATTTGACACGAGGAAAGGAATATGATTAACACTGAAAGCTTGAATTGGATCCACCCGAGAAGAAACAACAATGAAGGATGACGAACTTGAAACTGTTGAGCATCTTCATGGGAAATCACCAGATAAGAACATTGAAAGAAAAGAATGAAGAGACTTCTCATGAATAAATGGATAGTTGATTAAAATATATGAGTCCTTCAAGAAAAAGGGTGGGAGGGCGGGAAAAACAAGGTAACTTGGGACGGATGAAACAAACACCGGTGAGAAAACTTAGAGTTGATCTCGAATGGGAAAAATGATAGTATTAGCCTGGAGAGAAGCACGACGGTTGGAAAATAATTAACATGACAACCTCAATGATCAAGAAGGATTAGCACTCCCATAGAAATATGAGAACAGCGCTTGAAAGGTATGGAATCGACACTTGACATTGAAGCAACTCGAATACCACAAATAAAACAAAACAAAGGATTTGGCTTGCAAAATAAGCCGGAACAAATACATATGATAGAGATTTACCCAATCCCATATCATGTATCTGTTGGAAAGATATTCTAGGAGCTACTTGAATTCCCACCTATAAACTCCCGAAACTTTTTGGTTATGCAATCTGGTGTTGGGGGTACAGGGGAAGCAATATATCTCACCCAAACTAACAATCCCTACATCCAGCTGTATCCATCCATCAACACAACCAAGAAAACTCCGAAAATCACGTACCTCAACCTTCGAAAAGCATCCGTTATACGAGCTATGGCAATACTGCCGAACTCCTGCCCCAGTACTGGGTGGCGTCGAGTTTATGTCACCAACAAATGCATAAAAGAGATTTTCGATGTCGGCAAAACTCAGGTATTCCAGAACTGCAATGATAAAATTGTGACGACAACACCTCAGAGCTCAACTCTCCGGGTTACTGCCACATAAAAGATAGGAGGCACCAAGAACAATATGTTCTCGTCACAAGAATATCGGAACGATTCCAAGATACCCGCGTGATCCTAAATTTTTTTTAGTGAAATTTGAGGAGAGGAAAGTCATAACATCTACGTCAGGAGACCTCACCAGAGCGACGAAGGGGGCTGAGGAGTAAAAAGAATCCTACTCTCCGATATATATAATTCTAAGACTCAAAATAGTTTTCTTCTAGACTCAACAACGGCCAACAAACAAGGGGGCTCCTATGGTCGGTCGAGGCTCTGATTACCAACTTGTCACGCCCAATATGCGACCCTATCCTAAAGGAACTCAAAGGTCCCACCAAAGATAGAAGCGCATCTTGAAGACGCTTTTGCAAGGTGGATATCATTACATCAACATTACATAATAGATGGGGATACATACAAGAGACATACAATGCCACATGAATACAACATCACAATACATGAGAACAACATCTGACTATGGATGGAACACAAACAGAAACTCGAACGACATCCACCCTGCTAGCCCAAGCTGCCGACCTGGAACCTATCCCCTGATCGAAGAAGAAGCAGCAGAAGAACTCCAAAACAAGCAAACATCGCTCTCGCGTCATGATCATCGCATAACTTGTACCTGCAACTGTTGTTGTAGTAATCTGTGAGCCACGAGGACTCAGCAATCCCATTACCATGGGTATCAGGACTAGCAAAGCTAAATGGGAAAGGAAGGGGTAAGGTGGTGAGGTTGCAGCAGCGACTAAGCATATATGGTGGCTAACATACGCAAATAAGAGCGAGAAGAGAGAAAAAGGAACGTTCGTGAAGCTAGCAATGATCAAGAAGTGATCCTGAACTCCTACTTACGTCAAACATAACCCAAAACCGTGTTCACTTCCCGGACTCCGCCGAGAAGAGACCATCACGGCTACACACGCGGTTGATGCGTTTTAATTCGGATCTGGTGTCAAGTTATCTACAACCGGACATTAAAAAATTCCCATCTGCCACATAACCGCGGGCACGAATTTCGAAAGATAATACCCCGTAGGGGTGTCCCAACTTAGGCCATGATAATCTCTCGCGATCAACGAAGGATATACCTTCTCCCAGGAAAATCCGATCAGACTCGGAATCCCGGTTTACAAGACATTTCGACAATGGTAAAACAAGACCAGCAAAGCCGCCCGGATGTGCCGACAAATCCCGATAGGAGCTGCACATATCTCGTTCTCAGGGCACACCGGATGAGCAAGACAACGGTTTGGCATAGACCCTGGTTGCCTAGGGGGCGTCGGACATCGCTTGGTTTGGACTAACACTTAGACAAGCATTCGCCCGGGGGGGGGGCTAAAATAAAGATGACCCTCGGGCTCCGGAAACCCAAGGGAAAAAGGGCTAGGTGAGGCAAATGGTAAAACCAAGGTTGGGCCTTGCTGGAGGAGTTTTATTCAAAGCGAACTGTCAAGGGGGTCCCATAAATCACCCAACCGCGTAGGCAACGCAAAATCCGGGAACATAACACCGTTATGACGGAAACTAGGGCGGCAAGAGTGGAACAAAAAGCCAGGCATAAGGCCGAGCCTTCCACCCTTTACCAAGTACATAGATGCATTAATTAAATAAGAGATATTGTGATATCCCAACATAATCCTGTCCACCATGGAGCAATCTTTAACTTCACCTGCAACTAAAAACGCTATAAGAGGGGCTAAGCAAAGCGGTAACATAGCCAAGCAATGGTTCGCTAGGAAGGGTGAAACAGGTTAGAGGCTGGCATGTCAAATTGAGAGGCTTGACGAACACGTGATAGGTAGCGCAGCATAGTGATAGAACGAGGCAACTAGTATAGCAATGATAGTAGTGAGATCCAAGGTGACGGTCATCTTGCCTGAAATCCCGCAAGGAAGAAGAACGAGTCCGTGAAGAAGATGAACAGGAGTAGTCGAACAAATCCTCACAATCGCAACATTACCGAAAATAAGAAGCAACAACGGAAAGAAACAAACAACATGGTAAATGCACAAGCATAAACATGGCATGATGCACAAACAACTATGATGCATGTCCGGTTTAATGAGTCATGGCATGGCAAAGTGCAACAAACAATACTACAATTTAAGTGGAGCTCAATATGCAACGAGTTGCATATTGACAAAACACCACATTCAAGTTATTTAGTTTGCTCTCGTTTAGGTACCCAACAATATTAAATGTTTATTAGCATGGCAAGAGGTGAAGCATAAGTAAACTAACTATTTAGGCAAGGTTAGATGAGGCCGGAAACAACAAACAACAATTCCAGAAAATCCCCATATGTATATTTTGAATTAGCTACTGTTCTGCCCTAAAACATATTTTAAATTTGTTAAACAGGAAAATAAAGTGGACCAAGTTAAACTAGGCATTTTTCCACCCCATTTACATATAAAGTTTGTTAGAAACGGAGCTACGGTTATTTAGTTATGAAATAAATCATTTTAACATGGCATTTATGCAAAATTAAACAAACAGCAAGTTTAAACATTTTAACATGGATGAAAGTAGCATATTATGAAACTAGATGAAATTCTAAGCATTTTAATATATTAATTATTTACATATGATGCACTGTTAAAGAGTTATTATATGCATGATGTAAGAAGGTTTTTCAGCAAATCTGTAATTCACTGGATAATGTCAAAATTCGCAGGCAGGAAAAAAAAATACATCGGGCCGAATCTGGAGCTACAGGAACTTTGGAGGCTCACCCTAGGCTGAGGCCCGGTGGTGGATCTGGGCAGACCGGTTGCTGGGCCGGCTCGGCAGCGGAGCTGGGCGCGACCCACGCGCTGGAGCTGGTCAACGCGCGTGCGAGCGGTCGAGCGAGGCACGGGTCGAGGTGCTCGTCCTCTGCTCGACAGAGAGCAGAGCAGCGGCAGAGACTTGGGGAAAGGCGCGACGACGGGGCGCGGCTGAGGCAAGGCGGCACAGAGGAGGTCTGGGGATGGGTGGTCCATGGCGGAGGCGGCGAGATCCGGCGGTCAGCGGCTGGATCTGACGCGAAACGGCAGCGTAGCTGGACTCGGGGATGTGCTCCTTTGAAGAAATTCAGGGACCAAGATAGTTCAGAGAGGGGAGACAGGGAGAAAAAGCAGAACATGAGAAGAGGAAACAGGCACGGCGACATGACCTGCGGGTGCTGCCATCGGAAGAACTTCGTCGGGGATCGCTGGAGTCGAGGAGGATGGGATCCAGCGGCGGCTCCTCCAGAATCGGGCGGCGCGAGAAGCATGACGATGGCTTGGGACGGAGGACCCGGTCGAGGTAGGGGGGTATGTTGCAGAGAAAGCATGGAGGCATCGACGTCGTCTCCCTCGCGGATGCAGGCGCGCGGCGATGCAGACCTCGTCGGGCACAGAGGATGGAGCTGCATCGAGGCAGAATAAGGCCCCGGACGACCATGCTGTTCGTCCATGGAGGTCCCCTGGTGATTGCCGACAGCGGCGCCGGTCGTCGGACGGTGAGGCGAGGAGGAGACCAGGGACGATGTGCTCTGGAGGTGGAGGCATAGATCGAGCAAGAGCTCGTTTGGGAACGAGCGCTCGGGCAGAGGAGATCAGGGAAGGAGGAGGGAGTGGCTGGTTGGTCCGGTGAAGAAAATGAGGGGGGATTTTGGATCGGGGAGGATCCCGATGGGGAAGAGACAAGAAGAGTGGTGGCGGCAGAATGGGAAGGATGGGACAGGATCCCTAGATCCTAGGGTTGGACCTAAATATATAGCAAGTGGGTTTTAGTTTAGGGGTATTAGGTCCCTCCGATCGTAATCGTACGGTCGAAAATAAATAGGCTAGAGAGTCCAAATAAGAAACCGAAGATATTTTTGGGATGCTTGGGGATGATCCGGACCCAACGGTCATGGCCGTGCGGTTCGGGGTAGTTTTCGAACAAGGTTGCGAAGGTAGTCAGTGGCTGTGCAGAGAGGCTCAAACTGCCGGACAACAAATGAACGGTTGGTCTCGAAAGGGACAACGAAGGCAAGGGGGGACGCGGCAACTACGAATGGATGCAAGCTTTATGAAAACATGCAGATGCAATGAGGATGATGCTATGATATGAGATGCATGCCATGAACAATATGCAAAACAAAAGACAAAAACCCAACCACGGAGGAAATATCATATCACATCTCCGGAAAAGGCAAGAGTTGGAGTTACAAATTTGGAAAGTTGTATCTGGGGTGTTACAGCGATCCCCTGCGGCAGCTGATCCTTCTTGGCTGTGGTAGTGGTCTCTGTGGGTCTTCCTTGATGATGCTTCGCCTCGACTTGGGCAGCTGGCACGGCTTTGGTCTGACGCTCCTCCCTAACCGCCACCAGGGCTGCGCTGGCGGAGTAGGGAGTGGCTGCAAGGTAGAGCACCAGGGGTTCCTGAGGGTGCGGGGCCACCATTACCGGAACGATCTTGGAACGCCTTGGAACGCCTTGTCGGCCTCTTCAGTCCATTCAAAGGGTCCCTTTTTCTTCACCAGCTTGAAAAAAGGTAGCGCTCGCTCCCCCAACTTGTAGATGAAGCGTCCTAGTGTTGTCACGCGCCTAGTGAGCTTCTGCATTTCTCTGAGGGTCTTTGGCGGGCTCATGTCCTCGACTGCCTTGACCTTTTCTGGGTTAGCTTCGATGCCTCGGTGGGACACGAGGAAGCCTCGCGAGACTTCACCACAATATCATCGACGTAAGCCTCGACATTCTTCCCGAGATGCGGGCCCAAGGTGATGTGCATCAGCCGCTGAAAGGTCGCCCCTGCGTTGCGCATCCCGGACGGCATGCATGTGTAGCAGTACACCCCACACGGGGTTAAGAAAGCCGTTTTTTCCACATCTTCTACTGCCATCTTGATCTGGTGATACCCACAAAAGGCATCCAAGAGACATAACAGGTCCCACTCGGCGGTGGAATCGACGATCTAATCGATGCGGGGGAGTGGGAACGGATCTTGCGGGCAGGCTTTGCTGAGGTTGGTGAAGTCGACACACATACGTTCCTTCCCCCCTTTCTTTGGCACGACGACTGGGTTGGCCAACCAATCAGGGTATCGGACCTCGCGAATAACGCTTGCAGCTTCCAACTTGCGGGTCTCTTGGACGATGAAAGCCTTCTTTTCCGTGGACTGCCTTCTTGCCTTCTGCTTCACGGGGCAGATATTGGGGCACACGTTGAGGTGGTGCTCGATTACGCCTCTAGGGATCCCTGCCAGCTGATCAGGCTCCCATGCGAATACCTTCTTGTTCGCGCGCAGGAACTTGACCAGGGCCTCCTCCTGCTCGGGCTCGAGGTTGGCGCCTATGGTGAAGGTGGCGTCAGTGGATCCGTCCTCGTCGACTAGTATCTGCTTAGTTTCTGCCTTGTCTTGGGTGAACAACTGCTTCTCCTTGGCCGGCGCAGCCCCCTTGGGCTCAGGGGCTTCCGAGTCGGCAACTGCGCCGCCGCCGCCGCCTTAGAGGTGAGCTTGAGCACTTGCAACGCATCCCCAGTGTCTCCGGACATGGTGAGGACGCCGCTGCTCCCGGGCATTTTCATGAGGTTGTACGCTGGGTGAGTCGCGGCCATGAATCGGGCCAGTGCTGGGTAGCCGAGGATGGCGTTGCATGGGAAGCCGATGGGGGCGATGTCGAAGTCGATTAGCTCCATGCGGAAGTGGTCGTAGGTGCCGAAGGTTACCGGGAGACGGATCTGCCCCAGGGGGTTGGATGACCCGCCCCCGACGCCCAAGAAGGGCTGGCTGGGCTGAAGCCGCTCCGGTGGTATGTGAAGGAGGCTGAAGGCTTCAATCGAGAGCATGTTGAGGCCCGCGCTGTCATCGATGAGAGTCCTGGTGACGGCCATCTGGCAGATGGTGGGGGTGCACAGCATCGGGAGCACGCCCGAGCGGGCTGAGTTGGAGGGGTGGTCCTCCGAGCTGAAGGCCAGATCGGCCTTGGGCACCGACCGACCTGAGGGAGCCCCCTGCTCCGTGGAGGCCGCGCCGACCTGGCGGACGAATGGCTTGACGCGGCGGCCTGAAGGTGGCGCTTGCGAGCCGCCCAGGAGGGCCGCGACGACCGGGGGCGCTGGCGCAGCGTGCTGGGCGAGGAAGAGGTTGTGGAGCTCTTCCCAAGAGGCCACGGAAGCCACCGGTAGGTGGAGCATCCACATGCGCGGGGCGTCGGTGAGGGCCATGGGAAGCCAGTTCGCCAGGGCCCCATCCTCGTGTCCTGCTTCGAGGATGGCCTCCTTGTATGCCAGCAGGAAGGCCAGCAGATCAGTTGTGCCGTTGTAGCACGGCGGCGCCGCCAGTTTGAACTTGTCCGGCCATCGCTCCTGTCGTAAGGCTGGGGCCAAGGCTCGGAGCCCCCTGGCCCCCGCGCTAGAGCTGGC
The DNA here is from genome assembly GCF_002162155.2 of Triticum dicoccoides. Lineage (NCBI taxonomy): Eukaryota > Viridiplantae > Streptophyta > Magnoliopsida > Poales > Poaceae > Triticum > Triticum dicoccoides. The sequence continues at coordinate 283,167,954 of NC_041393.1, read as the reverse complement.
GACCGGAGCGGGCGGCGTGCTGCTCATCACCGAGCAAGTCACGGTGTCGGTGTAGAGCGGGTCGGCGGAAGGGAAAACTCCGGTGCACCCCTACCTGGTGCGCCAAATGTCGGATTTCGGGTTCCGACAGACCCTCTAGGTTCGAACACTGGGGTGCACGCGGAGATCTCTCCCTCCACCTAACTACACCTCGCCGCCTCGCTAGGATCTAAGCTATGAAAGGAACAACACAAGAGACACAGGGTTTATACTAGTTCGGGCCACCATTGTAGTGTAATACCCTACTCTAGTTTGTGGTGTGGTGGATTGCCTCTTGGGCTGATGATGAACAATACAAGGAAGAACAGCCTCGCGAGGGTCTGTTCTTGGCTGGTGCGATGAGCTGCTTGGGGGAGTTCAGTCGCTCTTTCTGCTGGTTTTTTCGGTCCTCCCTACCTTGTGGGTGGCTAGTCCTATTTATAGGCAAAGCCCTGAGCCTCTTCCCAAATATTGAGCGGGAAGGGCGACAACAATTGGCCATTTTGAAGGGGAACATCCGGTACACTTATCCTGACTAAAGTTGGTCCTCGCCTGTCAAAGGCTCTGGTGGTGACGCCGGCTTGGGCTCCACAATGACTTCCTTCCTGCCGTTGCGTCAGTCTTGGTCTTGTTGCACCGAAACGGATGCCTTTGCTTGATGCTCTCGCCTGCGCTTGCTCCCTTTGCACCAAAGAGGAAAGGAGGACACTGCGTGGGCTGGCGCCCGCCTGGCGTCCTTGGTCGGCATGGCTTGCGTCGTGGGCACCTCGGGAGGTACCCCGCCTTGATCTCTCCGCCTCCTCGCGAGCCATCCTGACGAGGCCGTGCCTGAGGAAGCTCCCTGTCGTCCGCCTCGCGAGGCTTGGCCCCTCGCGAGGGTCTTGAGCTCATGCTGATGAAGATGGGCCGTGCTGGGCCATCCCTTGAGCCACGCCGCAGGCCGCAGGTAGGCAAGCCTGGGGACCCCCGTCCCTAGAACGCCGACAACCGTGATCTACAGCAACACCTCCGTCATCTTCACCAACATCTCCATCACCTTCCCCCATCTATCTACAGCAGTCCACTCTCCCGCATCCCGTTGTACCCTCTACTTGAACATGGTGCTTTATGCTTCATATTATTATACAATGGTGTGTTGCCATCCTATGCTGTGTGAGTAGATTTTCGTTGTCCTATCGGTAATTGGCGAATTTCTATGAATGGTTTAATATGCTTGTGGTGTGTAGCTATTCTTTTGTGCCCATCATATGACCGCGCGCGTGGATCACACCATAGGGTTAGTTGTATGTTGATAGGACTATGTATTGGAGGGCAAGAGTGACAGAATCTTCAACCTAGCATAGAAATTGATGCATACGGGATTGAAGGGGGACCAATAAATCTTAATGCTATGGTTGGGTTTTACCTTAATGAACGTTAGTAGTTGCGGATGCTTGCTAATAGTTCAAATCATAAGTGCATAGAATTCCAAGTCAGGGATGACATGCTAGCAGTGGCCTCTCCCACATAAAACTTGCTATCGGTCTAGTAATGTAGTCAATTTCTTAGGGACAATTTTGAAACTCCTACCACCACTTTTCCATACTCGCTATACTAACTTTATTGCTTCTTTATCTAAACAGCCCCAAGTTTAAATTTACGTACTCTTTATATTCTTGCAAACCTATCCAACAACACCTACAAAGTACTTCTAGTTTCACACTTGTTTTAGGTAAATCAGACGTTAAGCGTGTCGGCATTATGGGAACGGGGGTCCCCAGACTTGCCTGCCTGCGGCCTGCGGCGTGGCTCAAGGGGTGGCCCAGCGTGCCCATCTTCATCAGCACGAGCTCAAGACCCTCGCGAGGGGCCAAGCCTCGCGGGGCGGACAATAGGGAGCCTCCTCAGGCATGGCCTCGTCAGGCTAGCTCGCGAGGAGGCGGAGAGATCAAGGCGGGGTATCTCATGAGGTGCCCATGACGCAAGCCATGACGACCAAGGGCGCCAGGCGGGCGCCAGCCCGCGCAGTGTCCTTCTTTCCTCTTTGGTGCAAAGGGGGCAAGCGCAGGCTAGAGCATCAAGCAAAGGCATCCATTTCGGTGCAACAAGACCAAGACCGGCGCAACTGCAGGAAGGAAGTCATTGTGGAGCCCAAGCCGGCGTCAACACCAGAGCTTTTGACAGGCGAGGACCAACTTTAGTCAGGATAAGTGTACTAAATGTTCCCCTTCAAAATGGCCAATTGTTGGCGCCCTTCCCGCTCAATTTTTGGGAAGAGGCCCAGGGCCTTTGCCTATAAATAGGGCTAGCCGCCCACAAGGTAGAGACATCGGATCATAATCTGGAAGCCAGTAGAAAGGGTGACTGAACTCCTCCTAGCAGTTCATCACACCAGCCAAGAACAAACCCTCGCGAGGCTGTTCTTCCTTGTATTGTTCATCATCAGCCCAAGAGGCAATCCACCACACCACACACTGGAGTAGGGTATTACACCACAATGGTGGCCTGAACCAGTATAAACTTTGTGTCTCTTGTGTTGTTCATTTGATTGCTTAGATCCTAGCGAGGCGGTGAGGTGCAGGTAGGTAGTGGGTGAAATCTCCACGCGCACCCCAGTGTTCGAATCTAGAGGGATTGTCGGAACCCGAAATCCGAAAATTGGCGCGCCACGTAGGGGTGCGCCGGAATTCTCCTTCCGCCTCCCTATTCTTCACCGACAATCGCATCCATGTCGGACGCTCGTCGGGCCCGCACCGAGCGCCGAGCCGCTCTCGCTTCCCGCGTCGCCCAAACGGCCCCCATCGGTGGCCACCCGCGCCGTTCCCCCTCGCCTGCCGTCAAGGTCGCCACCGGCCCGGCGGTGAACGAGCAGCAAGCATCGTCCCAGCATCCGTCGATGAGGCGAGACGGCCGCACTGCTACTCCCTCACTCGCCCCAGCTGGTTCTTCGTCCTGCGCGCCCCACGCGGCCATGGAGGCTCGAGCTGCGCTCATCGCCACAAATGAGCTCCTGCGCTACCGCCCAGTCGACGAGGTCTACGAAGAGTGGTTCGACCGCGTCGCCGAGCTCATCCGTGCCGCAGGGGGCTCCCCCGCGCCATCCTTCTCGCTGCACCGCGCCCCACCCGGCGCGGGCAATGAAGCTCCGGGGGCGCCTCAGCCGCCTCCCCCTCAAGAAGGCGCCCTGGCCCCAAGGCGCGTGGCCCCTGGGCAGAACCCACTCCGTCCGGCGCCAGCACAGCAAGAGCGGAGCTGCCAAGAGGTCCCTCGCCCCCAAGAAGCTTCTCGAGTGCTCCCTGCTCCGGCTGCTCCCAGCTGCAGCGCATGGGGACCCGCAAGACCGAGCTCTTCGTCACCAAAGGCCTCCCGTGGCCACAGCAGGCTGCCTCGCCTTCACCACCGAGCTACGCCGCGTCGCTTGGCCCTGCAAGTTCAAGCCAGACCTGCCTCCTCGCTATGACGGCACGGCCGACCCTGCGGAGTTCCTCCAGCTCTACGAGTTGGGCATCGAAGCCGCCAACGGGGACGAGAAGGTCATGGCGAACTGATTTCCCATGGCACTCAAGGACAGGGCCCGCACCTGGCTCCTGAACCTGGCTCCTGGCACGATCTCCTCTTGGGACGAGATGCGCACCCGTTTCATCGCCAACTTCCAAGGTACTCACGACCGACCACCCGCGGTGAGCGACTTGCGCCGGATCAAGCAGCAACCAGGGGAGACCCTGCAGAAGTACATCCGGCGCTTCAACAACGCACGTCTCAAGATTTCCAAGGTAACCGAGGAGGCCATCATCTCAGCCTTCTCCGATGGTGTGCGTGACGTCAAGATGAAGGAGGAGCTGGCGATGCATGAAGATCTGTGCACTTCCTTGGAGCTGTTCAACTTGGCGACCAAGTGCACCAGGGCTGAGGAAGGGCGCCTTTCCCTCCTCAAGCTGCCAGCTGCAGACCCAGAAGAGAAGAAATCCAAGGCCAAGGACGTGAAGCGCAAGGGGGCTATCGTGCTTGCGGCAGAAACAGACACCAAGCAGGGCAGAGATCAGCCCGAGTCTTTCAAAGGCAGTCGGTACTGTGTGTACCACGACCTCCACACCCACAACACTAACAAATGTCAAGAGCTCCGAGCCATGCGAGAAGGGAGGATCGGCCGACGCCCCGACCGCAATGATCAAGGCTAAGGACGAGGAGGAGGAAGAAACGCAGGATGTTGGGAAGACCAAGGCCCTCGCCAAGGGTGGCGCGACCGACCTCGCGAGGATCGCTGGCAGGATCAGCCTCGCGAGGGAGACTGGAGGGATCAGCCTCGCGAGGATCGTCCACAAGGAAACGCAGGCCTCCCTCCACTGCCGCCGCAGCCAAGGAGAAACGAGGACCATCATCAGGACGAGGGGGCTGGTGGCTTCCAGGAGCCGCGCACGATCGCCTGCATCCTGGGCGGAGCCCAAGCCCCAGCCTCTCAATGCATCTTCAAGCAGTTCGCCCGCGAAGTGAATGCAGTCCTCCCCAAGCTTGAAGCCACGCACCCCCTTAGGTAGTCGACGTGCGCCATCACATTCAGCTCAACGGATCAGCTCAAGTGCGCGGCCATAGCCGGGGTCCTCCCGATGCTTTGCTCCCCAAACGCGCAGGTCACCAGGACCCTCATCGACGGCGGGGCAGGGCTCAACGTCCTGTCCGTAGAGACATTCAACAATCTCCAAGTGCCTTACGATCAGCTTCAGCCAACCAAGCCTTTCTCCGGAGTCACCTATGGCCTCACGGCCCCGATTGGGCAGGTCCGCCTCCCAGTCACCTTCGGGGCGTGCAACAACTCCCGCACCGAGCTCATCGACTTTGATGTCGCCCACATTCGCTTTCCATACAACGCCATCCTCGGGTACCCAGCTCTCGCCAAGTTCATGGCCGTGACTCATCACGGCTACAAGGTCCTCAAGATGCCAGGAAGTGGCGGAGTCATCACCATGCCCTGTGAAGAAAGAGACGCAGTGTGCTCCCTGGTGCGAGCTTTTCAGGCCGCATCAGTTGAAGACCCAGATCGCGGGAGCGGGAGGCTCCCTGAGACTGCTCCCAAGAAGAAGAAGACATCGCCACGCCCGACCCCTCAGGAGGCAGGCCCCTCAGGGTCTGCACCTGCTCATGGGGCACCTCCTTCTGTCGCATAGGAAGGCGCGCCCGACGCCCTCCTCAAGCAAGGCTCGGGGGCTCCTTCCTGGAGGGCCACCGACCATGCTAAGGTCACGAGGGAGGCGCTTGGGCACCACTTGGAGGCGTGTTTCAGAGCACGTTTCCTTCAGGAAGGAGCAAGGCAAGGAGGGCCAAACCCTCAGGAGTTCGTTAGTCAGATCACGCAGGAGTTGCAGGAGTCTAGAGTCATGAGTGGCAGCGGCCGCTTACCCGCCGCAGCTCCCCATCCAGGTGAGGATGGTGGGCTGCGCATCTGCCTCGACATCCCAGGGCTCAACCGAGCCGCCTCTCAGGAGCGCTTCTGGCCCTCGCACATGGGGAGCTGCGAAGGCCCTCCCCACAGCTACGTCCGGATGCCCTACGGCTTGCCGAACGCGGCCGCCGCGTACCAGCGCCTCATGAGGAGCATCCTGGAGGGTCAGGAGGCCAGGCGTTCTGCAATCCTGACAGAGATGGAGATGGTCCGCAAGGAGCCACCAGCGCCTCCGGAGCCTCTCGAGGCTCCTGGGCCTGGGGGCTCGTGAAGATCGGCTTCCGCAGCCCGCGACATCGGCTACTTCAACACCTCTTCGTCCTCAACGCTATCAGGTGACATCTTTCAAGTTTCGTTTCCACCTGGGAGCGCCCCAGGGCTGCATTATTCCCAGGCCGCATGGGTCCGTCCCTGCGGCATGTATCCCCTTTTTACTTTATATTCCTAGCTTACTGTGTTGGGGGCGCCCCTCGGGCTGCATCATCCCCAAGTCGCTCAGGTCAGACCCAGCAGCATGTGCCCCTCTTGCGTTTATTTTCGGGCCATGCATTCGACCTATCATGCTTGTTATTTGATGTCTGTCCGCGACACCTCTTCTTCCTTCATGTCGGCCGCTTGCACGTTAAAGGGGGGTACCTGAGCATCGCGACTCAGGGCTCCTACTGGCTCTCCAGCCCTCACCCTCTGGCTTTGTCCACGGCATCGTGACCTGGTAAACCAGCGACGGCTAAGACCCGCTCGAGGGCCGGGACCCGAGGACATAGAGCGTCGACATCTAACCAAGCTTGCGCAATAAAGGGGGGGGGTACCTGAGCATCACGACTCAAGGCTCCTACTGGCTCTCCAGCCCTCACCCTCTGAGTTTGTCCACGGCATCGCGACCTGGCAAACCAACGACGGCTGAGACCCGCTCGAGAGCCGGGACCCGAGGATGTAGAGCGTCGGCATCTAGCCAAATTTGTAGGAACACATCACAAGTTAAGGCCCAGTGCCAGGCGCAACCCGCCTTGAGGTAGGGCCCCGTGAGTCGCGCGCTGGCTCACGAGTGCCCAGATACACCTCCTCAGGCCCTATCGTGCTAGCCACGTGTCAGTGCGGGGCTGTACACGCCCCGGGGGATCCTCCCGGAGGGGAGCCCCATCCCACGCACCAGAGGAAGCACCATGCTCCGCGCTGGCTGACGACACTGCCGAGGAGCGGCTATGCCCGTACACATACGGAAGCGCTATGCTCCGCGCTGGTGATAAACAACTGAGGGTGGCCCCCCGGCCGCATCAACCTGAGGGAGCCCAGAGCTCAGTGTCTGGCCTCATCGCAACGCCTCCCCTTGGGAGTGCCGCGCGAGGGGGCTGGGCACGGGGGTTGTGCCTGGGTCACGCCCAGACTGACGCCACCCAACCAGGCCCCTCGGGCCTGGTTCGTCGCATGTCCCTCCTCGAGCGGAGCCAAGGTACGAAGGCCGTTTGAGCGTCAAGGGGGAATCCTAAGCATCGTGACTCAGGAGCCTAACCGGTCACGTAGCCGCTCACTCCTTTGTTCCGAAAGGCTAACGGCGGTTGAGATATGTGCGGGGCCGGGCTCTGCAGACGTAGAATGGTAGATTCACCCACACATCTCACCTCCCTACTTGTTGTTCGTGCGCCAAGGGGGACTCCTGAGCATCGCGACTCAGGAACCTAACTTGTCACGTAGCCCCTCACTCCTTGGTCCCATCCTGGTTTCTGGTCGGGGCTAACGGCAGCAGAGGTATGCGCGGGGCCGGGCTCTGTCGGCGTAGAACATAAGCAAGTAGGAAGAGCGCAAATTTCAAGGAATTCAAAAGCAAATATTACAGTCCATACTTGTTATCACGACACCAAACACAAGTTTAAACACCTCCCCGAGGCATGATGCATGTTGCAAGAGCTGAAAGCAGAACGGGAGCCACGACGGAGTCATTTGTTGGTGGAGGAGGTGTGCGGAGCGGGTTCGTGTCGGGAAGCCGCAGGATCGGCAGCGCCTCGCTTTGGCTTGGTGGTGAAGGCTCGGAACTTCGACAGCAGAGCCTCCGCACGACCCTTCACGGCCTCAGCAGCGGTAGCTGCAAGCTCGCCGATCGCTGGCTCCAGCAGGCTGTCGAGGTTGACGTTGGGATCGCGAAGGTAGACGTGGGTAAGGACCTGCGTCAGCGCTGCAGAAGACAAGACACGCGCCTCGGCCTCAGCCGTAGGGCCAAGGCCAAGGGTGACATCTTCAAGAGCACGGATCAGGAAGGGGAGCAGCTTGGCGGGGCCATCCTCGGCGCCGGCCAGCGGGCTTTCCAGGCCGCTATCGTAAAGCGATCTCAGCAGGGTGCGAGCCTTCACCTCCATCTCCGTGAAGGCCCCACGGTCGTCGACAAGGACCCGCGCCTTGTCGTCCAGCTCGACCTTCCATGCCTCCAACTCCTGCTCCAGTGCGCCCAGGCGGTCATGGCGCTTGTTAAGCTTGGCGTCTCGGTCCTTGACAGCTGCCTCGCGAGCCTTCATGTCTTCCTCCTTTTCTTGGCGGATGCGGACCTCCTTGGCAAGCTGGTCCTGCAGGCCCTGCAGCTCGCTCTCCAGCGCCTTGCAGCGACCTCGGGCATCTGCCGCCTCCCCCAAGGCGGCATCGCGAGCGGCCTTCACCCCAAGGACGGCCTGCTTCTCCTCGTCGCAGGCCGTCGAGGCCTGAACCAGCACCGATCGAATCGAAGCGTCAGAGCAAATCCATCCAGAAGCCAGCTCCAAGCGTGCGGCCACCAAGCGAGGGTCGGTGCCCAGAAGATCTTGCCGCAGCCGGTCCAGTTCAGCAGCAGCACGATCCAGGATAGCGAGAGGAGTCGGAGAGACAACAGTTGGTGGAGTAGGAAGAGAGGACGGCAGTGTAACCACGGTATCCTGAGGCGGGACCTGCTGCGCCCCAACAGCGGTGGCGGTGGCGTCAGGCAAGGATACCTCAGGAGTCGCTTGGGCCATGGGGGCTGAGCTCACCGCAGCCAACTCCGCCATGCCTCGCGAGGACGACCGGGCAGGAAGGCCCGTGCCTTGCAGCCACCTTCTTTCGTGGGCAGAGGCGCTGCCCCAGACGGAACCTCAGGAGCCCCCTTCGGCTTCTTCGCCGTAGGCGCCAACCTAGCCAAGAAATACAGACATCAAGCCTCAGTGATAAAGCAAGGAATAAAACAAGAATCAAGCACTTACTGGTCATTGCTCGCGAGCTCGAGCAACCTCCGGCCATACTTGAAGCCCGAGAGCCGGCTGCAGGGATCAGCCTCGAGAGGCTCGGGAGCAGGAGGCGTGTATGCGGATCGCCTCGGAGCCGGGGCAGACCCGAGGGGGACCAGCCTAGTTCTGTCCTTCTTCCGGATCGACAAGAGGTGGAGAGTGCGGGACCTGCGCCGGGGGAGGGGCGCTCTCGACTCCCGGCCGCTAGCCCGGGAGTCAGACCCTCCTTCCCGCTCCTCTTCTTCCTCCTCTTTGCTGGAGTCGCCGGAGGACACATTCACTATCGCCAGGGCCGCCGGGTCCTCGGGAACCTCCGTCGGCACGGGCCGTCCCTATTGAAGACGGGCATGGAGTCCACCGCCTTCTCCCAATCATCTCGAAGGAACAGGGGTACAGGGGCGCCCTCCAGCCTCGCCACGTCTCCCCCGACCAAAGATTGGAGGACCGCGGCCAAATCTTCGTCGGCCAAGACTGCGGGGCTCAGGCGAGGCCTCCACAGCGGAAGCGAGTACTTACAAAGCGGGGCCACCTGGTGCTCCAGGAACTCCCTCAGGAGCGACGCACCAGTCAGCATCGCCGCCGCCATGTTGCCCGGCCTCAGATCTGCGTCCATCTTCTCCAACACCGGCTTCGCGCGGGGGTCCACGAGTTCCGCGCGAGACCAATCATCGGAGCACATGCACTGCTCCGTGGGCAGAATCAGCCGAGGGTGGATGCGCCCAGCATCTACCATGACCCACTTGCTCCTGAAGCCCTCAATCCTCTTCCCGGGCTTCGAGATGGCGTTGGAGCCGCCATACGCGACAAAGCTCGGGCAGACGGATATGGCACCAAGAGAGGGCCGGAGGGAGAAGTAGTGGCGCAGCAACGCCACAGAGGGCTGCACTCCGACATGAGCCTCACAATAGTAGGCGAAGATCGCTAGAAGAAGAACAGAGTTGGGGTGGAGATGCAGAGCTTGTAGGTCGTAATGGCGGAGGACAGAGGAGAAAAACTAAGAAAAGGGAGGCAACAGACCGGTAGCAACGGCGCTTACAAAGAGCGGATAGAAGGTGCTCCCTCGGCCCTCAGGGAGGGCGTAGCCGGCCATGAACACCTTTGCCCCGTCAATGCCTTGCGCCGCCACCATCCGGCGCACCCGGGCAAGGCTCGTCCCTGACACATTAGGTGAGTCTAAGGTGGGTGAGTACCAAGCTTCGGCGGGGTCTGGCGAGGCGCCATGTCTTGCTAGGGCACGCGGTCGGAGTAGATCTGAAGATTTCAGAAGCAGAAAGGAAGGGTGCAAGAAAGGGGATCTGGGCAATGACCGGAGGAACCAAGGGAAGCAAAGCCTACGCAGATGCCGCTGTTTTGTCGATCCACGCAGTTGCTAAGGCACCCACGTCCAATCAACTGCCAGGCAGCGCCTAAGGCCGCAGGCTGTTAGGGCCCGCGACGCTTCGCACTTGCCCCTTTGCTTTTTTGCTCAGCCAAGTCCGGGCGCGCCTTGGGCCCGGGGGCTACTGTCGGCGTTCTGGGAACGGGGGTCCCCAGACTTGCCTGCCTGCGGCCTGCGGCGTGGCTCAAGGGGCGCCCTAGCATGGCCCATCTTCATCAGCACGAGCTCAAGACCCTCGCGAGGGGCCAAGCCTCACGGGGCGGACGACAGGAAGCCTCTTCAGGCACGGCCTCGTCAAGCTGGCTCGCGAGGAGGCGGAGAGATCAAGGAGGGGTATCTCACGAGGTGCCCATGACGCAAGCCATGACGACCAAGGGAGCTAGGCGGGCGCCAGCCCGCGCAGTGTCCTTCTTTCCTCTTTGGTGCAAAGGGGGCAAGTGCAGGCGAGAGCCTCAAGCAAAGGCATCCATTTCGGTGCAACAAGACCAAGACCGGCGCAACGGCAGGAAGGAAGTTATAGCGGAGCCCAAGCCGGCATCACCACCAGACCTTTTGACAGGCGAGGCCCAACTTTAGTCAAGATAAGTGTACTAGATGTTCCCCTTCAAAATGGCCAATTGTTGGCGCCCTTCCCGCTCAATTTTTGGGAAGAGGCCCAGGGCATTTGCCTATAAATAGGGCTAGCCGCCCACAAGGTAGAGACATCGGATCATCATCTGGAAGCCAGTAGAAAGGGCGACTGAACTCCTCCTAGCAGTTCATCACACCAGCCAAGAACAGACCCTCGCGAGGCTGTTCTTCCTTGTTTTGTTTATCATCAGCCCAAGAGGCAATCCTCCACACCACACACTGGAGTAGGGTTTTACACCACAATGGTGGCCTGAACCAGTATAAACTCTGTGTCTCTTGTGTTGTTCATTTGATTGCTTAGATCCTAGCGAGACGGTGAGGTGCAGGTAGGTAGTGGGCGAAATCTCCGCGCGCACCCCAGTGTTAAAATCTAGAGGATCTGCCGGAACCCAAAACTGACAAAGCGTGCGTAGAGTTGTATCGGTGGTCAATAGAACTTGAGGGAATATTTGTTCTACCTTTAGCTCCTCGTTGGGTTCGACACTCTTACTTATCGAAAGAGGCTACAAATGATCCCCTATACTTGTGGGTTATCACCGAGGGGTCTGTTTCTTCCTGGGAGGAGATGCGTGGCCGCTTCATCGCCAACTTCCGAGGAACTTGCGACTGTCCGCCGCCATGGGTGACCTGCGCTGCATCAAGCAGCAACCTGGAGAGACCCTGCAGAAGTATATCCAGTGTTTCACCAATGTTCGCCTCACGATTACCAAGGTGTCGGACGAGGCCATCATCTCCGCGTTCACCGATGGCGTCTGCGATGTCAAGATGAAGGAGGAGCTCACCATCCACGAGTATCTCTGCACCTCTCTGGAGATGTTCAAGATGGCAAACAAGTGCGCAAGGGCTAAAGGGTGACGCCTCTCCCTTCTCGAGCTCCCCAATGTTGATCGAGAGGATAAGAAGACCAAGACCAAGGATGTGAACCGCAAGGGGCCAGCTGTGCTTGTGGCCGAGCCAAAGATGAAGTGCGGCTGCAATCACCCCGAGTCATCCAAGAGCAACCGATCATTCTGCGTCTTCCACAACGTTCACAACCACAACACCAACGACTGCCAGGAGCTCAGGGCCTTCTGCTACAGGCGCCTCGGTCGACACCCCGAGTGCAACGATCGAGGCTACGGTCGTGGAGGCGACCGAGGTGGAGGACACTGGGATGGGCGCGACCATCGTCAGGAGTGGCGCGACCAGCCTCGTGAGGACTGCTGGCAGGGCCAGCCTCACGAGGGCAACTGGAGGGAGCAGCCTCATGAGGATCGCCCTCAGGGCAGCGCAGCTTTGCCTCCTCTGCCTCCACCGCCAAGAAGGAATGAAGATCACCACCAGGACGAGGGGGCTGGGGGCTTCCAGGAGCCTCGGGCCATTTCCTGCATCTTGGGCGGTTCACAGGCCCCGGGTTCCCACCGCATCTTTAAGTCATGCGCGAGCTGAATGTAGTGCTCCCCAAGACTAAAGAAACTAGCCCTGTCAAGTGGTCCAAGTGTGCCATCACCTTCGACTCCTTAGACCAGCTCAAGTGTGCAGCCACCGCTGGCGCACTCCCCATGCTCTGCTCCCCCGTCATCAGCAATGTGGCCGTCACCCAGACTATCATCAATGGCGGAGCGGGGCTCAATGTTCTATCTGTTCAGACGTTCGACAGGCTCCAAGTGCCATACTACCATCTTCACCCCACCAAGCCATTCTCAGGAGTGATCGACGGTTCGACACACCCGATCGGGTAGGTTCGCCTCCCCGTCAGCTTCGCCGAGTGCAACACTGACCACACTGAGCTCATCGAATTTGATGTCGCCGACATCCTCCTACCCTACAACGCCATTCCAGGGTACCCAGCACTGGCCAAGTTCATGGCGGCCACGCACCACAGCTACAACGTCCTCAAGATGCCAGGAAGCGGCGGCGTCATCATGGTCGCCTGTTAAGAGAAGGATGCGGTGTGCTCCCTCTAGTGCGCCTTCCAGGCTGCAGCGGTCGAGAACCCCGAAGATGAGGACGGCGCCCTCCCTCCTAAGGTCGCCCCCAAGACGAAGAAGCTGCAACTAGGACAGGGGTCTCGTGAGGAAGCATCACTCGAGGATGCAATGCTGAGCCTCGCGTCTCCGGACGTGGCACCTTCACCCATCGCATAGGAAGGCGCGCCCGATGCTCCTCTCAGGCTGGGCTCGGGGCTCTCCTTTGGAGGGACTTAGATCCAGCCAATGTCGCCAGGGAGGCACTCGGGCACCATGTGGAGGCGCTATTCCGTGAATGCTCCCCAGGAGAAGGCAGCAGGCATGAGGTACTAGGCGTTCAGGAGTTCATCAGCAAGGCAATCAAGGAGGTTCAGGAAGGAAGGGTTCCGCAAGGCAATCGTTGCCTGCCGGATGGCGCAGCTCACTGCCGTGGCGAGGATAAGGAGTTCCGCGTCTGCATCGACATCCCCGGGCCCAACAGGGCCGCATCTCGACAGCTCATGTGGCCATCTTGTGTCGGCCGATGCGAGGGTCTGCCTCATAGCTACGTCTGCATGCCATTCGGCCTGGCGGGGGCAGCTGAGGCATTCCAGTGATGCATGAGGGACACTCAGACGGCCTACGAGGCAAGGCACCAGGCGGTCCTGGCGGAGATGGAGGAGCACCTTCAGGAGCCTCTCGGTCCCTCCGAGTCTCCCAAGGCTCGGCACTAGAGCGGCTCATGAGGAACGGCTCCAGTGGCACGCGTTTTTAGTCTACTTCAACACCTCTTTAGCAACGGTACCAGGTGACATCTTTCTAGTCCGTTCAGTTTGGGGGCGCCCCTCGGGCTGCATCATCCCCAGGCCGTGTGGGTCCGTCCCTATGACATGTATCCCTTCCGCATCTGTCGGAACTAGTTACAATCCTTTGCAAGGTACTTCTGAACTATTGACTGCCTGACCGGCGCTTCATCGTTAAGAATTTCTCGCCCCCTTGCAAGCCCTCCCGCGACCACCTCATGATTAAGGACTGGCACGACATTTGTGCTCGGGTACGTCCCTGCAGTGTCACTAAACCCAAGTGCTGGGCCAGTCCCTGTGTACGTCACCTCCCATGGCTCTTGGTGCCTTGTTCTCGCATGAGCTAATCGCAGGTGGATGTGTGAGGGCGCGCGTCCTGGTGCCCCTGTGGCCACAGGAACCACGCGCTGGTTGTTTTTCTTTAGTATATTTGCATGAGAAGACTGGGCACGGCGTCTGTGCTCGGATCCATCCCTGCACCATAGACAAACCCAACGGCTGAGCTCTTTCTGGCAGGCCGGTCCCATTCACGTCACCTCCTGGGGTCGTTGGTGTCTGGCCTTCTCATGCAATAACCTGAGGAGACTCATTCGGCGCAGGTGGCCTAACCATCTCGCAGGACTAACTCAGGCATCCCCCATCAAGACCAGGCGCAACTCCCCTTGAGGTAGTGCCTCATGAGTCCCGCGCTGGCTCACGGTGCCCATACACACCTCCGCTCTGAGTAAGGAAGGAGGAGAGGTTGAAGCCGGCAGCCTGGAGATAAAGATGGCTGAAGACGCATGTCAGAGCTGAGGAAGAAAGTGAGCGCGTGATAACCCACAAGTGTAGGGGATCACAACAGCTTTCGAGGGTGAAGTACAACCCAAATTTATAGATTCGACACAAGGGGAGCCAAAGAATATTCTTGAGTATTAGCAGTTGAGTTGTCAATTCAACCACACCTAGATAACTTAGTATCTGCAGCAAAGTGTTTAGTAGCAAAAGTGGTATGATAATAATGGTAACAGTATGAACAGTAAAGATAAATGTTTTTGGGTTTTTGTAGTAGTTGTAGCAGTAGCAACGGAAAAGTAAATAAACGAAGAACAATATATGAAAAGCTCGTAGGCAATGGATCAGTGATGGATAATTATGCCGGATGCGATTCCTCATGTAATAGCTATAACATAGGGCGACACAGAACTAGCTCCAATTCATCAATGTAATTTAGGCATGTATTCCGTAAATAGTCATACATGCTTATGGAAAAGAACTTGCATGCCATCTTTTGTCCTACCCTCCCGTGCCAGCGGGGTACTAGGGGAAACTAAGGGATATTAAGGCCTCCTTTTAATAGAGAACCAGACCAAAGCATTAACACATAGTGAATACATGAACTCCTCAAACTACGGTCATCACCCAGAAGTATCCCGATTATTGTCACTTCGGGGTTGTTGGATTATAAAACATAATAGGTGACTACAGACTTCCAAGATAGGATCAAGAACACACATATATTCATGAAAACATAATAGGTTCAGATCTGAAATCATGGCACTCGGGCCCTAGTGACAAGCATTAAGCATAGCAAAGTCATAGCAACATCAATTTCAGAACATAGTGGATACTTGGGACCAAACCCTAACAAAACTAAGGTGATTACATGGTAAAACTCATCCAACCCATCACTGTCTAGCAAGCCAACGATGGAATTACTCACGCATGGCGGTGAGCATCATGAAATTGGTGATGGAGGATGGTTGATGATGATGACGGCGATGATCCCCCTCTCCGGAGCCCCAAACGGACTCCAGATCAGCCGTCCCAAGAGAGATTAGGGCTTGGCGGCGGCTCCATGTCGCCAAACGCAATGCAACTTTCTCTCTGATTTTTTTCTCCGCGAAACGGAATATATGGAGTTGGAGTTGAGGTCGTTGGAGCAACCGGGGTCCCACGAGATAGGGGGCGCGCCCTACAGGGGGGCGCCCCCTGTCTCGTGGACAGGCCCTGGGCCCCCTGGTGTATTTCTTTTGCCCAGAAATTCTTATTAATTCCAAAAAGTGCCTCCGTGGATTTTCAGGACATTCCAAGAACTTTTCTTTTCTACACATAAAACAACATCATGGCAGTTCTGCTGAAAACAATGTTAGTCCGGGTTAGTTTCGTTCAAATCATGCAAATTAGAGTCCAAAACAAGGGCAGAAGTGTTTGGAAAAGTAGATACATTAGAGACGTATCAACTCCCCCAAGCTTAAACCTTTGCTTGTCCTCAAGCAATTTAGTTGATAAACTGAAATTGATAAAGAAAAACTTTTACAATCACTGCTTGCTCTTGTTGTTGTAAACATGAAAAGCCAGCATTCAAGTTTCAGCAAATATTATGAGCTAACCATTCTCACAATAACACATAGCTCTCACAATTACTCATATCAATATCATAATAAGCTAGCGAGCCATAATAATAAAACTCGAATGAAAACACTTTCTCAAAATAATCATAACATGATATAACAAAATGGTATGTCGCTAGCCCTTTCTAAGACTGCAAAACATAAATGCAGAGCACCTTTAAAGATCAAGGACTGACTAAACATTGTAATTCATAGTAAAAGAGATCCAGTCAAGTCATACTCAATATAAACCAATAGTAATGAATGCAAATGACATTGTGCTCTCCAGAGGGTGCTTTTAATAAGAAGGGTGATGACTCAACATAAGAGTAAATAGATAGGCCCTGCCCAGAGGGAAGCAGGGATTTGTAGAGGTGCCAGAGCTCGATTTTAAAACAGAGATTGAATAACATTTTGAGCAGCATACTTTCACTGTCAACGCAACAACTATGAGATGGCTGTATCTTCCATACTACATGCATTATAGGTAGTTCCCAAACGGAATGGTAAAGGTTTATACTCCCCCAACCACTAACAAGCATTAATCCATGGCTTGCTCGAAACAACGAGTGCCTCCAACTAACAATAGCCCTGGGGGAGTTTTGTTTAATTATTTTGATTTGCTTTGATCTTTTTGGATCATAGGACTGGGCATCCCGGTTATCGGCCCTTTCTTGTGAATGAGGAGCGGAGTCCACTCCTCGTGAGAATAATCCACCTAGCATGGAAGATATAGGCAGCCCTAGTTGTAACATGAGCTGCTCGAGCATACAAAACAGAATTTCATTTGAAGGTTTGGAGTTTGGCACATACAAATTTACTTGGAACGCCAGGTAGATACCGCATATAGGAAGGTATAGTGGACTCATATGGAACAACTTTAGGGTTTTAAGGAGTTTGGATGCACAAGCAGTATTTCTGCTTAGTACAGGTGAAGGCTAGGAAAAGACTGGGAAGCGACCAACTGAGAGAGCGACAACAGTCATAAACATGCATTAAAATTAATTCACACCGAATACAAGCATGAGTAGGATATAATCCACCATGAAAATAAATATCATGAAAGCTTTGTTGATTTGTTTCAACTACATGCGTGAACATGTGCCAAGTCGAGTCACTCAATTCAAAGGAGGATACCATCCCATCATACCACATCATAATCATTCTAATAGCATGTTGGCACGCAAGGTAAACCATTATAACTCATAGCTAATCAAGCATGCGCAAGCAACTATAATCTCTAAATGTCATTGCAAATATGTTTACTTCATAATAGCTGAATCAGGAACGATGAACTCATCATATTTACCAAAAACAAGAGAGGTCGAGTTCATACCAGCTTTTCTCATCCCAATAAGTCCATCATATATCGTCATTATTGCCTTTCACTTGCATGACCGAACGATGTGTATAATAATAAGAGTGCACGTGCATTGGACTAAGCTGGAATCTGCAAGCATTCAACTCAAAAGAGAAGACAAGATAATATGGGCTCTAATTTAAATAAAAAAATATGCATATGAGAGCCACTAAGCATTTTCAATATGGTCTTCTCGAGCCCCAAAGGAAAAAAAGAAAATAAAACTATTTACACGGGAAAGCTCCCTACAAGAAAGAAGAAGAACTAGAAATCTTTTTGGGTTTTCATTTTAATTCCTACTACAAGCATGGAAATTAAACTAACTAATTTTTTTGTTTTTTCTCAAGGTTTATCAAACACACAAGAAGAAAACTAGAAAAAGGAATTTGAACTAGCATGGATAATACAATGAAAGAGTATGAGCACCGACGACTACTGTGTGAACATGAATGTAAAGTCGGTGAGAAATACGTACTCCCCCAAGCTTAGGCTTTTGACCAAAGTTGGTCTAGAACCAAGGACCGCCGCTACTCTCTCTGGTGTAACGACAGGTGTAATCAGGATAATACTGGCTAGTCATCTCTGAATCCCACTGGACAGATGATGCACGATAAGGGTCCAGCTCAGGTTCCGGCTCAGTTTCAGGTTCTGGAGTAAAAGCTTGGGCTCGATGATTGTTCACTACTTCCAATGTGACAAGAAAATATTCTACAAGCAAATCAAACAACAAAGGCGCATGCAAAATAATAATTTCAATGTGTTTCTTATTGAATCTAAGTTTATACAAGAGCATTCTATCTTCGTTGTCAACAATAAACTTGTGTGCTACCATGCTCTTGTAATCCAAAATGTGAGGAGGCAATTTTATCTCCCCCTTCTCAAGGTGCCTAATGGGTATCTGAAAATGTCTAGCAAGACGTGGAGAATAGATACCTCCAAATATGGGGCCTTTTGTACGATTTAGGGCTAGCCGTTTAGCAACGGCGGAACCCATACTAAAAGTATTGTCTCCAAGCAAGGCATGTTGAAGAATGATAATATTAGGAACGCTCAAGTTTCCACTATTTCCACGACCAATCAAGCATCCACTAGCGAATATGGCAAAGTAGCATAAAACAGGAAAGTTTATGCTAGAGACTTTTGCCTCGGAACCCTTCTTTGGCTCCTCTAATTCTCCCTCATAAGGTATCCTAGACACCGCGCAAAAATTACTTCAAGACATTTCTCTAAATTCATCATATAAATGAAATGATACTACAGGCGGTGACTTCTTAGGATAATAATAAAAGTTTTGCATGAAAGTATTTGTGAGTAAGAGATACTGATTGATTTGATTGTTGATGAAATTTGTGAGGCCTACAGTCTCGATCAAAGAATAAAAATCTTCATGAATTCCAGCTTCTTGCAAGAAATCCTCACATGGCCACTCACACGACCGTACTTCCGCTAAGCAAGGAAGATTACACTTGTCCTTCTCCTTCTCTTTGGCATGTTTTTCCTGAGAGCCTTGGCAAGAAGAGTGTCGGTGTCAAAACCGGCGGATCTCGGGTAGGGGGTCCCGATCTGTGCGTCTTAGGCTGATGGTAATAGGAAGCAAGGGACACAATGTTTACCCAGGTTTGGGCCCTCTCAATGGAGGTAAAACCCTACTTCCTGCTTGATTAATATTGACGATATGAGTAGTACAAGAGTAGATCTACCACGAGATCGTAGAGGCTAAACCCTAGGAGCTAGCCTATGATGGTATGATTGTAATTGTGATCGGCCTTCTAAGGACCATCCTCTCCGGTTTATATAGACACCGGAGGGAGCTAGGGTTTACATGGAGTCGGTTACAAGGAAGGAAATACAATATTCGGATCGCCAAGCTTGTTTTCCACGCAAAGGAGACTCCCATCCGGACACGGGCCGGAGTGTTGAGTCTTGTATCTTCACGCT
Source organism: Triticum dicoccoides (assembly GCF_002162155.2). Lineage (NCBI taxonomy): Eukaryota > Viridiplantae > Streptophyta > Magnoliopsida > Poales > Poaceae > Triticum > Triticum dicoccoides. Next base: position 283,148,887 of record NC_041393.1, on the reverse strand, counting down.
TCAATAGTCCGGATGATATATATAGTCCGGCTGTCCAGATACCCCCTAATCCAGGACTCCCTCAGTAGCCCCTGAACCAGGCTTCAATCACGATGAGTCCGGCGCGCAGTCTTGTCTTCGGCATTGCAAGGCGGGTTCCTCCTTCCGAATACTCCAAGATTATTATCGAACACGTAGACCATGTCCGGATCTGCAAAATGATCTTCACATACCATCGTAGAGAGAATGATACTTCAGCTGACAACTTTTTAGACGACGTGATATGTCATTACGGTCAGGTCATTATTCGAACCGTTTTCCCACAACCAGCCACAGCGTGTATTGCGAGGCGGTTTCCTTGACACATCTTGTCAAAGCAGAGATCGTGTCCCCTTATTATGGGATCTTTCATCAATATGGGCGTGTGCTACCCCACGATGACCGTCGGTATGAATCCGTGTATTTTTTGATAAGCCTTAAGCGGTCATGCTGAGGACTCTTGATATTCATCCCCTTTATAAAGGGGTCGAGGCCTACGCCTCTTTTCCACCTCCCTTGCTCCTTCTCGCACCTCGAGTTGTAACACCCAAGATCCAAGCTCCAACACCCCAGATCCTCGAATATGTCCGGATCCAACGCAAAAGTCCGGTCGGTGGGCTCCTCGATCCAAGAGGAGGACATTATGAAGCTTAGGGAGGTTGGATACCTGACCGCCGATATTCAGCACAGGCTTCCTACTCCAGGGCAAGTTATCCCTACACCGTAGCCCAATGAGAGCGTTGTGTTTGTTTCTCACTTCCTCCAAGGCCTGGGCCTCACCCTCGACCCCTTTGTGAGGGGGCTCATGTTCTACTATGGGTTGGATTTTCATGATCTGGCTCCAGACACTATCCTCCATATCTCGTCGTTCATTATTGTGTGCGAGGCTTTTCTCCACGTCACCCCACACTTCGGCTTATGGCTCAAGACCTTCAATGTGAAGCCGAAGATGGTCGAGGGGCGACATGCGGAGTGCGGAGGTGCCATAATAAGCAGGAACACCGGTGCCCCATGGCCAGAGGGTTCTTTCCCGGAAGTATCCAATGTATGGCAACGGAGGTGGTTTTATGTTACAGCTCCCAGAGGCACAAAGTGGGTAGCCACCCCCGAGTTCCACTCGGGCCCTTCGTCACAGTTGGCGTCTTGGACTGACATAGGACGGAATTGGGGCCCCGCTGGTGATGTACCAGTATTGCATAATCGCATCCAGGAGCTTATTGAGAGGGACATAAATCTTGTCAGCATAATTCAAGTGATGTTAATCCGACGGATGTTGCCGTGCAAACGTCGGCCTCTCCGGATGTGGGAGTTTAATCCGGAGGGTCCGGGGACTATTAAGCACTTCTTCAGCCTGAAGCCCGAAGGGATGTGTAAATTATTCTTCGGACCACAAGTAAAGTGTCCGGACACCACCGAGGATGCGAGCCTAAGCTGGAATCGCCTAGATGCCCAAGTAAGTAACCTTAAAGCCGGACGCTTTGTTTATATTTATCATAACTATTATTCTGAAAATCCCTCCGTGGCAAGGAATGGCTCAACAAGGCGGAGAGAATCAGGTGTCCGACGCCACTTCCTGAAGGCTCGCCTGGTCCAACCGTTGCCAAGATGCTTGGCCGGGTGCTTAGCAAAATCCCCTCCGGCAAAGGCGAAGGAAAGGGCGGTGAAGCTGAACTTCACACACTACGCATCCAAACCAGGGGAATCATTACCCCCTGAGGAGGATAATCGGGAAGGGGAGGCTAAATCCTCTCCCCGCGCGGGAGGAAGAGAGCCGCCTCCGAAGACTTGGAGGCGGAGATGCCCAAGCAAGGGAAGAAGGTATCACCAGGGGCTCTGCCGTGACGGGCACCCTCACCGCATCGTGCCCACCAACGGGCCAGCCCTCCACCGAGCTGTGGGAGTTAATCATTAATTCGAAGGTATGGTGTTTCTCCGAGATCCATAATCGGGACTTCGTTTTTTGCAGTTCTGGGAGTAGCTCTTCTCAACAGAGTTCGTCTTCAGGGATCTTCCTCTGGAGCTGATGGAGAGTGAGACCCCACCCACCTCTCCACCTCATGAAGCGGGCGACACTGAGGTGTGGTCACGGAGGAGTCCGAATCTGCCGAGGCCGGAAGCTAACATGTTAGTCGCCCTGAGCCCGGAGCGCTTCGCTCCCACGGGGGGCGATGAGAAGGGTCCAACACAGTTTGATGTCCTGCCGGCCGTACTGACATGCCTTCTGGAGCGAGCCGCACTCTCAGAGGAGCACCACTCTTTAATGAGCACGGTGCTCATGAGGATTTCATCCGCTAGAAGCGGTTTGAAAGAGGCATTTACAAGCCTGCTCAAAGGCTTTGAGGTATGTAGTGAAAAATGCACTATTTTTTGGTTTTCAAGCACGCGCTAGGTGTTCTCCCTATGGATAGTAGCCCCTAAGACTCTGGTTGCCCGCCATAGGCGGCAAACGGGGGATCACATAGTAATGGCTGCACCGTACATGTGCGCAGGTATCTAAGGATCCGGCAACCAACCAGTCTGTTGAAGTTGCCGAACTAAGGAGGCAGATCGGATCTATTGATGCCGATATCACGCTGGTGAACAAACTGTTGGAAGAGTCATAGGTTATGTGCTCTGCTTCCCTTATTATGTTGTATACGAAAATGCGAGAGGGGCATAATATTAGTGCAATGTGTTTGTACTACAGATGGTGCTGCTGCTGTGGAGGCCCTGAGGGCGGAACTTGCTCAGGCCAAGGAACAAGCTCAGGCTAGTAATGCGGCTGACCTAAAGGCGGCCGAAGAATTGAGAGCCGAACAGGCCGCTCATCACCGAAGCAAGGAAAAGATAGCCAAAATGGCCGGGGAGTTGAAAAATGCCGCCGACCGGTATGTACTCCTTGAAAAGGAGAATAAGGCTAGTTCGGCCGAGCTGGACAAGGCACTTAATGCCGCAAAAGAGATGCGGACCGAGATCCAGGGTATGCGGGAGGAGCTCCAACAGGCCGACAAAATCATCGCTGGGATCTCCTACTTACTGCGGACGAAGTTTTTGGATCCGAAGTATGCTCCCCTGGCTGGGCGCTGGAGTCCTGCAGACGCATATGCAGACTTGGCGAATAGTACAGCTGACACTGTCGAGTTCTTCGAGGGTCAAGGTGATAAGGAAGTGGAGAAGCTTTTCTGGCTGCAATTCAATGCTCCCACTCGCCCGCTACCGCTAAATGAGAAGGTGGCTGCTGTGGCGGAGCTTCACAGGCAGTCCGGGCTTGCAATGCGGTCTGTAATAGACCATGTATGGCCGAAGGGGCCTAAGCCGGACAGCTACTTTGGTTTGGTGCAGAAATTCCTTGGGGCCGTGTCTCAGATTGACGCTATGAGGAGGTCGACATACATAGAGGGTGCACGAATGGCTCTTGCCCGCGTTAAAGCCTATTGGACGGATATGTAGGCCACCATTATAGCGACCCAGGATCCAGCGGGAGGCCAATATCCGGCCGAGCACTACTTGCCGCAGATCACAGAAGGTGCCCGCCTAATAGAGGCGCAGTGCTCGAAGAATGTTTTGTTCGAGTGATAAGTCGAATCATTGTAAAAACAATGTTTATTTTGATTTTGAGGCTATATTTATACTTTTTGCCCCAGAAGCATGATTGTGTCCCCTTTGCGGTCGCTTTTATATAAATATGAGTAATTCGAAAGTTAACAGTCATTGGCTTCATCCCCCACGCATACAATGCGGGGGTGTTCACGAAAAATATGCTTAATCACACTTGATCCAGTGTCTTGGTCCATTAAGGAGGTGATCGCATGTCGAACTAGGCAACCTGACTATATAGCTGTAACACTTTCGCTTAGCCATGGGGGTCTAACGGTGGGGCTACTATGTAGCCCCTGGTACCTTCGCGTGCATCCGAATACGGGTGCGTATGTACATGGCCGGGAAACGCCCCTTCGTTAATGCGGAGTAATCCTAAAGATTCCGGTGAGTCTTCGAGTGGTTGAAGAGTCTCTCACTGTATCATGATAGTTAGTTTTCGGCTTTCTCTACTAAGGTGCTCATCCGGAATAACCAGGGCACAATCGCAGTAGTTCTCCTTTGGCCGCCTAAGCCGATAATAACGGAATGTAAGGCGGCAAACCCAGGAGCCGGGCAAACCCAACATTTGACCAAAGACTTGATTCGGAGCTAACACATATAAGGCCAAACTCGTGAGGCTGAACACTCCCGAAGGTATTCGGTCTTTGTAAAAGAAAACAGGCTGACGAAAGCCTATTATAAACCCTAAATTTCCAGGTACGTGCGCTTAATCTGCCGTGGCGAAATGCCAATAACGGCAGTATCCTCTATGGGCATGGAACCGATGGGATGGTTAAACAACAAGAGGCAGTAGAAAAGGTTTACACAAGGGCTTAATCTAAAAAGAAACATGTTGAACGGTGCCCTGCTGCACGTCTGCGCCTTTGTCTCTGTTGTGCCGTATCCTGGAAGGGTATCGTGTGAATGTTGTCTATGGTAAAACAAAAACTCGTAAGAGAGTACAACGTAAGTATGCGATGGATAATAAAAGTGTAAGATGTTGGCCTGCCAGTAAGGTTGAGCCAAGTGTGGGGCTACATTAAATGTTTATAGCGCCTGGTGTCCGCTATGGGATTACATATACAGTGCCCTGTTTCAGTTTTATCCGGGCTACCGGACTCGTCTAACCGTGTCTGTGGTCGTAATGACCAGTCATGTTTTTTGATATTGGAGGCCGCTTACAGTCTGGCCACCAGGGTCGTCGCGTGTTCCTCTGCGCGTGAAGAGCGCTATGCGATTCCGCTAACGGTGATGACGCCACGTGGGCCGGGCATGTTGAATGTATGGTAGCCATAGTGCGGCAATGCATTGAAGCGGGCGAAGGCCGTTCTTCCAAGCAATGCGTGATAGCCGCTTTGGAAGGGTGCGATGGTGAAGAATAGTTCTTTGCTTCTGCAGTTGCCCGGGGAGCCGAATGTCACTACCAGCACGACGGAGCCCCTGCCGCAGGCTTCAACGCCTGGTATCACCCCTTCAAAGGTGGTATTGCTTTGGCTAATTCTTGATGGGTTTATCCCAATTCTACGGACAGTGTCCCTGTATATTAAATTAGGACTACTGCAGCTGTCCATGAGGACACGGGTGAGATGGTATCCGTCGATTATAGGGTCAAGCACCAAGGCCTCTGATCCTCCGCGCTGAATTACAAGTTCGGCTATCCATGTGATCAAAAGTGATTGGATGAGACATCCAGTAGTCAGATGTGGGTTCGATGGGTTCTACATCATGCGCGTCTCCGAGTGCGCGTTCGTGCCTTGTCGTGAATGTGTGAGTCGCGTGGATCATGTTTACTATTTTAACCTCTGGCGGGAATTTTTTCTATGTCCCAGTGTTTGACTGGCGAGGTTGATCCTCGTCTTCGCTTGGTGTTTCCCTCCCCTTGTGTTCGGCATTTAACCTGCCGGCCAGCTTGAAAACCCAGCATTCTCTATGCGTGTGGTTTGCAGGTTTCTCTAGGGTGCCATGGATTTGGCCTAGTCTGTCGAGGACTCTGTTCAGACCGGATGGTCCCTCTTTACTGCCTTTAAATGGCTTCTTTTGCTGATCAGGTCGAGAGCCCCTGAATCCGGCATTGACCGTTGTGTTATCCGGGCTCTCTTCCTTGTTTTGGCGTTTGTGTTTATTACGCCGTGGCTTCCCGTTACCATCCCTTATTTCAGATGTGTTGGGGTCGCTGGTGCCTTTACGGGCTATCCAGCTATCTTCACCCGCGCAAAAGCGGGTCATAAGGCCTGTTAAGGCTGCCATTGTCCTTGGCTTTTCTTGGCCGAGGTGCCGGGCGAGCCACTCATCGCGAATGCTGTGTTTGAATGCTGCTAAGGCTTCGGCGTCTGTACAATCGACAATTTGATTCTTCTTGGTGAGGAATCTGTTCCAAAGCTTGCGGGCGGATTCTCCGTGTTGTTGGATTATGAGGCTTAGATCGTCTGCATCCGGAGGCCGGACATAAGTCCCTTGAAAGTTGGCCCTGAAAGCGTCCTCGAGTTCCTCCCAACTCCCGATTGAATTCTCGGGGAGGCTTTTTAACCAGTGTCGAGCTGGTCCCTTCAGCTTGAGGGGAAGGTATTTGATGGTGTGGAGGTCATCCCCACGAGCCATGTGAATATGCAGGATAAAATCCTCGATCCAGACCCCTGGGTATGTCGTTCCATCGTATGCCTCTATGTTCACAGGTTTAAAGCCTTGTGGGATTTCATGGTCTAGTACTTCTTCGGTGAAGCACAGGGGGTGAGCAGCCCCTCTGTATCTGGGTGCGCTGTGGCATATAGTCGGCTGTTGTTGTGTCCGTTGTTTATTCTGAACTGGTATTTGGCTTGTATGAGCGTTTGGGTGACCATAGTCCCTCGCCGGGGTGTGTCCTTTAGATCCGTAGATGGACCTGGCTACACCGGATTTCTTATCCAGGTGCTCACGTAGATTGTGCGTGCCGTTAGTAGCCATTCTATTGCGGTTGTGAAGTGGTACATCTGGTCTCCTCGTCGTATTATTCTTTGGTGGAACGGCCTCGTCGTCGAATTCTGGCAGTAGTTTGCATTTTGGATAGCTTTTTGTATGGTGATTGTCGCCATACCTTTCTTCAGTGTCTAGCACTTTATTCCATCTGCGACTAAGCGTTTCTTGTGCGGCTTTGAGCCGTTGCTTCTGCTTCTTTAGACTTCTTGCCGTGGCCATAAGCTTTCGGTGGAGGTTGTCGCATTCTGCGTGCTCGTCCGGAATGGTGAATGCATCATTGTCCGGACTCTGTTCATGTCTCGGGGCGGTTTCATGAGCTCGTCCCTCCGGATCATTGTGATCAGGTATATGCTCCGAACTCAGTTTGGCGTGACCTGGTTCGTCCTGCTCCATCGCTGGGTCCATGTGGTCGTTATTGACTTCGGGGTTTACTGGGATGTCGATCCTTCTCGCGCTCTTGTCGCTATTTTTACTGTTGCTGGACTTTGAGCGGCGTCTGTGCTGCCGTTTTGGCTTTTGCCCGGGTGTTTTATCTTCCGGATTATCGCCGTCGTCCTTCTTGGGCGTATCCACCATGTATATATCGTGTGACGAGGTAGTAGCCCCGCGCCCCTGAGATTCTGAAGCTTCTCCTGCATCGTCGTACATACCGTTGATGTCTTCATAGTCGAAGTCAAGAACGTCGGTTAAATCAGCGATCATGGCAATGAAGTGGGAGGTGGGTGGGCAACAAATTCCTTCATCGCCTGCTTCCCACTCAGGCCGGACATAGTTCGGCCCAGAGCCTCCTCACAAAGATAGAGACTTTAATGAGTTCAGAGTGTCGCCAAAGGGTGAGTGCTGGAAGATGTCCGCAGCGGTAAACTCCATTACCGGAGCCCAACCTGGCTCGGCTGGCTCGAGGGTATGCGAACCAGGACCAACAACCGGATACGAGTCCGGGGGCCCGGGGTTACAGGCCTCCACAGAGGTGAGGCCCGTGTTCAGCCCCAACGCCGATGAGTATGCGGCCTGCAGGGCGGGGTCCACCCCTCCGTCCTTAGGCAACGCAACCTGCTCCAGATTTAGCTCTGGGGCTACTGCAGGGGTGATATCCAGAGCATTGTTCGACAGCAGGTTTAGGCCGTGCTCGTCGTGACTGTCCGACGCTCCCGGCACAGGCATGATTCCATCGAAGATCAAGTCTACGTGGATATCGGCCGTGTAGTTCAGGTTTCCGAACCTGACCTGATGGCCGGGGGCGTAGCTACCGATCTGCTCCAGATGGCCAAGCGAATTGGCCCGCAGTGCGAAGCCGCCGAACCCAAAGATCCGTCCGGGTAGAAAAGTCTCGCCCTGGACCGTGTTGCTGATGGCCGAAGGTGCCATCAAGCCTCGAAGCGATGAAACAAAGGAACTCTCAATGAAAGCACCAATGTCGGTATCAAAACCGGCGGATCTTGGGTAGGGGGTCCCGACCTGTGCGTCTTAGGCTGATGGTAATAGGAAGCAAGGGACACAATGTTTACCTAGGTTAGGGCCCTCTCGATGGAGGTAAAACCCTACTTCCTGCTTGATTCATATTGAAGATATGAGTAGTACAAGACTAGATCTACCACGAGATCGTAGAAGCTAAACCCTAGGAGCTAGCCTATGAGGGTATGATTGTAATTATGATCGGCCTTCTAAGGACCATCCTCTCCGGTTTATATAGACACCGGAGAGAGCTAGGGTTTACATGGAGTCAGTTACAAGGAAGGTAATACAATATCCGGATCGCCCAGCTTGTCTTCCACGCAAAGGAGAGTCCCGTCCGGACACGGGCTGGAGTCTTGAGTCTTGTATCTTCACGCTTCAATAGATCGGATGATGTATATAGTCCGACTGTCCGGATACCCCCTAATCTAGGACTCCCTCAAAGAGCCCCTCAAAAGTTTCCTCAACATTTTCTGAAAATTTCTCAAATTTTTAGTAAGTTCAAAATAAAAGTGAATAAAACTAAACAAGATTGATAGCAACTACTCCTACAAGTGCCTAGAGCCTATATCTTGCATTGGAATTGCTTGGGACCTCAAAATTTTAACTTGCAAGCTCAAGAACATGGTCACCTATGCAACAAAAATTTGCAACGAATAAAGCAATAGAACAAAAACTATTTGGACCAACGGAGGAGTCACATACCAAGCAACAATCTCCCAAAGCAGTTTTGTGAATGGAGCTTTGAGCAAGGAGATCGAAAATCGCAGCAAAACGAGCTAGAACTCGTGATTGAGCTGGATGGGGATTTTTTTGGGTAGAAGATGAAGTGTGTGGGTGCTAGCATAAGTGGAGGGGGGCCACCAGGGGCCCACGAGAGAGGGGGGCGCCCCCTATAGGGGGGGCGCCCTCCACTCTCGTGGCTTGGTGCTTGCCCCTCCCACAGTGATTTCAGTGCCTAAAATCCTCAAATATTCCAGAAAAAATCATACTAAATTTGCAGGGCATTTGGAGCACTTTTATTTCCGGACTATTTTTTAATGCACGGATAAATCAGAAAACAGATAGATAATACTAATTTTGCTTTATTTAATCCCAATAACAGAAAGTAAAAAGAGGGTACAGAAGGTTGTGCCTTCTAGTTTCATCCATCTCATGAACATCAAAATGAATCCACTAACAAGGTTGATCAAGTCTTATTAACAAACACATTCCGAATAACACGGAACCGGAGAAATTTAGAATAACACTAAGTTACCTCAACGGGGATATGAAAATCCCCAACAATAAGAATATCACACTTTTTCTTGACAGTAGGGAGAGGAAATTCAAAACCTCCAAAAATAATAGTTAAAACTTTTTCAATTGAATTGATGCTATGAACTTTTTCCTCGGAAAGTGTACCGTATGCTCATTACCATTAACATGAAAAGTGACATTGCCTTTGTTGCAATCAATAACAGCCCCTGCAATATTAAGAAAAGGTCTACCAAGGATAATAGACATACTATCATCCTCGGGAATATCAAGAATAACAAAGTTCGTTAAGATAGTGACATTTGCAACCACAAGAGGCACATCCTCACAAATACCGACCGGTATAGCAGTTGATTTATCAGCCATTTGCAAAGATATTTTAGTAGGTGTCAACTTATTAAATTCAATTCTATGATATAAAGAGAGGGGCATAACACTAAAACCGGCTCCAAGATCACATAAAGCAGTTCTAACATAATTTCTTTTAATGGAGCATGGTATAGTTGGTACACCCGGATCTCCAAGTTTCTTTGATATTCCACCCTTAAAAGTGTAATTAGCAAGCATGGTGGAAATTTCAGCTTCCGGTATCTTTATTTTATTTGTGATGATATCCTTCATATATTTAGTGTATGCATTTACTTTAAGCATGTCAGTTAAGCACATACGTAAGAAAGTAGGTCTAATCATTTCAGCAAAGCACTCAAAATCCTCATCATCCTTTGACTTGGATGGTTTAGGAGGAAAGGGCATGGGTTTCTGAACCCATGGTTCTCTTTCTTTACCGTGCTTCCAAGCAACAAAATCTCTCTTATCATAACGTTGATTTTTGATTGTGGGTTATCAAGATCAACAGCAGGTTCAATCTTTACATCATTGTTTTTGCTAGGTTGAGCATCAACATGAACATTATCATTAACATTATCATTAGGTTCATGTTCATCACATGATTGTGTTTCAGCATCAGAAACAGAAATATCATTGGGATTCTCAAGTGTGTCTACAGTGGGTTCACTAGAAGCATGCAAAGTCCTATCGTTTTTCTTGTTCTTCTTTTTAGAAGAACTAGATGCCTCTAAATTATTTCTCTGAGAATCTTGCTCGATTCTCTTAGGGTGGCCTTCAGGATACAAAGGTTCTTGAGTCATTCTACCAGTTCTAGTAGCCACTCTAATAGCAAAGTCATTTTTATTATTTAATTCATCAAGAAAATCATTTTGAGCTTTGAGTACTTGCTCAGCTTGAGTAGCAACCATAGAAGCATATCTGCTAACGAGGTGAAGTTCATCTTTAGCTCTAGCCAGATTATCGCTAACACGTCCTATCTCGGAAGCATTATTCTTTAGTTTGTACCAACATAAGCATTAAAACTTTCTTGTCTAGCCATGAAGTCATCAAATTCATCTAAGCATGGGCTATGAAATTTAGTAGAGGGGATTTCAACTTTATCATATCTATAGAGAGAATTTACCTTTACTACCTGTGTTGGGTTATCAGGACAATATGGTTTTTCAACAGGTGGTATATTAAGACCATGCATTTCTTCAATAGGAGGTAAATTCTTAACATCTTCAGCTTTAATACCTTTTTCTTTCATTGATTTCTTTGCCTCTTGCATATCTTCAGGACTGAGAAATAAAACACCTCTCTTCTTCGGAGTGGGTTTAGGAATAGGCTCAGGAGTTGGCTCAATTGGTTCAGTAATTGCTTCAGGAATTGGCTTAGGAAGAGTCCAATTATTTTCATTAGTCAACATATTATTCAATAATATTTCAGCTTCGTCGACTGGTCTTTCCCTGAAAACACAACCAGCACAACTATCCAAGTAGTCCTTGGAAGCATCGGTTAGTCCATTATAAAAGATATCAAGTATTTCATTTTTCTTAAGAGGATGATCAGGCAAAGCATTAAGTAACAGGAGAAGCCTCCCCCAACTTGTGGGAGACTCTCTTCTTTGATTTGCACAAAATTATATATTTCCCGCAAGGTAGCTTGTTTCTTCTGAGCAGGGAAATATTTAGCAGAGAAGCAATAAATCATATCCTGGGGACTATGCACACAACCAGGAGCAAGAGAATCATACCAAGTCTTAGCCTCACCCTTTAATGAGAACGGTGAAATATATTAAGGATATAAAAATAGCGAGACTTCTCATCATTAGTAAACATGGAAGCTATATCATTCAACTTGGTAAGATGTGCCACAATAGTTTTAGATTCAAGGCCATAAAAAGGATCTGATTCAACTAAAGTAATAATTTCAGGATCAACAGAGAATTCATAATCCTTATCAATAACACAAATAGGTGAAGTAGAAAAAGCAGGGTTAGGTTTCATTCTAGCATTAAGAGACTGCTGCTTCCATTTAGCTAATAATTTCTTAAGATCAGATCTATCATTGCAAGCGAGGATTTCCCTAGCAGCTTCTTCATTCATAACATAGCCCTTAGGAACAACAGGCAATACATAATCATTGGGAGAACCTTCATCATCACTATCATTAGTAATAGCATCTTCAATATTTTCATTCCCCCTAACTCTAGCAAGTTGTTCATCAAGAGATTCACCTAATGGCAAAGTATTATCACGCATAGAAGTAGTTTCATCATGCATAGCAAAAGTGGCATCATCAATAACATGCGACATATCAGAATTCATAGCAGTAGCAGGTTTAGGTGTCACAAGCTTACTAATAACGGAAGGAGAATCTAGTGCAGAGCTAGATGGCAGTTCCTTACCTCCCCTCGTAGTTGAAGGCAAAATCTTGGTTTTAGCGCCTTTCAAGTTCTTCATAGTGATCAACCTATATAAATCTCAAGTGACTCAGAGAATAGAGCTATGCTCCCCGGCAACGGCGCCAGAAATTAGTCTTATAACCCACAAGTGTAGGGGATCGCAACAGCTTTCGAGGGTGAAGTACAACCAAATTTATTGATTCGACACAAGGGGAGCCAAAGAATATTCTTGAGTATTAGCAGTTGAGTTGTCAATTCAACCACACCTGGATAACTTTGTATCTATAGCAAAGTGTTCAGTAGCAAAAGTGGTATGATAATAATGGTAACAGTATGAACAGTAAAGATAAATGTTTTTGGGTTTTTGTAGTAGTTGTAACAGTAGCAACGGAAAAGTAAATAAACGAAGAACAATATATGAAAAGCTCGTAGGCAATGGATCAGTGATGGATAATTATGACGGATGCGATTCCTCATGTAATAGCTATAGCATAGGGTGACACAGAACTAGCTCCAATTCATCAATGTAATTTAGGCATGTATTCCGTAAATAGTCATACATGCTTATGGAAAAGAACTTGCATGCCATCTTTTGTCCTACCCTCTCGTGGCAGCGGGGTCCTAGCGGAAACTAAGGGATATTAAGGCCTCCTTTTAATAGAGAACTGGACAAAGCATTAACACATAGTGAATACATGAACTCCTCAAACTACGGTCATCACCGAGAAGTATCCCGATTATTGTCACTGCGGGGTTGTCGGATCATAACACATAATAGGTGACTATAGACTTGCAAGATAGGATCAAGAACACACGTATATTCATGAAAACATAATAGGTTCAGATCTGAAATCATGGCACTCGGGCCCTAGTGACAAGCATTAAGCATAGCAAAGTCATAGCAACATCAATCTCAGAACATAGTGGATACTGGGGATCAAACCCTAACAAAAATAACTTGATTACATGGTAAATCTCATCCAACCCATCACCGTCCAGCAAGCCTACGATGGAAGTACTCACGCACGGCGGTGAGCATCATAAAATTGGTGATGGAGGATGGTTGATGATGACGACGGCGACGAATCCCCCTCTCTGAAGCCCCGAACAGACTCTAGATTAGCCCTCCCAAGAGAGATTAGGGCTTGGCGGCGGCTCCGTGTCATAAAATGTGATGAAACTTTCTCTCTGATTTTTTTCTTCGTGAAACGGAATACATGGAGTTGGAGTTGAGGTCGGTGGAGCTCCAGGGGGCCCACGAGATAGGGGGCGCGCCCTATAGGGGGGGCTCTCTCGTGGAGAGGCCCTGGCCCCCCTGGTGTATTTCTTTCGCCCAGAAATTCTTATTAATTCCAAGAAGTGCCTCCATGGATTTTCAGGACATTCCGAGAACTTTTCTTTTCTACACATAAAACAACATCATGGCAGTTCTGGTGAAAACAGCGTCAGTCCAGGTTAGTTTCATTCAAATCATGCAAATTAGAGTCCAAAACAAGGGCAAAAGTGTTTGGAAAAGTAGATATGTTGGAGACGTATCAGCGCGCCTCGCTTTCCACAAAGGAGGCAAAGCCGTCGATAACATCTTCAAGCACCGCCAAGACTTCAGGAAGCAGAGTAGCAGGGCTCTCCCTCGGGGTCATTACCACCACCTTCTTCGAGGAATCATCTCCAATGAGCAACTTCTAGGCCTTGGGGAAACATGCCTCGAGGGAGGTAAGAGTGCTGCAGTCCATGGCGGCCACCTTCTTGGCCACGGTGAGGGCCTCTTGGGCTGCCTTTGCCTTCTCCTTCAGCTTCATCAGGCCGTCGCGCTCTCCAGCCTGCTCTAAGGTCGCCTTGTTCACCTCGGCGTCTTGATTGGCAACAACAGCTTCCTGGGCCTTCAGCTTCTCCTCACGATCCTGGAGCTGGCTGGCCTGGGTGGCCTACCGAACCTAATGAGCCTTCAGTTCAGCCTCCGCCACGCGGCAATGATCCTCAGCTTCTGCGGCCTCCTTCCGCGCCAGGTCGCGCTTGGTGGCGGTCACCCCGAGCACCTTATGGGCTTCTTCCGCAGAGCCCCAGGCCGTGCGAACACACGCGTCAGCATTGAGCCAACCAGAGATCAGCCCCAGGCGTCCTTGCAATGAACGACGATCCAAGCCCTGAAGTTCACCCTGGAGGAGGTCCGGCGCCGCCCTTGCCTCTTCGAGGGTCCCGGAGGTGGCAGGAGCGCCATGACTTGGCCATATGCTGGGCAAGGGAGGAGACGCCCTCGGTGCCAAGACAGAAGAAACCTCATCCTCCGGAGGCTGGTCCACCTCAGCAGCTGCGGCAAGGCTGGGTGCCGGAGGGGTCAGGCCTGCCGAAGGCACCGGCACCTCTTGAGGACGGGCATCCATGTCCTCGGGAGATGGCATCACCACTAGGGCTGCGCGGCAGCGGCATTCTCCTTCACCAGGGTCACGGCGGCCACTTCAGCGCCTACGGCCGCGGCAACCTCCATGCCCTCCTTCTAGTTCTTCGATGGCTGCTGCCTAATGACAAGTGAAGACGCTAAGCATCGCTTCAAGAACCAACAAACAAGGTTAAGGGAAAGACTTACTGGCCGGCAAAGGTATAGCTCCTCTTCATGCTCAGCAGCGGGCACAGAGGCGGAGCGGCAGGTGCCCAGCTCTTAGGAGCAAGAGAACTTGCGGTTGGAGCTGCTCGGGACAGTGTTGGTGAAGGGGAGATGCTGCCCGGAGGAATAAGCGTGATCCTGCTCTTCTTCGTGGCCACCCGCTTGGGCTGCTCCGAAGAGAATACCCCATATATGGTAGTAACTCAAGAAGGGCGCGACACCTCCACCACCGAGGGGTTCGTCATCATTATCATCATCGGGGAAATCACGGAGGAGCTCCATCTGCCGCTGGATGGAGGATTCCTCCACCATCTTGTCCACGGTGGTCTCGGAGGTATGATCATCGGAGGACAGATGCACCAAAGCAGTAGGTGGCGGGGGAGGCCCCAGTCGCACGAGCCCAAACTCGTCGAAGACAGGCATAGCCGCGGCAACCTCATCGCCGTCGTCCCGGCAGTAGAGTGGAAGCCAATCTTCCGAAGGATCGCTCGGGTCCTTCCCCGTCAAGTAGAGCAACAACTTGCTCAGCTCCTCCTTGGGAAGGGAGTCTTGGCGCAGACGGATTTTGTCGTCATCACCACCAATCTTCCACAGGGGGTGGGAGTCGTCTTGGAGCGGTGCGATGCGCTGCCTCAGGAACTCCTTGATGAACATGGCCCCCGTCAGCTTCTCGCTCTTCAAGTCCTTCCCCATCTTCTTCACCAACTGCGTCAGGAAAGGGTCGGTGATCTTCTCAGAACGCCACCCCTTATGGGAGATGGGGAGTGCGGTCGGCAGCTCCAGCAAGCTCTAGGAGCACTTGGCATCCATCAGAACCCACCTCTTCACGGCATCCTCCACCTTTTTCCCAGCGCGGGAGATTGCGTTACCACCCCGCGTCGCAACAAAGCCGATGCACCCAACCGGATTGTCGCCGGTCAGGCGAAGGAAGAAGAAATGGTGGATCAGGGCAATGGAGGGCATCACCCCGACGAATGCCTCACAATAAAAGGCAAAAATGGACGGGAGGAGGATGCAGTTGGCATGGATGTGGAGCGCGTGAAGGCCATAGTGGTGAAAAACAGCAAAGAAGAAGCGGGACAATGGGGGCACCAGCCCCGAGTAGACGATGAGCATGAAGAAGGGGAAGAAGGTGCTGTTCGCGGGCTCCGGTGCAGTGGTGGCGACCTGGAGCATTGTCTCCTTGCACTCATTGTCGTCGCTTGCCGTTAGGAGGAGCACAGTCTGGAGCTTCTCCCCGGCCACGCAGGGCGCCAACAGCCCCGTCTCGTACCAGGAGGGGCCGGCAGTCAGGCAGGAGACGTGGTCTTCCCGGCGGCCATCGAGTAGAAGATTTGGGGGGAGTTGGCAGATCTGGTGAGTTCTTCCGCTGTGGGGAGAAAGGGATCTGGAGCAAGACGAAGAAGGGGCAATGAAAGCCTCGCGGCAGGCGACACCCTTTTCGTCAGACGAAAATAGTTGCCAAGGCAGTGTGGGTAAGTAGAGTCGCCATGTCCCATCAGTCGCCATGCGTCATCAAGGCCACATGCGGTTAGGGCCCGCGGCGCACCGCACTTGCCCCTTGGCTTTGCGTGGAAGCCAAGTCCGAGCGCGCCTTGGGACCGGGGGCTACTGTCGGCGTCCTGGATTCAGCGGTATCTAGGCCTGCCTGCCTGCGACCCACCACGTGGCTCCATCGACGGCCTGGTACGACCCAGCTTCAGCATCAACAACTCAAGATCCTTGCGAGGGGCCAAGCCTCGCGAGGTGGACGACGCCGAGACCCCCAAGGGGATTGGCCTCCTCAGGCTGGCTCCTGAGGGACAGAGAGTTCTATGCAGGTTACCTCACGAGGCTCAAATGGCGTGTGCTATGACGACCAATGCCAGGCGGGCACCAGGCAGGCGCGGAGTGCAGGTTTCCTCTTTGGTGTAAAGGAGGCAAGCCATAGGCCCGGAGTCCCGAGGAATCAGCCAAGGGTTTCCATTTCAGTGCAACGAGATCGAGACCGCCAGGACGGCAGGATGGAGGTCATCGACGAGCCCACCGCAGCGTCACGACCAGAGGCTTTTCGCAGGTGAAGACTACTTTTGTCAGGATACACTGTACTACTTGTCCCCTTTCAAATCCGGCCGTTGTGGGATCTCTTTCGGCTCATATTTGGGAAGAGGACGAAGGACACTATAAATAGGACGAGCCACCATCATAGAAGGGGGAGGACAAAAACAAGTAGAACCAGCATACACCACACCAGCTCAAGAACACCTCACCTCATGAGGCTTGTTCATCCACTATATTAGCTCATCCTTAGCCCTTCGAGGGAATCGACCAAAACGCTGAAGTAGGGTATTACACCACAAGGGTGTCCCGAACCAGGATAAAATGTTGTGTCCCTTTGAGCTTGGCGCACTAGGCTTAGGAGGATCGCGAGTAGGCAGGCTGGGTAGGTTGAGATCTCCGCACGCACCCCAGAGTTCGAACCTCTCAAGGGTTTGCGGATCCCATAATCCGACAGTACATACTGGTCGATCGGTCTCTCTGCAAGAATGAACCGTGTCCGAATAAGTAGCGGCACGTGTCGTTATAGAGCACCCGACAGAGCAGTTCACACAGTCCCATCTAACTCCTATACACGTACGTACAGCCACAGTGCAAAAAATACGGCCATGTACGTACATACGGGCAGGGTCTCAAGCTCGTACTCGCGCATGTATACGGACGGCCACGGCTTCTGTACATGGAGAGGCAACAGACGGAAGCAACGGCGTCCTGTTCATCGGGCAGCGAACTGGCTGGTTCATGTGACGCCCGGATAATTAAGCTACAGTGATCCCCGCTAATGATGCCACGTCACCTCGGTTACTGTGGATAAACTTGCCTTAGTTCGAAACCTAGTTCGAATTTCAAATTTAAAACAAAGGCAAATAATAAAAGTTTTCAAAAGTCAAAAAAAAAAATGTTCGGGTTGCGTCAAATAATCCATACATTACTCTGGTGAAGAAGCCACATTTTTTATAAATTAAAGATGCTTTATAATAAATAAAACAGTAGCAAAACAAATTATTAAATGGCTTTTTGTATAATATGAAATATTAAACTATTTAATTTGTTGCCCAAAATTTTGGGGCAGTAGCATAATTATGAATACTAAATTAGGACTTGCTTTTATATTTTGTAAAACTATAATAAGGCTAAATGAAATAAAAACAGAAAAAGAAAATAAACAAAAGAAAATAAAAACAAAAATAAAGAAAACCCCCACCTCGCTGGCCCAACTGGACCACCGGCCCAGGCGCACCCCTCCTCTCCTCTCCTGTTCACAAACCACCCCGTGGCCATGACAGATGCCCGCCACGGCACCGGCCGTCGCCGTGGCGGCCATCCGCCGGCACCCCACTCCTATAAGGCCTCGCCCCGGGCCAAACCCTAGCTCTCTTCCCTCACTCCCCTCTCACTGGATCTGGGCGCCCCTCGCCCCTCTGCGTTTCGCTCGTCGCCCCCGAGGCCACCTCGTCGCCATTGCCATGGTCAACCGCCTCTTCTCGCCGTCTCTGCACGCCCAGGAGCTCCGACGGATTCCTCCACGTCGTCCCCGCCCTCAACTTCAAGCTGGGGCGCTGCCAAGCTCAACATCATCTTCAAGCTCTGCCCCGAGCTCGCCGCCTTTGATTCGGTCGTCTCCGATAGCCGCCGGCCTCCCCGACCCCTCGAGCTCGCACGCGTCCTCCACTGTGAGGCCCTCCTCCCGTTCCCCTCGTTTCTCCCCTTTGAATCGGCGTCGTAGACCCGCCCCCACCTGAGTTCGCCATGGCCAGACCCTGCCGTAGCCACACCAAGCGTGCTCCCAGCGCCTCTGCCCGCCCAGGGCGGGCGCCCTCGCGCGTGCTCGTACGCCCGAGGCCGCACCCCCTGCGTACTACTGCTGTTGCTTTGCGCTTGCTCGCCTCTACTTCTGCAAATTGATGCTGCTACTGCCGCCAACGTATGCTGGCCGTCGCGGATACCGCTCACCTCCTCTCACCCCGTCGTCCGTCTCCTGCACCCGCGAAGCCCCGCCGTTACCTTGGTTCCGCGCACCACCTCGCTAGCACTGCTATGGCCTCGCCGACCCACACGGCCGCAACACCCCCCCTCTCACTCGCCCGCGATGCCGCACAATCCTGCTTCGACGAGGCCTCCCTCTGCCGCACGTCGCTCCGGCCATGGCCTCGCCTAGTGCCCCCTGCTCTGCCTCCTGCCGCCGACCATGGTGCGGCCACGCCCGCTCGGCCCCGCTCCGACCTCACCCTGCTGCTGCTCCCCCTCCCCTGCACCCGCGGACGCCGGCGCCCAGCACCCGTCCCCTCCTCTGTCGGCCTGGGCGGGTGCACATCACCCGCTCCAGGCGCCCGTAACCCGCGCGCCCGCTAAGCCAACCATGGCCCAATGACAAGTGGGGCCTAGCCCCTGGAACAAAAAAAATAGGAAATATATATATATATATATTAAAATATTATAATTAACTAATTAATTAATTAACTTCACCTAATTAACCTGATAATTAAACCAACTAATTAGGTTAATTAGTTAGGTGAGTCAACGATAGGGGGCCCACCCCCTGTTGACCAGTCAAAGGTTGACTGGTCAACTAGGTCCCCCTGGCCCCACATGTCAGCCAGTGTATAATTTTTGGTGTACACTATGCTGGGTACATCTAGCAATTTAACATTAATTTTGAATTAAAATAAATTAGAAAATGAATTAAAACTTTGGAAATTAATGTAAAATAATCTGTAACTCGGATGAAAAAACTTTCTACATGAAAGTTGCTTAGAACGACCAGACGAATCCGGATATGCAACCCGTTCATCCGCTAAACATCCCTAGCATAGCAAACACGCAACTTTCTCCCTTCGGTTCATCTGTCTGAAAAACACGGAACACCGGGGATACTTTCCCGGATGTTTCCCCCCTTCGCCAGTATCACCTCCTGCTGCCTTAGGTCACCTCTAGCACCGCATATTGCCGCATCTCACTTTGTGATGCTTTGATTGCTCTATTATTTAATGTGTTCCTCCTCCGTTACTTCTTTCCGGTAGACCCCGAGACCGACGCGGCTGCTGCCCAGTTCGATTACGGAGTTGACGACCCCTCCTTCTTGCAAGAGCAACCAGGCAAGCCCCCCCTTTGATCACCAGATATCGCCTATTCTTCTCTCTACTGCTTGCATTAGAGTAGTGTAGCATGTTACTGTTCGGTTACTCCTATTCTGTTGCATAGCCTCTCATTGTTGCTACATTCATTGATACCTTACCCGCAGTCCTAAATGCCTAGTATAGGATGCTAGTTTATCATCATTGGCCCTACATTCTTGTCAGTCTGCCTTGCTATACTATCGGGCTGTGATCACTCAGGAGGTGATCATGGGTATTTACTATACATACATACATGCTATACAGATGGTGACTAAAGTCGGGTCAGCTCATTGAGTACCCGCAAGTGATTCCGATGTGGGGGCTAGAAGGACACGTGGCTCCATCCCGGTAGAGGTGGGCCTGGGCTCCCGACGACCCCCGACTGTTACTTCGTGGCGGAGCAACAGGGCAGGTTGAGACCACCTAGGCGAGAGGTGGGCCTGGCCCTGGTCGGCGTCCGCAGTTACTTCATAATAACACGCTTAACGAGATCTTGGTATTTGATCTGAGTCTGGCCACTAGCCTATACGCACTCACCAACTACGCGGGAAAGATATGGGCACTCGACGTCGTGGTATCAGCCGAAGCCTTCGTGATGTCAGCGACTGAGCGGCGCGTGCCAGGTTGGACTGCGTTAACGCAACTTCCTTTGTAATGGAGGTTGCTAGGTCTGCTTCCGTCCACATAAGCAACATGCAGGTGTGTAATGGGCGATGGGCCCAGACCCCTGCGCTCATAGGATTTAGACCGACATGCTGACCTCTCTGTTGTGCCTAGGTGGGGCTGCGACGTGTTAATCTTCCGAGGCAGGGCATGACCCAGGAAAGTGTGTCCGGCCAAATGGGATCAAGCGTGTTGGGTTATGTGGTGCACCCCTGCAGGGAAGTTTATCTATTCGAATAGCCGAGTCCCTCGGTAAAAGGATGACCCGGAGTTGTACCTTGACCTTATGACAACTAGAACCGGATACTTAATAAAACACACCTAGGCGACCGACGGGGAGTCGAGAGAGCCCCTCCCTCGGTGCAGGTCCCGCGCTCTTTGCCTCATGCCGGACGACGATGAGGATGGCAACGAGCGAGGCGGTGAGAGCTCACCCCTGATCACGAAGAAGGACAGGACGAGGCTGATTCTCCGCGGGCCTGCTCTGGCTCCGAGGCAATCTGCAGACATGCCTCCTACTCCCGAGTCTCCTGAGGCTGACCCCAGCAGCCGGCTCTCGGGCTTCAAGTTCGGCCGGAGGTTGCTTGAGCCCGCGGGCGATGATCAGTAAGTGCTTGATTCTCATTTCGCTTCTTGCTTTGTTGCTGAGGCTTGACGTCCATATTCCTTGGCTAGGTCGTCGCCTCCGGCGAAAAGGCTGAAGGGGGCCCCTGAGGCTCCGTCTGGGGCAGAACTTCCACCCGCGGTAGAAGGGGGCGGCAAGGCCCGGGCCTGTCCTTCCCGGTCATCCTCGTGAGGCCAAGTGGGGCGTGCTTGAGGGAGCTCAGCCCCCATGGCCCAAGCGACTCTCAAGGCATCTTCGCCTGACGCCACTGCCGCAGTCATCAGGGCGCAGAAGGTCCCAACTCATGGTGCTATGATCACGCTGCCGTCTTCTCCTCCTACTCCGCCAACTGCCATTTCTCTGACCCCGTCTACTGTCTTGGATCGTGCTGCTGCTGAATTGGACTGGCTGCAAGGAGATCTCAAGGGCGCCGACCCTCGTCTGTTGGCCGGGCGCCTGGAGCTGGCCTCCGGCTGGGTCCGCTATGATGCTTCAATTTGAGCAGCGTTGGTTCAGGCCGCAACGGCCTGTGACAAGGAAAAGCAGGCTATCCTTCAGGCCAGGGCCGCTTGCGATGCCGCCTTGGGGGAGGTTGCGGATGTTCGGGGTCGCTGCAAGGAGCTGGAGAGCGAGCTGCATGGCCTTCGCGACCAGCTCGCCAAGGAGGCCCGTGACCGCCAGGAGAAGGAGGCAGAGATGAAGGCTCGCGAGGCTGCCGCCAAGGACCAGGATGCTGAGCTTGATGAGCGCCATGGCCACTTGGATACACTGGAGCAGTCGTTGGAGGCGAGGAAGATCGAGTTGGACGGCAAGGCGCGGGTCCTGGACGAGGACCGAGTGGCCTTCACGAAGCTGGAAGAGAAAGCTCGCTCCTTGCTGAAGATGCTTTATGACAGCGGCCTGGAGAGTCCGCTGGCCGGCGCCGAGGACGGCCCTGCCAAGTTGCTTCCTTTCCTGGTCCGCGCCCTTGAAGACGTCGCGATCGGCCTGGGCCCCACGGCTGAGGCTGAGGCGCGTGTCCTTTCTTCTGCAGCACTGATGCGCGTCTTCACCCACGTCTATCTTCGCGACCCCAACGTCGACCTTGACAGCCTGCTGGAGCCTGTGAGTGGCGATCTTGCCACCGCCGCTGCTGAAGTTGTGAAGGGTCGAGCGGAGGCTCTGCTGGTGAGGTTCCGTGCCTTCAGCACCAAGCCGAGGCGAGGTGCTACCGATCCTGAGGTTCCATGAAGCGCAACCGCCCAGCGCGGCTCCGCCGTCAGCAATGGCGCTGCCGGAAAGTGACCCCCTTGCGGCTCCTGTCTTGCTTTCAGCTCCTGCAACATGCGTCATGCCTCGTGGAGGCGTTTAAACTTGTGTTCGGCGTTGTGGAAACAATCTATGGACTGTAATATCTAGATTCCTTGAGATTTGCGTTTTTCCTTCCTACTTGCTTGTGTTCTACATCGGCAGAGCCCGGCCCCGTGGGTACCTCGGCCGCCGTTAGCCTTGACCGGAAACCAGGACAGGACCAAGGAGTGAGGGGCTACGTGACCAGTTAGGCTCCTGAGTCGTGATGCTCAGGAGTCCCCCTTGACGCACGAATAGCAAGTAGGGAGGGGAGCTATGTGAATAGATTTACCGTTCTACATCGGCAGAGCCCGGCCCCGCGCGTACCTCAACTGCCGTTAGCCTTTCGGAACTAAGGGGTGAGGGGCTACATGACCAGTTAGGCTCCTGAGTCGCGATGCTCAGGAGTCCCCCTTGACGTTCAAATGGACTTCGTCCCTTGGCTCCGCTTGGGGAGAGACGTGCGATGAACCAGGCCCGAGGGGCTTAGATGGGTGGCGTGCGCCTGGGCGTGACCCAGGCGTAGCCCCTGTGTCCAGCCCCCTCGCGCGGCACTCCCGAGGGAAGGCGTTACGACGAGGCCGGACACTGAGCTCTGGGCTCCTTGAGGTTGATGCAGCTGGGGGCCACCCTCAGTTGTTTATCACAAGCGCGGAGCATAGCGCTTCCGTATGTGTACGGGCATAGCCGCTCCTCGGCAGTGTCGTCAGCCAGCATGGAGCATGGTGCTTCCACTAGTGCGTGGGAGGGGGCTCCCCTCCGGAAGGAGCCCCCGGGGCGTGTATAGCCCCGCCCTGACACGTGGCTGGCATGGTAAAGCTTCGCCAATGAAGTTGGCAATGTTGGCAATGTTCTACTTCGCCGGGGATGTCAACTCCGCCAAGGATGCGCTCGAGCCTGGCCACCACATCATCGGGATCGAGGTTGACACAGCCGCCACAGGCAATGATGAAGCTGCAGGCTTCCCTCTGCCCATTCCTTGTGGGGCATCAGGCTCCCGATGAGCACTGGTGATGGCGGCTCTTCCGTTGGGTCGTCGATCATGCCACCGAGCAGCTATGGATATTTTGCATGGTGGATGGCAAACTGCGCATCACACCTCCTCTGCAATATGTTGATTGTGCGCCCAAGGACTGTCACGACGATATCGCTGCCGATGGGCCATGGTGCCTGCACCGGCCGATGAAGCACTTGCTCCACGACCCGCTCTAGCTCGTTCTCCTCGCCGAATATGTAACGTAGGTAGGCATCGACATCGAAGCTTTGGTCGTTGCCTGGCATGCTTGGAATAACTAATGGTAGATGGGTGAGGATTAGATCTGCGCAGAGTGTCGCGACGGTGTGTTGCCGCCTGGGTTATATGCAGCAAGCCATTAGCTGGTGGCGGGAGACTGATGAGGGAAGAGGCGTGGATTTTACAATTCACCCATGTGGAGTGCGGGAAGCATTCGCTGGAGCGCGGGAAGACTAAGTGGAGCACACACACAACCCGAATTCCGTATCCGGTGCCACATGTTATTTATCACACAAGTGTTAACATAAGGAAACGTATGTGTAA
This sequence comes from Triticum dicoccoides, assembly GCF_002162155.2. NCBI lineage: Eukaryota > Viridiplantae > Streptophyta > Magnoliopsida > Poales > Poaceae > Triticum > Triticum dicoccoides. Next base: position 283,125,004 of record NC_041393.1, on the reverse strand, counting down.
CTTACTTATCATAGCACACGAGTACTCGCAGAGGCATCGTGTGCGATACTCCTAGCAACCGCAAGCAACTAGTTTGATTTTTCAAAGTTTTTTCTACACACAGAATCGCACATGAACTAACTATATTAACTACCTATGTTCTAATTTCTCATCGCAAATAGTTCATCTGAGTCGGCTGTTTGCCACATATCACACAAATCTTGCTAAGTTGAACCGTTTCTGTTGTGTTCCCTAATTGAAAACAGTTTGTCCGAGTGAACCATATGCTGTATATCACACACACCTTGATCTGGCTAACCGTTTCTGCGGCACTCCCTACTAGCAAACAGTTCATCGGAGCGAACAATATGCCGTATATCGCACACACATTGATATGGCTTCCCTTTTCTAGTATTACGCCTCATCGCAAACAGTTCGAATGAATTAACCATTTGCCCTGCATTGCACACGCAACTAAAATCTGAACGGTGTTTGATAGCTCCGCCATCGCAAAAGTTTTGCACCTTTTTTGATGGTTTTTTTACATCCCCGTTTGCGATTAATGCATCACACACAGTTTCATCAAACGGTATCTGATCATACTGTCGCGTTAGCAGCATCCTACAATAGTGTCAAGCAGCTAAGCTTGGGGACACCCCGGATGGCACACCCTCTTTCGTCTTCGAAACTATTGGTATATCTCACTCGGAGCTATATTTTAATCCTTCGCACTATATGTGCTATTCTTGGAGCGTCTTTTTGTTTTATTTTCTATTTGATATAATCTTTAGATCTGAAAATTTTAATTTGGAGAGAGTTTATACACAACTACTTATTTACTTAACTACCCTTTGTTCTTTACTCGTATCTTTTGAAGTAGTTTATTATTTACTATTGTGCTTCACTTATATCTTTAGAGTAATACATTTATGAACAAATTGAATATCATGTGCTTTATTTATTATATGTGTATTGAGAAGTAAACATGCATCCTTTGTTTAATCCATTAAACTAGAAGTGTACGATAATGCATATTTTTAATCAGGTAAGGAGGCTTATGTGTGATAGAGCGTGTCATATCACGGGGTTTGGATGCACCGCGAAGTTTGCACCACATCTCGAGGTGATCAAGGGCAATGCACTGTACTGGAGAGGCAAGCAAATGGTGGAAAGGTGAGAGCATGTATAATCCATGGACTCACATTAGTCATAATGAACTCACATAATTATTGCAAAAGTTTATTAGCCATTGAAGCAAAGTACTATTGCGCATGTTCCTAGGGGGGAGGTTGGTAGGAGTTAACCATCGCGCACCCCTGACCTTCACAAAAACAAAGACACTTAATAATAAATCATGCTCCAACTTCTTAGCATAACAAGAGACCATATGTGCATGATTCGGGAATCATAAACCTTAACACCAACATTCTTACTAAACCACAATCATTCACAAGTACCTCCCACATATTACCATCTTTATGCCGCAGAACTATTGCAAGGAATCAATTTTATCATATTCAATGATCTACATGAAAGTTATTAATATATCCCTCTTGAATACCTATCATATCAGGACCAATTTCATAACTTGTGCAAATTGCCATTACTATTTATCAAACTCTCAAAATAATATAAGTGAAGCATGAGAGTGCAACTATTTCTTCAAAATATAACCACCACCATGCTTTAAAAGATATAAGTGAAGTACTAGAGCAACTGCCTAGTTCAAAAGAAATAAATGAAGGATATAGAGTATTCTAACAGATCATGAATAATGTGTGTCCCTCTCAAAAATGTGTGTTCAACAAAGGTGATTGTGTAAAACTAAAAAAGCAAACAAATCAAAGGCTCATATACTACATGACGTTCCAAGTAGAACTCATATCATCTGATGAATAGAAATATAGTGCAAAGTAATTTATTGATGGTTGGTAGCAGAAAGAGGAGATGCCATCCGGGGCATACCCAAGCTTAGAGTCTTGGGTATCCTTTAATATTACCTTGGGGTGCCTTTGGTATCCCCAAGCTTAGGGCCTTGCCACTCCTTCTTCCTTCATCCACCGTGATCTCACTCAAAACTTGAAAACTTCAGCACACAAAACTCAACAAAAAACTCATGAGATCCGTTAGTATAACAAGGAAATCATAATATTTAGGTACTTCACCATGACTTATACCCCCCCC
>NC_041393.1:283094282-283122450 GCF_002162155.2 Triticum dicoccoides | reverse complement strand
TACAATCCATAGATTCATTCAAACAAGGAAACAATGCAACGAAAACAGAATCAGTCAAAAATAGAACAGACTGTAATGATTTGGCTAAGAGCAATACTTTTGTAACTCTGAAAATTCTCAAAACTTAGGACAAAGTGGGAAATTTGTATATCAATTATGTGTAAAATTTTTAGAAATTTATCACTTTCCAGTGAATCTTAACAGTTTTGCTACTTGGCTTAGAAGTTTTCGTTTTCTCACAGAATCAAATCAACTATCAACCAAATCATCCAAAAGGCTTTACTTGGCACAAACACTAATTTAAACACAAATACACAACCATAACAGTAGCATAAGTGTCTGCACACCAAAAAACATATAAGAAACAAGAAAAATAAAGATAACTATTGGGTTGCCTCCCAATAAGCGCTATTGTTTTACGCCCCTAGCTAGACGTAATGCATAGTTTCAAGTGTTGTCATCTTTCATTCCCAAATTCTTTTTAATTTAATCTTCCAAAACTTTTCTTAACAAATATCTCTTCTCATACTCTTCCTTCCTAGTGGGAGAGCTTAAACTATTGAAAGGACTTTGTTTGGAAATTTTAACATTCATTACTTCAAATTCCGAATCATCACCATAAACATCTTCAAATAAAACATGTATTTCATCATCAATAGGTTCCCTAGAAATCTCTTCAAACCACCCGTTACTAAATCTTTCATCAATCCCCTTAGTAATCCGTTCCAACTTATCAAAAGTACGGTGATACAAAGTTTTAGTAACTTTGCCATAAGGCACTCTCCTCCTAAGATTTTCACTATAAGCAAAATAATCATTAGATACCAAACTACGTATAGTATCTTTATCATGGAGAATTTCTTCTATTGGAGGATCCTCAAATTTTGTCCTATAGTAAGCAAGGATTTCTCTAGCTTCTCAGATTATATAGTTGAATTCACGCATAAGGATAATAGTAGCATTGTTTTTAATTTTGGGAGCATGAATGTTGGAAACCTCATAAAATATCTTTTGTAGTGTCGGATGCATATTTAAAAACATTCTTTCTGACTTAACCAGAAGCATAACAATAACATTAACAAATCAATTTGTTTTATCAAGAATTCATCCTCTAATGGGTATGACCCCCGTGCACTCAAAGAATTCCTGAATAATATTCTTCCCAATAATATTCCCACTCCCCACATGATAGATTTTAGTTTTAAAATTGGTGGGAGCTTTATTTTTTGGAGGATCGTGATCAAGAACACAAGATTCAATTTTTTCTTTAAGAGTTTCACTAATCCAGTAGGAGAACCATGCAAGACCTCGTGAATATCACCTACACACAAAATCACAAATACTTGCACCCAACACAAACAAGGGGTTGTCAAGCCCATGGCGGTTAATTGCAAGGATCAAATCTCGTAGTGATAGATGGATAAACAAAAACATAAAATAAAATAATGGTATATAAATTGTAGCAAGGTATTTTTGGATTTTATTATATGATAATGATAGACCCAGGGGCCATAGTTTTCACTAGAGGCTTCCCTCTTGAACATAGCATACAGTGGGTAAGCAAATTACTGTTGGGTAATTGATAGAAAAGCACATAGTTATGACGATATTCAAGGAAGTCATCATGTATATAGGCATCATGTCCAAGACAAGTAGACTAACTCCTTCCTGCATCTACTACTATTACTCCACATATCAACCTCTATCCAGCATGCATCTAGAGTATTAAGTTCATAAAGAATGGAGGAACGCCTTAAGGAAGATGATATGATGTAGACAATTAAACCCAATTAATATGAATAAAACCCATCCTTTTATCCATAATGACAATGATACAAAAATGTGCCATGTCCATTTATGTCACTGGGATTGAGCAACAAGATCAAACCCATCACAAAGCACCTCTCCCATTGCAAGATAAATCAATCTAGTTGGCCAAACAAAATGGATAGATCATAGAGAAATACAAAGCTATAATAATCATGCATAAAAGAGTTTAGAGAAGACTCAAATAATATTCATGAATAATCTAATCATAAACCAACAATTCATCGAATCACAACAAACACACTGCAAAAAAAAGGATTACATCGAATAGATCTCCAGGGACATCAAGGAGAACATTACACTGAGAATCAAAGAGAGAGAAGACGCCATCTAGCTACTAGCTATGTGCCCATAGGTGTGTGGTAAAGTACTCACATATCGTCGGAAGGGCAGCAATGTTGATGTAGAGGCCCTCTATGATCGATTCCTCCTCCAGCGGCATACTGGAAAAGGCCTCCAGATGGGATCTCCGAAGAATAGAAACTTGCCATGGCGGAAAAAGTATTTTGGATGGCTCCCTGATGTATTGGGAATATTTGGGAGTCTATAGAGTTGGAATTAGGTCAAGAGGTGCCACGAGGAGCCCAAAAGACTTGGGGACGCCCCCCTGGGGCGCTCCTGGCAGGCTGTCGCTCCCTGGTGACTCTCAAGGTCTTCTCCCGAAGATTCTAGGGTCCCTTCTGGTCCAGAAAAATCGTCAGAAACCTCATAGTGTTTGGACTCCGTTTGGTATAGATTTTCTAAAAAGCCAAAGACAAGCAAAAATATAGCTACTGGCACTGGGCACTAGGTTAATAGGCTTATATAATTGCATAATAAACATCCAAGATTGATACTATAATAGCATGGAACAATCAAAAATTAAAGATACATTGCAGACGTATATGGTCGCACCACGTGTCCATGTGGGCCCCCGGGGCACCATTTGGCGTAATTCCAACGCAACAAATTCCTAAATACTAAAGCCATTGTCGTAGCCTTAGAACAATTTTTTCGCTTCTGCAAGTTCCTGTTTCATGATGATCCCATATGGAGGCCTTTTCCGGCACTCTACAGGAGGGGGAATCCATTCATGGAGACATCTCCATCAACCTTGTTGCCTCCATGGTGATGTGTGAGTAGTTCATCCTTGGGGATGAGGGTATTTACTAGTAGCTATGTGTTCAATATGTCTCTCCCATGTTCTTGATGGATTCAATCTTGATTATATCATGAGCTTGATTAATAAAGTTGGATATTATGATGTTCATCTACATATATACTTTTTGTGGTGAATTGAGTCTTTCTCTTTGAAATTTCTTTATGTTGGATTGAATACTTTGGATTTGAGATTATTAGATGCATGTCTAGTAATTAACTTATGGATAACTATGGTGACATTGGGGTACTCTAAGCATAATGGTTGAATGATAGTATCATATGGTGTTGTCATAGTATAATCTCTTGGACTATCTATGACACTTTGGCGGTGGTTCAATATATTGATTGGAAAGACAACCTTGAGGTGGTTTTCTACCTACACGATTTCAACCTGCTTTCTTCGATAGAATAGAAACTTTGGAGTGATTATTTTCTGCACTTTTAGGAATTATTACGAGGCTCAATTATGTTAATGAAGTTGAGAGCTGGAACTGGCAGAAGTTTGAACCCTAGGCCTTGTTTCAAAGCATTAAGACACCATTTTACTCGCTTTTCTTACTTGCTACCTTGCTATTTTTAATTATTCAGATTACCAAAAACTACTTCTACCATCTAAGTTACACTTGTAGCACCACATCTTCACCGACCTAGTGCACCTTGATGACCCACACGTATAGGGGATAAATTGTAGCTCTTTTCTATAAGTAAGAGTGTCGAACCCAACGAGGAGCAGAACGAAATGACAAGTGATTTTCAGCAAGGTAATGTCTGCAAGTGCTGAAATTGTAAGTAACAGAGTAGTTTGATAGCAAGATATATTTGTAATGAGCAAGTAACGATAATATAACAAAAGTGCAGAAAGGTATCCCAATCCTTTTGAGGCAAAGGACAGGCCAAAATGGTCTCTTATGATAAGCAAAGCGTTCTTGAGGGTACACGGGAATTCCATCTAGTCACTTCCATCATGTTGGTTCGGTTTGTTTTCGCTACTTTGATAATTTGATATGTGGTTGGATCCGTGCTTAGGTGCTGTTCTTACTTGAAAAAACCTCCTACTTATGATTAACCCTCCCGCAAGCATCCGCAACTACAAGAAAAGTATTAAGAATAAATTCTAACCATAGCATTAAACTTTCAGATCCAATCAGTCCCTTACGGAATAACGCATAAACTAGGGTTTAAGCTTCTGTCACTCTCACAGCCCATCATCTAAATACTACTCCATAATGCATTCCCTTAGGCCCAAATATGGTGAAGTGTTATGTAGTCGACGTTCACATGACACCACTAAGGGAATCACAACATACATACTATCAAACTATCGAACACATATCAAATTCACATGATTACTTGCAACATGATTTCTCCCGTGAGCTCAGGAACAAAAGTAACTACTCACAAATGATAATCATGCTCAAGATCAGAGGGGTATTAAATAGCGTATTGGATCTGAACATATAATCTTCCACCAAATGAACTATATAGTAATCAACTACAAGATGTAATCAACACTACTAATCACCCACAACACTAACAAAAAAGACAGATCCGTTTGGGCCGAACGAATTTTGTTCTGTCATGCTTATGACACTTCTATGACAATAATTGTGACAAAACCCTGTATCATCATAGATGTGGTGGGCTCCTACTTCTATGACAAAAAATCATGACAGCAAATGGGATTTTCGTCCTGGGCGGGCCGGAGACGCAACTGCATGACATTCTTTGGGTCGTCCATGACGGAAAAAACCGTGGTAGAAGCAAGGGCAAGGAAAATATCGTGGAGTTTGTTACGGTGTGTGGTCGGGGCCCGAGCGATGCGCGTTTCTCTCGTACATGTACGTGTGTGGGTGCGAGGTGTTGGGCTCTAACTTAACCTGAGTGAGGCATTCGCCTACTGAACCCGAGCGATTGCACTCCAGGCTACACGTTACTAAACCCGAGCGCTCGATCGATGGCTGTTAACTCAACCTGATCGAGCGATTCCTTCGCTACTGCTGCTAACTGAAGCCGATCAAACCCTGCTGCCTCCTTCCCTTGATGAAAAGTGAGCATTGTGGGGGGGATGTTGGATGAATAGTTCCTGGTGGGGGGGTTGGATAAATAGGACCCGGGGTAGTAGAGGCTGTTATCGTTGGATGAGCAGGAGCCCGATCGAGCCGGTTGGGTGGTGGATGAACAGGACCTCGTGGAGGGCTGGATGAACAGGACGACCCCATGGAGGGCTGGTTGAACAATAGCCGGTGGAGGGCTAGATGAACAGTAGCCCGTGAAGGGTGGTTGAACAGGACTCTGTGGAGAGGGCTGGTTGAACAGTAGCCGGTGGAGGAGCGGTGGAGGCTGGATGAACAGGAGCCCATGGATGAACAGGAGCATGTGGAGGCTAGAGGAGGTCGACAGTGTATGAACAGTACCCTGTGGAGGCTGCAGGAGATGAACAATAGCCCGTGGAGTCCTGTTTTGTGGTACCCCACACCCCTCCCGATGAATATGGCCCCCGTCTCGATTGTAGCGCTCCAACACAAGTCCGATTCCTCCGTTTTCTGGTACCCCACACCCCTCCCGATCAACAAGACCCCGTTTTGACCATAGGAAGTCCAAGAGAAGTATGTTTCCTCCATTTTGCGGTACGCCAGACCCCTCCCGATGAATATGACCCCGTTTCGACCGTGGCCGTTCGAACACAAGGCAGTTTCCTCTGTTCTGCGGTACGCCAGGCCTCGTTTCAATCGGTTGTTCCGTCCCAGCTGGTTTTCTCCTGATGAACACGACGTATTCTGTTTCCTCCCGATGAACATGACGCATTCTGTTACCTCCTGATACGTCTCCAACGTATCTATAATTTATGAAGCATTCATGCTATTTTATTATTTGTTTTGAATGTTTACGGGCCTTATTATACACTTTTATATTACGTTTGGGACTAACCTATTAACCGGAGGCCCAGCCCATATTGATGTTTTATTGCCTATTTCAGTATTTCGAAGAAACAGAATATCAAATGGAGTCCAAAAGGAATGAAACCTTCGGGAGCATGATTTTTGGAACGAACGTGATCCAGCAAACTTGGAGTTGAAGTAAAGGAAGCTTCGAGGTGGCCACGAAGTTGGCGGGCGCCCCCCTACTGGGCGCGCCCCCTGTCTTGTGGGCCCCTCGAGGCTCCCTCGACCGACTTCTTTCGCCTATATATTCCCATATACCCTAAAAACATCGGAGACAACAATAGATCGGGAGTTCCGCCACCGCAAGCCTCTGTAGCCAATAAAAAACTCTCGAGAGCCCATTCCGGCACCCTGCCGGAGGGGTAATCCATCACCGGTGGCCATCTTCATCACCCCGGCGCTCTCCATGACGAGGAGGGAGTAGTTCACCCTCGGGGCTGAGGGTATGTACCAGTAGCTATGTGTTTGATCTCTCTCTCTCTCGTGTTCTTGACTTCACACGATCTTGATGTATCGCGAGCTTTGCTATTATAGTTGGATCTTATGATGTTTCTCCCCCTCTACTCTCTTGTAATGGATTGAGTTTTCCCTTTGAAGTTATCTTATCGGATTGAGTCTTTAAGGATTTGAGAACACTTGATGTATGTCTTGCCGTGCATATCTATGGTGACAATGGGATATTCACGTGATCAACTTGATGTATGTTTTGGTGATCAACTTGCGGGTTCACCTTGTGAACTTATGCATATGGGTTGGCACACATTTTCATCTTGACTCTCCGATAGGAACTTTGGGGCACTCTTTGAAGTTCTTTGTGTTGGTTGAATAGATGAATCTGAGATTGTGTGATGCATATCGTATAATCATACCCACGGATACTTGAGGTGACAATGGAGTATCTACGTGACATTAGGGTTTTGGTTGATTTGTGTCTTAAGGTGTTATTCTAGTACGAACTCTATGATAGATTGAATGGAAAAATAGCTTCGTGCTATTTTACTACGGACTCTTGAATAGATCGATCAGAAAGGATAACTTTGAGGTGGTTTCATAACCTACAATAATCTTTGCGTTTGTTCTCCGCTATTAGTGACTCTTTGTTGCATGTTGAGGGATAGCTATATGATCCAGTTATGTTATTATTTTTGAGAGAACTTGCACTAGTGAAAGTATGAACCCTAGGCCTTGTTTCTAGCATTGCAATACCGTCTGCGCTCACTTTTATCATTAGTTACCTTGCTGTTTTTATATTTTCAGATTACAAAAACCTATATCTATCATCTGTATTGCACTTGTATCACCATCTCTTCGCCAAACTAGTGCACCTATACAATTTACCATTGTATTGGATGTGTTGGGGACACAAGAGACTCTTTGTTATTTGGTTGCAGGTTTTTTTGAGAGAGACCATCTTCATCCTACGCCTCCCACGGATTGATAAACCTTAAGTCATCCACTTGAGGGAAATTTGCTACTGTCCTACAAACCTTTGCACTTGGAGGCCCAACAACATCTACAAGAAGAAGGTTGCATAGTAGACATCAAGCTTGTTTCTGGCGTTGTTCCCGGGGAGGTGAGTGCTTGAAGGTATATCTTTAGATCTTGAAATCAAATCTTTTTGCTTCTTGTTTTATCACTAGTTTAGTCTATAAAAGAAAACTACAAAAAATGGATTTGAGTTTGCCTCATACGCTTCATCTTTTTAATATCTTTCGTGAGTATGGCGGAAAGGAAAATTGTGCTCAATTGCTAGAAGAAGAATGCATAAAAATGTTTGATACTAAATCTTCGAATGATGAGCATGATTGCAATGTTGTTAGTATGAAATACTTGAATATCCATAGTACTAAGGATAATTGCACTAGTCATGATGAAAATATGTTTTATAAGCGTGTCGATTTTTGTGGAGAGCATTGGGTTTGCATGGACACACCAAATAGAGAAGATAGATATTGCAAGAGGCAGAAGCGTTTAGAAACTAAATTGTTGCAAGAAAGGCTAGATGTATGTTTTGATAGATTCAATATTTTTCGTGCTCCTTGTGAACTTTGCAATTAACGTGGTCATTTAAATCTCCAATGCAAACTGTTTCATGATCGAATCGTTTCCAAAAATTGTGATAACTTGATTACCCTTGAGCATCATAAAGAGCTTAGTCTTCTTTTGGGGTATGAAGAAATTAAATGAATAACTGAGGGAATTCCAAAATTTAATATTGATAGATTTCTTGATTTTGATCTAGAGAAGATTTATATGTATTGTGCGGTGAATAGCATTGAAAATGCTTATATTGCCAATTACATAAAGAAAAGAAAGCAAATAGAATATGAAGATAATACTAATGGAAGGGAGTAGACTTCCCAATATCCTCCTGTTATTTCTTATGATGAATCAGGTAATGAGAAGGAGCTTTCTATTCAACCAATCTCATCAACAAGGAGCTCAAAAAGGAGGGATGAACCCACACATAGTGTGAAGAAAAAAAACAAAAGAAGGATAAACAAAGTTAAAAAGGTATCCCTCCCAAATGATGTTGCTCCTACTACTCATTGTGATGATGATAATTGCTATACTATTGGTGCTATCCATACTATTAATGATGAGAGTGATTATGCTTATGATATGAAAGGGCCCAAGCTTGGGGAAGCTATGTTTGATGAGGATGACATATTTGAGAATATATTTGCTGCAATTAATGCTTGTCCCAATCTTGGGGATGCTATGTTTAATGAAGATGATATTTTTAGCATCCCAAGTTTTGATATGCAAAGTTGTTATGATGATAGCATGCCTCTTACCTTTGATGATTATATTGATGAAAGTGGGTTTGGAAGAGTGTCAACTTTAGGAAGTAGTTATCCCACTATTTTGGAGGATTTTGAATCTTATTGTGATGAATATGAAAGTGGATTTGGAAGAGTGTCAACTTTATTTAGTGATGATTCCACTATCTTGGAAGAGGTTTCAATCGATTATGATGAGAATGAAGTTCCTACTTATGATGATTATTGTGATGAAAATTATGCTATAAAAAGAAGTGGTGATTAGATTTATAAAACTTGTCATGATTATGATTACCCTTTTTTTGAACATTACTCTTTTAATGTGGAAACAATTTATAGTATTCGAGTCTCTTATGATACTCCCACTATTCTGAATGAGAAGAATTTTGCTTATGTGGAGGGTAGTAAATTTTCTATGCAAGTAGATCATGAAAACAATGCTTTAGGTGCTGGTTATATTGTTGAATTCATTCATGATGCTACTGAAAATTATTATGAGGGAGGAACATATGCTTGTAGGAATTGCAATAACGTCAAGTTTCCTCTCTATGTGTTGAAAATCTTGAAGCTATGCTTGTTTTGCCTTCCTATGCTAGTTGATTATTGTGCCCATAAGTTGTTTGCTCACAAAATCCCTATGCATCGGATGGGTTAGGCTTAAATGTGTTAGTAATATTCTTCATGATGCTCTCTTTATGTTTCAATTCTTATCTTTTATCTGAGCATCATTGTCATCATCATGCCTAGCTAGAAAGGCATTAAACAAAAGCGCTTGTTGGGAGAAAACCTAATACTTATCCTTACTGTTTTTGTGTGTTCACATTATTATGCTACTGTAGTAATCATATTTTATAGCTTTTGTTTCAATAAAGTGCCAAGTAAGACCTTTAGGATAACTTACGGTGATAGTTGTGTTGATCCTGCTGAAAATCAGAAAGTTTTGCACCCAGTAATTTAGTTTTGATAATTCACAGAAACGTGATTCTGATCTGATTATTTTTGCTCTCAATTTGTACACAAATTTCTTAGGACTTCCTAATTTGGTAGTATTTTTGGAGTTCCATAAGTATACGTTTGATACAGATTACTACAGACTGTTTTGTTTTTGACAGATTCTGTTTTCATTGTGTTGTTTGCTTATTTTGATGAATCTATGAGTAGTATTGGAGGGTATGAACCATAGATAAGTTGTAGTATAGTAGATATTACACCTATATGAATTTAGAATGAGTTCATTATAGTACCTAAGTGGTGGTTTTATTTTCTTATACTAACGGAGCTTACGAGTTTTCTGTTGAGTTTTGTGTTGTGAAGTTTTCAAGTTTTGGGTAAAGATTCAATGGACTATGGAATAAGGAGTGGAAAGAGACTAAGCTTGGGGATTCACAAGGAACCCAAAGGTAGTATTCAAGTACAACCAAGAGCCTAAGCTTGGGGATGCCCCGGATGACATCCCCTCTTCCGTCTTCGTCCATCGGTAACTTTACATGGAGCTATATTTTTATTCACCACATGATATGGGTTTTGCTTGGAGTGTCATTTTATCTTGTTAGTATTTGCTTGCTGTTATTTAGAATAATGTTTTGCATATTTATTTTCAATAAAAATGTCAAGGATAGCCTTTGCCATGCTTATTTTGCTAGTATACATGTTGTTGTTTAAAAAACAGAAAGTTTACTGTTGTTGCAAAAAATTCCTAGAGAAGTCAGAGAATGGTATAATGTTGAAACTTTTTGCATATTGAGCTCTGGTAAATCTTCTACAGCTTACTATTTTTATCATAATTTTAGGAGTTAGGGAAGTATGACGAATCTTGCATTCCTTACAGACTATACTGTTTTGGCAGATTGCTGTTATGGTTGCATTGTTTGCATATGTTTGCTTTTTTAATGATTCTATTTGAGGATAGGAGTATTAAATATGCAGAGGCATTTAGTATGCAATGTTGAATAATAATTTTAGTGATTTGTTACAGTAGAAAATGATAAGGTTTTGCATTGGTTTATATTAACCTATCTCACGAGTTCTTGTTGAGTTTGTTGTGGATGAAGCTTTTGATAAAAAGAGAAACCATGATATGAGAGGTATTAAGGAGACACAAAAGTTCAAGCTTGGTGATGCCCAAGGCACCCCAAGATAATATTTCAAGAAGTCTCAATCATGTAAGTTTGGGGATGCCTCGTTAGGCATCCCACCTTTCTTCTTCAACAACTATCGGTTAGTATCGGTTGAACCTAAGTTTTTGCTTCTTCACATGAGTTGTGCTATCCTTGCAATGCCATTTTATTTTGATTTTCTTGCTGTTTGAATAAAATACCAAGATCTGAAATTCTTAAATGATAGAGAGTCTTCACATAGTTACATAATTATTTAGCTACCCATTGATGTTCACTTATATCTTGTTGGAGTAGTTTGTCATTTACTCATGTGCTTCACTTATATCCTATGAGTAAATTGTTGAATGAGTTGAATGTCATATGAAATTATATATGTCTCATTTGCTTATCCCATGGGGAGTAATGAATTCACATCTAAGAAGTAGAGGTTGTAAATTTATTGAAGGTTAGCAAGCATTGTATTGGTCATTTGATCAATTCATGAAAGAATATTGAAGGAAGAGAGATTTCACATATAAATATACTATCCTAGACATATTGTATAATTGTGAGCACTCATTAAGTATGACATGCTAAAGAGTTGATGTTGGACAAGGAAGACAACGTAATGGGTTATGTTTTCTCACATCTCAGTTAAAGTATATTGTCATGGATCATTCAAACATGTTGAGCTTGCCTTTCCCCCTAATGCTGCCCAAAATTCCTTGCACCAAGTAGAGATACTACTTGTGCTTCCAAATATTCTTAAACCCAGTTTTTTCCATGAGAGTCCACCATACCTACCTATGGATTGAGTAAGATCCTTCAAGTAAGTTGTCATGTTGCAACCAATAAAAATTGCTCTCTAAATATGTATGACTTATTAGTGCGAAGAAAATAAGCTTTATACGATCGTGTGATATGGAAGTAATAAAAGCGACGGACTGCATAATAAAGGTTCATATCACAAGTGGCAATATAAAGTGACGTTATTTTGCATTAAGATTTTGTGCATCCAACCCTAAAATCACATGACAACCTCTGCATCCCTCTGCGAAGGGCCTATCTTTTACCTTATATCTTTTACTTTATGCAAGAGTCAAGGTGATCTTCACCTTTCCCTTTTTCATTTTATCCTCTAGCAAGCACCTCGTGTTGGAAAGATCCTGATATATATATCCAATTGGATGTAAGTTAACATGAATTATTATTGTTGACATCACCCAAAGGTGAATACGTTGGGAGGCGAAATTATAAACCCCTATCTTTCTCAGTGTCCGATTAAAACTCCATAACCATACGTATTGCGTGAGTGTTAGCAATTGTAGAAGACTATATGATAGTTGAGTATGTGGAGTTTGCTAAATCAAAGCTCTGACATAGGCCCTTCCTGAAAATAAGATGAATTGCAATTGCTTGATGACTAAGAATGAAGTTTGCTAGTTTTCAAGAAAGTTTATGGTCTATACTTTAACATGTGAATTGCTTGTTACTTGTTCGTGAGAAGTTTTATAAGATGAAATACTATTATGACATATAATCATGCTAGAAAAGGTGATTGAAATTATCATTGATCAAACTTGTGCACCTGCTAGCATTCGCACTTCATAAATTCTTTCTTTTATCATTTACCTACTCGAGGACGAGCATGAATTAAGCTTGAAGATGCTGATACGTCTCCAACGTATCTATAATTTATGAAGCATTATTGCTATTTTATTATCTGTTTTGAATGTTTAGGGCTTTATTATACACTTTTATATTACTTTTGGGACTAACCTATTAATCGGAAGCCCAGCCCATATTGCTGTTTTATTGCCTATTTCAGTATTTTGAAGAAAAGGAATATCAAATGTAGTCCAAACGGGGGTGTAAAGGAAGCTTCGAGGTGGCCACGAGGGTGCCCCCCCCTACTGGGCGTACCCCCTGTCTCATGGGCCCCTCGAGGCTCCCCCGACCGACTTCTTTCGCCTATATATTCCCATATACCCTAAAAACATTGGAGACAACAATAGATCGGGAGTTCCGCCGCCGCAAGCCTCTGTAGCCACCAAAAACCTCTCGGGAGCCCGTTCCGGCACCCTGCCGGAGGGGGAATCCATCACCGGTGGCCATCTTCATCATCCCGACGCTCTCCATGACGAGGAGGGAGTAGTTCACCCTCGGCGCTGAGGGTATGTACCAGTAGCAATGTGTTTGATCTCTCTCTCTCTCGTGTTCTTGACTTTGCATGATCTTGATGTATCGTGAGCTTTGCTATTATAGTTGGATCTTATGATGTTTCTCCCCCTCTACTCTCTTGTAATGGATTGACTTTTCCCTTTGAAGTTATCTTATCAGATTGAGTCTTTAAGGATTTGAGAACACTTGATGAATGTCTTATCGTGCTTATATGTGGTGACAATGGTATATTCACATGAACTACTTGATGTATGTTTTGGTGATCAACTTGCGGGTCCACCTTGTGAACTTATGCATAGGGGTTGGCACACATTTTCGTCTTGACTCTCCGGTAGAAACTTTGGGGAACTCTTTAAAGTTCTTTGTGTTGGTTGAATAGATGAATCTGAGATTGTGTGATGCATATCGTATAATCATACCCACGGATACTTGACGTGACAATGGAGTATCTAGGTGACATTAGGGTTTTGGTTGATTTGTGTCTTAAGGTGTTATTCTGGTACGAACTCTATGATAGATTGAATGGAAAGAATAGCTTCGTGTTATTTTACTACACACTCTTGAATAGATCGATCAGAAAGGATAACTTTGAGGTGGTTTCATACCCTACAATAATCTCTTAGTTTGTTCTCCGCTATTAGTGACTTTGGAGTCACTCTTTGTTGCATGTTGAGGGATAGCTATATGATCCAGTTATGTTATTATTGTTGAGAGAACTTGCACTAGTGAAAGTATGAACCCTAGGCCTTGTTTCCTAGCATTGCAATACCATTTGTGCTCACTTTTATCATTAGTTACCTTGCTGTTCTTATATTTTCAGATTACAAAAACCTATATGTATCATCCATATTGCACTTGTATCACCATCTCTCGCCGAACTAGTGCACCTATAAAATTTACCATTGTATTGGGTGTGTTGGGGACACAAGAGACTCTTTGTTATTTGGTTGCAGGGTTGTTTGAGAGAGACCATATTCATCCTATGCCTCCCACGGATTGATAAACCTTAGGTCGTCCACTTGAGGGAAATTTGCTAGTGTCCTACAAACCTCTGCACTTGGAGGCGCAACAACGTCTACAAGAAGAACGTTGCATAGTAGACATCACCTCCCCATGAACACCACGACGATGCAGTTTCTTCGTTCGGACCCAGCCATGTACATGAGCCCTGGCCATACGTATGTGCGAGTAGGTGTTCGAGACCCCGCCCATATGTACGTATGTGACCGTATTTACTTTCTTGCACCCTGCCTACTGTACGTACATGTACACGATATTAACGGGACTGCATGACATGCTACATGTGCCCCTCTACTACGACACGTGCCCTTCCTTACATGGCCACAGTTCATCGCTGCAGCCTGCAGACAGACCGATCGACCAGTATGTATGTACACATCGCGACCAGAATGACAACGCTATGTACGCTTCGACTAGGTGGGTCCCGACTGTCAGGCACTTCCTTGCGTGTGAAGATGTAGCTGGTGGGTCCCAGCAGTCAGGGGGCGAATCAATTTTTCACGAAATATGGTGGCCCGCCATGGGTCCCTGCTGTCAGGTGGAGGAACCATTATTTTCAGCGTAATAAGGAGGCACTTCCTTGCTGCGGCCGTAGACCCAGTTGTCAGCCTTTCCACGTACAGTACTCTTTCGATGGAAGTCATTCCTTGACCACGTTGACCACGCCATGCCGAGAGCACCAGGGCGGTGAATGATGGCGAGGCATAGGAAGGGGACGAAGCGGAGCTGGGGAAGACACGGTAGTGGAAGCCCACACAGAGAGGAGTATGAGGGTTCACTGGTTCAACTGCGGTGTGAGGCTGCCGTCGCCGCAGAATAACAAGTGGTGTGGGTGAGTTGATGGCCAGGCAAGTGGTGGGAGGAGGAAGCAGGCAGTCTCACCGGCGCTTGTTTGAGCGGCTGGAGCAGGAAGAGCAGAGATTGAAGAAGCACGACGGCCATTGGATGGACATCCAACAGTCACTCCTCTCATGTGTTGACTAAGTTGACACTGCGTTGCGTGTGCGTCAACTAAAAAGAATAAGAAGAAGAAGAAGAAGAAGAAGAATAATAATAATAATAATAATAATAATAATAATAATAATAATAATAATAAGAAGAAGAAGAAGAAGAAGAAGAAGAAGAAGAAGAAGGAGAAGAAGAAGAAGAAGAAGAAGAAGAAGAAGAAGAAGAAGAAGAAGAAGAAGAAGAAGAAGTATCTATACCTCACGAGCTTGTTGTGGGAGGAGATGTTGGTGAAGCTCTCTGGATGATCGAGGTCATCCTCAGAGAATGCCTTGGCCTTCTTGAACGGGGTCATATGGGGCATGGCATAGAGGTCGTATAGCGGTGTCACTTCCTTCTTGTTGTGTTTCGCCTAAAAGAGAGGAACAACATATTAGTTAAGGGCTTAAGCTAGCATGAAGAATGAAACTGCATGAATCATTAAGGGCTGAAACTATTGGCAGATCATGTCTCCTAGCCATCAGCATGGCCACTAGTCTCCGGAGTCGCCTGGGATGAAGACTCTAGGACTAGAGTCTTGTGGGATGAAGACTCTAGGGCCGGAGTCTCGTGGGACAAAGGCTCGGTGACACAAGGCTCGTCAGCCCAAGGCTCATGGACCGGAGTCCAAGATGGGTCCAAGTATGACGGGTCCATCTGAGACGGAGCACTCTGATGGTCCGAAGAATCAGCTGGGGTGGCGGCGAGGAAGGCATAACAGCCTTCCTACCTCTCCCGCCGCCACGTCCACCTCTACCTGCACCCATCTTCGTCTTCCCCCGACCTCTCCCGACAGAAGAAGAAGCACCCGCATGTGTCTGCATGCCTTGAACCAGCGCTCTCCGAAGGTGCTGGGGTGGAATAACAGCTCCCCTCCCAGCATGCGCCGAGGAACAAGGAGGATTAGATCACTCTCGACCGCGTCCACCATCTGTCAACGCCGGCAATGACAAAGAGTAAACGAAATTAGTACTACATAAACATAATAAAAAATTTAAGTGTGTACCATCATGATGAACAAAATAAAAAATTGAATACCTGATAACATGAACTAATTAATAATATATATTCTTCCTCTTCTTTTTTTCATCTTTCTTCTTCTTACTCCTCTTCTTCTACTTCTTTTTTTCATCTTTCTTCTTCTAATAATCTAAACCTAAACCTAGCAAGAACTAAACTAAACCACCCACTAACCTAAACCTAAACCTAGCTAGCACTAAACTAAATCACCCACTAACCTTGTCTTCTTTTTCTTCTTCATTTTCCTTATTTTGCTTTTTCCTATCCTCTTCTACTTCTTCTTCTTCTTCTTCTTCCCCCTTCTACTTATTCTACTTTTCTTCTTCTTTTTTCATATTTTTTTATTTCCTTTAATTATGACTATTTAACTAAAACCTAACAGTAATCTTGTATAATCTCATCTAATCTAGCTAACTATATATCTAATATCTAAAACAGAAAAGAAAAAGCATAAAAAACAGAATTGGTCGTCCTCTTCTTCTGCTTCTTCTCCTCCTCCTCCTCCTCCTCCTCTTCTTCTTCTTCTTCCCCCCTTCTACTTATTCTACTTTTGTTCTTCTTTTTTTGTTTTCTTTTTTCTTCTTCTTTTTTCTATGTTTTCTCCTCCTAGTCCTTTTAGGTCTTCTTTTCTTTCTTTCTTTCTTTCTTTCTTTCTTTTCTTTTATTGTTCTTGGGCTTATCTAACTAAGTAATTAACATAAAAAAACTAACTAAGTAATTAACCTAAAGAAATAACTAACTAACTAATTAACCTATGTATAGTAGGGCAGAACAACTAACTAATTAACCTAAAAACTAACTAACTAACTAACTAATTAACCTAAATCAAAAAACAACAACAAAAAAGACAGAAAAAAGGAAAGAAACCTCACTAGGCGGCGGAGCAGCGCCGGGCGGCGGGGGGCATAGCGGCGATGGGGCGGCGGGTGGCCTGAGCGGCGGGGGCGCGGGGCGGAGCGCCTGGCGGCGGGGGGCGGAGCAGCACCGGGCGACCTGAGCGGCGGAGCACCGGGCGACCTGAGCGGTAGTGCAGCTAGGGGTCGGGGCGCGGGGTGGTGGTGGTCGGGGGCGTTAGGGTGGTGGTGGTCAGGGGCGTTGGGGTCAGGGGCGGTGGGGGTCAGCGAGCATGGGGACGGCGGGCACGGGGGTGGCGCGGGTGAGGTGTCGAAGAGAGAGAGGGGTGGGGCGCGGGGCGACCGTTTTTAGTTAGGTTCAGTTTCTTTGCCGTCTGCTAGGAGACGACAAAGAGCGTAGGTAGTGGGGTGGGGCCGGGAGGAAATGCCGTTAGGTTGGCTACTCTCTTTGCCGTCTGCTCGCGTACGACAAAGAAGGTTTGCCGTCCGCTAGCATACGGCAAAGAATGTAGTCGTTAGGTGGTTCTCGTTAGTGGGCCACCCTCCGTCTTTGCCGTCCGCTAGCAGACGACGAAGCTTCTATGCCGTCTGCTCACGGACGGCAAAGAGATGGCTGGCGGGAAACATGGTCTTTGCCGTCAGCTATTTCTTTGTCGTCAGTTGTTCGTAAGATGATGACAAAGACCTTCTTTGCCGTCAGCTAGCCGATGGCAAAGAGCAAGCTGGCGGCAAAGATACTGATTCCAGTAGTGTAGGTGCGAGAGGACTCGGAGAGTCGTGACTCGTGAGGGTGCGTGTGTGCATGAGAGAGGCGACACGTATCAATGCAATGCATGTGTCCATAAATCATTACACGACAAACATTCGCCACAAGCCGTTTCCTGACGAACGCCATAAGAACCGTTGGATTGGCATCTGACAGTGTCAGTTTTGCCATGTCATTTAATAGAACAACCACTCCTCCTACACACAAATCTTCCAAGTGAGTGTTAGCAACTGCTGTATGCTCCTCCCTCCGTTCCAAAATGCAGTGCATATAGCTTTATTGAAAATTCGAACCTTGGAAACTTTTACCGAGTTTTCATGTACCAAAATACACATATAGAATACCCAGTATATATCATTTCATTCATCTTCCAGAGGTAACTATAAAGATAGGGGAGGAGTCTACAAAGAAAGACCGTCGTATCACCTGCAGCAATTTCAACCATCCTTTGGTGTGGAGGAATATCATAGGAACTCTATATGATATGATTTTTATAGGATTTTTTTTCCTTTGGAGCCAATTGGTTCATAGGAATACATTCATATACTCCACATTTCAAAGGAAATAAACATGATATCATTTTTATAGCTTTAGAGCCACTTGGTTCATATGAATGGATTCCTATACTCCCATAATTTCAAAGGAAAATAAACATTAGCATATATTCAATAGAAAAGTTCCTATGATGTGAACCAAATGACATCTCTTTTCTAATCCCTCCTCATAGGAATTGAGATACATGTCATCTCTAGATTCACTAGAAAAGTTCCTATGATGTGAGCCAAATGACATCTCTTTTCCAATCCCTACTCATAGGAATTGAGATACATTTCATCTCTTTCCCTACAACTTCCATGTATACATCTTCTATTCCTAAATATCTAGTACTACCCACGAGTAGCCTTTTTTTCCTAGACATGCAACTATGGCACAAGAACACGTCATACATCCAAGTCATAAATCACATTGTTTTTGTACTCTATGCATGCAAGCACCACATCATCAATTCGTGCATCTTACTCATAAGTTATTTCTTGCATTAAATTATTTATTGACAATGTATGTGTTGGTCACGTGCACACATATGTAGTTCACATTCACATTTTTGTTAGAAATGTCATTCTTTTAACTGCAATTCATTTTTTCTCTTTGTACTCCCTCCGTCTAGGTGTGGAACTCATCTTCCGAAAACCAAATAATCCCAAAACACTTAGGCATGGTACATTAACTCCCTCATTGTTTCTTGTTTCGTGACATATCAACCAATAAGAGATGTCGGTCATGCATGCTTTCAATGGCTTGAGACTTTCAAACATGACATGAAGTGGTTAATTCATTGCATGGAATGATGTTAACTAGCAAAAAAAATCTAAGATGACTTATACACCTAGACGGAGGGAGTATTACATTTTTTTGCATTTTAAGAATACATTCACTTCCCATTAGTTATAGATGTTTTTGGAGGAACTTTTATGCATTATCTATACCCCTATATAGTGTGCGAATAACTTTGAAAGATGGTCGTTGGAAGAAGCTAAACCGACAATGTAGAGATGGAAAATCCAAGCACTGTTGGTCGTTGGATATCATCAACATTCCACCAGATTCTGCTACATGTACAATCTAGAAGACTCCATGGCTGAACTTAAGCATAATGCACAAGCCTCAAAACACAAGCACTTCTCCTTTGTTCTAGAATCTTCCGTATCATAATTGCCCAAACTTTTTTCTAAATGAATTGCCATTATTTGTTTTTTACTTTATGCTTTACAATTGTAGCGACTAGACCTCAAACAATCTGATCTCTGTGCATCAGTGTCATCCCTGGATCGGTAATGCTGACACGCACATTACTTGAAGGATTTATAACAGAGTAGCAATCACACACTTATTACATCGAATGTCTCAAAAGAGGACTTACAACAATAAATATGGCTTAAGGCCATCTAACAATGATAACAGCGGAAGGTTTGGAAGATAAGCGAGTCCATCAACTCCAACAGCATCACTGAGTATAAGATCACGACCTATGGCACCTTACTCGTCGTCTGAAAAGTCTGCAACATGAACGTTGCAGCCCAAAAATAGGTTAGCACATGGAATATGTTGGCATGTAACACATAGAGAGTAATGAACAGGAATATGCTACACTACATGCATATATGGCTGGTGGAAAGCTCTATGGTTACAGTTTTGCGTAAAGCCAATTTTCCCCTACTACAATAGAATAAATTTTATTTAACTATCATGGTGGTTGTTAAACATTGAAAAGGGTACTCCAACTCAATCCCAATTAAACATCATCATTAACCCAACAAAAATTGAATTAAGCAACATGATGAGATTCATATGATAATCCAAGTACTTGATACTCAAAACGTCCATAACCGGGGACACGGCTAACCATGATTAGTTTATACACTCTGTAGAGGTTTGCGCACTTTTCCCCGCAAGACTCGATCTCCTCCGCTTGATTTCTCGCACTACATGGTGTTTGAGAAACGGATGACCGAGAAACAGTCTTTCAGAAGCATTAACTCTCTACTCCGGGTAGACAGTACCAACCTACATCCCCTACATCTGCTAGTCTACCTCTTCAAGAGCTCACGCAACTTAATAAACTATGCTAGAGCCCATAGTAGCTTGCGGCTGCACACGGAAGTTTCTAGCATGAATAATCTCATGATCCCTTTGAGCCTGGGTGGCGGTCCATAGGAGAATCACACGGTACCCCGGGATTTCCAAAAATACAAACAACACTGGGTTCCCCAGGTGCCTCAATCCACCCAGATGTGAATTTAAGTTGCCTCCTTAGGTAACCATTAATTAACAATCTCACATCTGTCATGGATACACTCACCCAATCCACGTCTACTAGCATAGCATGGCAATATACGCAAACGTAGAAGTAACTCTCAAAGGTTTGATAATAAAACAGGTAATAGGTTTTACCTCATTTACTTCCCAAAACCCACATATTAATTAGATCCTAATCATGTAGTTGTTTGAGGATTGATCTAATGCAATAAAACTGGGTAGTAAAGAGGTATGATCAAAGCGTTACTTGCCTTGCCGATGATCCGTGAAACCTAGAGATTCGAAGTAGCAAGCGGCGCACTCCGGGTACTCTATCGCAAACAAACAAGCATACAATAAGCACTCATCTAGTGCATAGGTAAAACTCAAATAAGAGATCTAACCAGAAAGTTCAACTT
This sequence comes from Triticum dicoccoides, assembly GCF_002162155.2. Taxonomy (NCBI): domain Eukaryota; kingdom Viridiplantae; phylum Streptophyta; class Magnoliopsida; order Poales; family Poaceae; genus Triticum; species Triticum dicoccoides. The sequence continues at coordinate 283,101,622 of NC_041393.1, read as the reverse complement.
AAGAACTCCGGTTTGCAAAAACAATCAAACCAAACAAAGCAACGAAAGTCAAACGGCGAAAGAAACAAGCTTTGTTTACTAATCTGGACCTAAGTCGAATTTTACAGTAGCAAAAACTTGTTTGAGTTGGTTAAACGGAAAGAGGGTTTCGAGAAGAAACTCTAGGCGCTTGAATCGCCTGATTCCGCTAAACGAGCGACAAGTTCTACTAGAACGAAAATTGGATGAGAAATCACGATCGAAAATAATCGCGGAAAATCCGAGAAAAAGAAAAACGGACGAACAGGCTAACAAACGAACATTCGCTGTCTGCGGCTAAACGATGAAAACCATTCATTAAAACGAATGTACGGATGAATTTCCGCTAAATAGACTAAAGCAAAAAAAATAAAACCGATCTAAAAAAATAACCGGTTTCCTAAAAAAAACGGACGGTTTTCTCAGCAACGAAAACTACCTCTGGCGAGGTCCGGCGGGGTGGCTCCGGCGGGGCGGGACGGGCGGCGGCGACTCCGCGGGACGGCGGCGGCGGGTGGTGGCGGGGTCGGCGGCGGCGGCTGGCAACATGGGGCGCGGTTGCGGCGGCGGATCCGGCGGCGTCAGCGACTAGCGGCGGCGGCGGCGGCTGGCGGCGGCGCAGGCGGGGTTGGCTGGGGCGGGGCTAGGGTTTGGGCCCGCTCGGGCCTCGGGCTTTAAAGGCCGGCCGGGCGAAGTCCTAGTCGGGCACGACCCGGCTAGGTCGGTTCGTTTTTTTAATAATTTCGCGCATAAAAACAAATAAAAGAAATACTAAACGGACTCCAAAAATCCCAAAATAAATACAAGATGAACATTTATTTGGGGCCTAAATACAATTTTGAAAAAGACGCATTTTTCCTAATTCAAATAAAATAGCGATAAAACTCCGAAATAAAATCTTGTTTGATTTTATTATTAAATCATCAATATTTCTTTATTTTGGGAAGGTCATTTTATTCCCTCTATCATATTTTTATAATAGAAATAATTGAAGATAAAATAATTAGAATCAAATGATCCTATTTTCAAAATTTGAGAAAACTCAAATATCAAAATAATGAAATCTCCAACTCTCTCCGTGGGTCCTTGAGTTGCATAGAATTTCTAGGATCGAGCCAAAATTCAATAAAATATGATATGCAATGATGATCTAATGTACAATCCCATGAATCTTGACCTTTTTATAAAACTAATTGATTTTCAATGAGATGAACTATAAGAACTAAATGAACATCTACATCATGCATATATGACTCAAAGCTTTACATGCTATAGTGTGTATTTATCCATAATTTGGTTTCCAAATCTCATGCGTTCAATGCATGTGTACCTTACTAGTTTTGAGTAGAGTATCAAATTTCACGCGGCTGCGGGTACATCAAAATACAGGGCCCATGCATCATTGCCTTTCGGTCGAACCTACATCCACAATTTTTTGTATGTATATCTCCACTGGTCCCCGATCCCAAAATGTTGTCTCATTTCCGTCAAACCAAGCGGCCACACATATTAAGGCGTCGACTCAAACTCAATCCCTCTCCCGTTTACTACGACGTGACCCCGCACGCCGTAGTACTCCTACAAACCCTACCGCCGCACGCATAATTTTCTTCAAGAGGACGAGGGAGAAGCGGATTTGTAGTGGAGGCGCTTTCAAAAAAACGATTTGTAGTGGAGGCCCCTACCCTAGGAAGCCCTAGGTAGCTGTCGCACGTGTCATTGGGTTTCTCTTTTCTTTATGCTCTTGCGCCCTAGAGAGAAATGATGGTTGCTTCGTCCGTCCAGCTTAATGCGGGAAAGGTGGGGCTTTGTAATTTGACCCGTCATTGCACATTTACTACTACTGCGGCGCTACCACCGGGGTGCCTCCAAGTCCAACCGTTGATCCGAACTGTAATTTGGTGCATCGCACGTGGACAAGACGGTGGATGAGCCACATGTCGGCCAAAGGGGTCCTGTTAAGTGTGTCACCATTTCGTGTGCGGACTGAGCCTGCTTGACTTGCTATGCCAACACGATAGGAGCAGCCTACCACTTGGTTTTGCTCCTTGGTGAATCCCGACTATATCGATCTAAAAAGATACATACTATACTACCCTCTCCGTCTCGGTTTATAGGGCGTGCACGTAGTTCTAGGTCATCCATTTGACTAACTAAATATGAGTTACTATGTCACAAAAAGTATACAATTGGATTCTTAAGAGGATGTAGTTTCTAAACATATACTCTTCATCACATATATAGCCAGTTAAATTCTCAACATAGAACGACGTGCATGACCTGTAAACCTATATGGAGGAAGTAGTAAAAATGAGGTGATTTTACCGATCGATGGGTGGGTGAGCATGGCCTGTCATGCGGTCCCACGTGTCATGATGTACCAAGGCGATGTGCGTGTCCCTCTTGAGGCAGAAGCAATACTACATGGGTTTCTTGAGGGAGATGATGGCGAAGCGAAGTGTGAAATAATGGTTGCTTCGTCCGTCTGGGAAGGTGCGGCATTGTGATTTGACGTCTCATTGCTCATTACTACTACTGGGCGGTACGACTGGGGTGCATCCCGCCTGTTGTTCTGCAGTGTTATTTGGTGCATGACATGTCGACCTGGTTGCTATATGTCCCACATGCCGGCGAGAGCAAGTACACAATTCATGAAAGCGAGCGTCGACGGAGGAGTAGAAGACACGGCTTGGTTTTTGCTGCTTCGTGCGATCTATCGATACAAACCCGGACTAAAAAAGCGAGGGCAGGTCTTTTCCCGCGCGGCAGGCAAGGGAGTTTGGCATAGTCTGTTCGAGGCAACGAGGCAGGAAGGGAAACAAGCAAATAAAGGTTGAGTGACTTAGTTTTGGGAAATTCTAATTTTACGGAGTACGTACCCACTATGGAGGTAGTACTACTTACTACTCCCTCGTTTCCGGTCTATAGGGCTCATCTACAGAAAATTCATTTTTCCGTTTTGTAAGTCTCAATTCTACTGGTAATAGTAGTACCATCACATGTTTGGATTTCAAGGTGCATTAAATCACCCGATGCAAGCAGTGTCAAGAGAAAACTCACCGATAAAAGACACATATTTCAAACAATATGATAATCTCTCTAACCAAGGTAGGGATGAGGAGTAAACGGAGGGAGTAGTAAAATTTTCTCCTCGTCCTGCGAGCCACCGCGTGCGTGGGCGAGGCAGTGGGCGTACTCCGAGCAAGCTTCACCTCGTCCTACGAGCAACCACGACCGTGGGCGGGGGAGACGGCGTACTAAGCAAGCTCCTCCTTGTTTTGCGAGTTGACGGGACACATCAAAAGTAATACATACAGATCATCTCGAGTGTATAGAGCCTTGCCTCTAAGATAGGCCCCACATGGTTTGACTCTTTTTTAACATAACGCATCATGTCGCAATTTGTTTGTTCACCTGTGGCAGACAATCCTCCATGAAGTGGACAACCAGTACACATGTCAAATTACCATGTGGGCTGCCTTTTCATATAGAAATGAGCTCCACGGTGTAACCATGCGGTTGTGGTTGGGAAAGAGATGGGACTACGTGCGCCGTGCGTGCACCTCTTCTCTTCGTGCACGTACCCCACCTACATGGGTGTGTGTGAGAGAGATACGAACCTAGACATAATGTGCCGTCCATCCCTATGCCTCCGCCCAGTCCGACCACCTGTCACCACCACGCCCCACTCCTCCTCGCCTTATCTCCCTTGTTTCTCGAGATATCATTTTTCGATGAAATTCTCGAGATACCATTTTTTCGATAAAATTCTCGAGATATCATTAGTTGTTACACATGGGATTACTCCTGCATGGGTCAATCACAATAGGTGTTTTGTAAAAAAAAATGCATCTTGATGTTTCATGCAATGCACGGGCATCTTGCTAGTCCATGAAAACAACACATGGAAAAATTGCATGGCAAACGAGGGATTTGAATCTGTTAGGAAGGGCTATTTGGATCTTGCCCGGGGTAGCCAAAATATTGGCAACCATTTTGTCCACCGGTCCCTTTGCCACTGATGAACGAGGAATGCCTCGGGTGCTCATGCATCCTCTAGCGCGCATGTTGGAGACGAGCTCACACGAGTTGTGCTTTTTTTGTCCATCCACGCCGGCCGAGCGGGCCGCAGACCGACCGGCCACCCGCAAATTACGCCATCCAACTGTAGCCGCACACATTCTGACACCAACTCAACCAACCGGAAAAATTCATGCAAACACGGCGATATTTCATATAAACAATGACGAAATTCATATAAAATACCGGATTTTCATACAAACATGACATATTTCATTACATTCAAATCAACTAAACGGTGCTAGTTCTCGACAACACAGGTATAATAATACCTGGCCTAAATGGTCGCCCGCCGATCCATTTGTGTTCCTCATGTCTGGTAGCACGATCACCGTACTGCCGGGAGCCCCGGCGGTATATGCTTCAGCGCAAAGGACGGCTTGCTTCCCCAATGCCCAACTGATATCGTTGGCTGATGCCGAAGATGATAGTGGAAGGGGGCTTCTCCGCTTCCGTGGAGCCCATGCGTGGTTGAAAAAGGTCCTCGCAACAAAAGGATCCAGCAAGACACCTGCTGTGTATGCCAACATCGCCTCCACGGTGGCCCTCATGGGACCCAAGCGGCGGCGGACTCCCGTGTTCTACTTCTCCTCGATGATTTGTTTTTACTGAGAAATAGTAGGAGAGGCTCCTACTATGCTATATTAATATATAATAATTATTTACATGGCTAGGAGGAAAGTCCCCCAAAAGGTAAACAAACAAGCAGAGTCTAAAGTGAATTTACAAAAGAAGTGCTATACTCATTGAGATCAGAGGACACTCTATATCTAAGCCAGGTAAGATCGGCCTTAGTTTTCTCAAGCCAAGCTCTATATGAAGGACTGATCTGATTGAAGATGAAGTTATTTCTCTCCTTCCAAATATTCCAAGCAGTAATGGCGAAGATTTCAAAGAAAAGTCTACCAGAATAAATTTCCTTTGCCCTGATTGTGGCCTCAATTCGTGAGATGCCAGAGTTGTATGAGATACCAATCTTTGACCAACAAGTTTGGCTGAAAGGACAATTAAATATCAAGTGATCAATGGTCTCTTCCTCATGAGCAGTGCATCGGACGCATGTTTCAATATCTCCAACATGAAAATGTCTTCTTTTCGGCATGTTCCTTGTGTTCAGTCTATCAGCCAAAAGAAACCACATGAACACCTTCAGTTTCATTTGGAGCTTTGATTTCCAAATCCATTTGAAAGGCTCTGGACAGGTGATTAGTCTATGACAGTGACTATAGAATTTTTTTGCCAAATAAACAGGCCCCCATGGGTATGTCCATTGATCAGTACTTGCAGACTCAAGAATTTGTGGCGGTTTTAGACTGTCTATGGTGTGTAACTAATAGAGGGCTTGGGAGAAAGAGGTAGATGAAATATCAGAGTCAAATTAGTTGTCTCATAGTACGTGTAAACTGAGATATCTTCTGTCTTGGTATATCAATACAAGCAGGCGAAATTTTTAGAGAGGACTAGACGATTCCAATTATCATGCCACATGGATACATGTAAGCCATTCTGTACCTCACATTTGGCAACTCCTCTGTAGATAGGCATAAGTTTAACCATAGGCATCCACCAAAAAGAACCACACTTTGGAACATCATGAGGGACAATACCAGTATAGTATGACTCCCAAAGCAATTTAACCCATTGCAGATCTACATGATTGTAAAATTTATCCAAGAATTTTAGGAGGAGTGTTTGATTATGAACTTTAGTGTTGTTCACTCCAAGACCTCCCTTATCTTTGGGACAGCACACTCTTCTCCTCGGTGATGGAGGCAGACGTGGAGGCGCTTGCCACCGACTTGTCGCTCTCCGTGCACTCGACTTCTGTCTCTGCTTGCATGGTGCGGCCGCCGGCATGGAATCTCGGCCACAGAAACGGGAGACACAGTCGCAGATACGGGAGGCACGGTACGAGGTGGCGGCATGGATGGAAGCGACGACGCCTGTGTGCCACTCGTTGTTGAGCTGGCCTGGAGCAGCGAGTTGCTGAACTGCGCGCCGGCTTGGGGCGGGAACTGGCTCCGTCGAGTGATGGGAGGGAGGTGGATCAGTGAGCTGCATAGCTCGTATTCTGCAGGCTCGGCGGGCCACCCAACCGACTTGGATGCGGGATAACTACTCTTCGTAAGCCATTGTAAGAGTGGACAAAATGGTGAAGGAGGAGATAGCGGAGTGACGGAAGTGTGCGATTCTTGGCCCGCGTGTGGCTCATTTAAATAGGAGATTAAATAGACGGCGGATGGGAGGAGCTCGGCCGGTGTTGCATTTAATGCGGTCTCGGTCATGAATGGACGTGTGTCCAGAGTGGGTTTCTCGGCTTCCACATAGGTTTCATGGTGGCGTTTGAATGCAGCAAGGAGGCATGTTCAGCCGGGCGTGCAGCGAATGGCGCCCTTGACTCTGACGTATGACACCATGCCGTTCTTCCACTGACGTGTCGGATATTTGGGTACATGGCCTGCATGTCAGTGACCCAATGCAGGCAGCGCACGACAGAGGAACTTTTGGTGGGCCAGGGCAGTCAGAAGCGGGCATTTCATAAACAGATGATTGTTCATTGAGTGTGATGTCATCTATTTCAGTTAGATAAGCCTACTATATAATGTAAGAGAATTTTAAAATTTTCATATATTCGTTAAAAGCCCGTTCGATACGTTGTGATTCATAAAGACCACTGCAAACATCAATGGTCTGCTTATCACATATAAGATTGATTAATACCCGTAACAATCCATGTCCTTAACAAAGGGTGCATGCATGTATAGGTTGAACGTGTGTCTTGCGTCGTGTGTTGTGTGCACGCAGGCAGGCGAGTGTTGCGTGCGTGCATGTGTACGTTTCAGTGTTGCATGCATGTGTGCGTACGTGCATGCGTTCATGGGTGCATGTGTACGTGTCAGTGTTGCATGCCTGCATGTGTGCGTGTGTTCATTATGTGTACGTGTCCATGTTGCATGCCTGCATGTGTGCGTGTGTTCGTGTGAGTGTTGCATGCGTGCATGTGTACGTGTGGGTTGAGGCTACATGTCAGTCGACTGACTTTTTCATCTTTGGTTAGTAGATTTTCCAGCCGTTGGATACAAAATCAAGGGCCAGCCAGTTTATCTTCAACCTCCACCCTCCTGAGCCGCCAGCCACCACCGGCCGAACCGCCGGCCCCCGCCACCCGTGGCTGGCCCGTTCTGCCATGCAGCCCCGCCCGCCCCAAAACCACTCCCCACCGCCGGTCCGCCGCTGCCCCC